>NC_092010.1:30648216-30963216 GCF_044704955.1 Pristiophorus japonicus | reverse complement strand
GGCCTTGCCAGCGATGCCCAGCTCCCGAGAATGAATGGCGAGCCGATTCTGAATCTTGCACGAGCTGTGTGGGGAAATGTTCACGGCACGTCAGCGCACAGTGGGGCCAATGACCCCAAGTTTAGACCCCACAAATCGCCCCGTCCTCCAACTGCACCCACATGGCAGACGCATTTCAACGTTTCCACACTCAGCACCACAAAGCCTTGCCAACAGATTGTCAGTCAGAGATTATTAGCAACATGCAAGCGGCTTTTGATCAGCGAGCGTGCTAACATTTTACAGTGCGCTTTGTTTTATGAGGCGGCCATGAATCACTTCCCGCTTTCCGGCCCTCCCCAGCCCACACCACTCTCGCCCCGCTAACTGAGTGTTCTTACACTATCAGCAATCGAACACACCACAACGGGAGGGGGGAGAAAACTTCATCTCAACACGTCACTGAGGCAAAATGCAAAGTATGTCAGTGAGCAGACTGGCAGGTTAATGTTTAATCGGGCCCTCAATGACTAACCAAAGTTCAAATATGCAGCCAGACAAAACCAGCTTTTGCCAAGCCACATTTGGCAAAATATTAACTCATGCCTGCTCCTTTTAAGTTCGGACATAAATGAAAGAAAGAAAATGAGAGACTTACATTTATGCAAACAATATTTATTGACATTGATAGAAACGATAGCCTTGCTTTTTCACCTCCTTCAAATCTTTTAAAAACGCACACACACACAGCGGTCATTAAATGAAGCCCTCTAATCTCTGTTCGGTGGTTCGGTCACTCAAACCTCTTTCTCTCTCCTCCCTGGGCTGCACAACAGCATCACTGGCCTGTGCTCAACTCTTCATTTCCTGCAGAGTCTGCAACATTTTAACTCAGCGTACTTCAGATGCTGTTTCTTTCCACTAATACCAATTTTGCAAGTACAAGGACGATTGCATGTTTTCGGGGACCAATTTTAGCATCTCCATTCATACTGATCCTGTCTTGGCATCGCTAGTAGGTGCTCGTGTGGTAAGTTGGAGAAGCCACCAAGGCTTTCGGAAAGATCAGTCCTTGTTTATAGACAGACCCAGCAAGCAAAACAATTTTTGCGTTCAAACAAAGTGCAGTCTGTGTGTGTTGCTGCGCTGCCCCTCGCTGGGCCCGACCTCCGCCCCTCGCTGGGCCCGACCTCCGCCCCTCGCTGGGCCCGACCTCCGGCCCTCACTGGGCCCGACCTCCGCCCCTCACTGGGCCCGACCTCCGGCCCTCACTGGGCCCGACCTCCGCCCCTCGCTGGGCCCGACCTCCGGCCCTCACTGGGCCCGAACACCGCCCCTCGCTGGGCCCGACCTCCGGCCCTCGCTGGGCCCGACCTCCGCCCCTCGCTGGGCCCGACCTCCGGCCCTCACTGGGCCCGAACACCGCCCCTCGCTGGGCCCGACCTCCGGCCCTCACTGGGCCCGACCTCCGCCCCTCGCTGGGCCCGACCTCCGCCCCTCACTGGGCCCGACCTCCGTCCCTCGCTGGGCCCGACCTCCGCCCCTCGCTGGGCCCGACCTCCGGCCCTCACTGGGCCCGAACACCGCCCCTCGCTGGGCCCGACCTCTGGCCCTCGCTGGGCCCGACCTCCGCCCCTCGCTGGGCCCGACCTCCGCCCCTCACTGGGCCCGACCTCCGTCCCTCGTTGGGCCCGACCTTCGCCCCTCGCTGGGCCCGACCTCCGGCCCTCACTGGGCCCGAACACCGCCCCTCGCTGGGCCCGACCTCTGGCCCTCCCTGGGCCCGAACACCGCCCCTCGCTGGGCCCGACCTCCGGCCCTCGCTGGGCCCGACCTCCGGCCCTCGCTGGGCCCGACCTCTGGCCCTCACTGGGCCTGAACACCGCCTCTCGCTGGGCCCGACCTCCGTCCCTCGCTGGGCCCGACCTCCGCCCCTCGCTGGGCCTGAACACCGCCCCTCACTGGGCCCGAACACCACCCCTCACTGGGCCCGACCTCCGGCCCTCACTGGGCCCGAACACCGCCCCTCACTGGGCCCGACCTCCGGCCCTCACTGGGCCCGAACACCGCCCCTCACTGGGCCCGACCTCCGGCCCTCACTGGGCCCGAACACCGCCCCTCACTGGGCCCGACCTCCGGCCCTCACTGGGCCCGAACACCGCCCCTCGCTGGGCCCGACCTCCGCCTGTCACTGGGCCCGACCTCCTCCCCTCTCTGGGCCCGACCTCCGCCCCTCGCTGGGCCCGACCTCCGCCCCTCGCTGGGCCCGACCTCCGGCCCTCGCTGGGCCTGTAACAGTGGAGGGGTCGCGGCCCAGGAGCGTCGCAACATATCATCATCATCATCATAGACAGTCCTCGGAATCGAGGAAGACTTGCTTCCACTCTTAACATGAGTCCTGAGGCGGCTGAACAGTCCAATACGAGAACCACAGTCCCTGTCACAGGTGGGACAGACAGTGGTTGAGGGAAGGGGAGGGTGGGACTGGTTTGCCGCACGCTCCTTCCGCTGTCTGCGCTTGGTTTCTGCATGCTCTCGGCGACGAGACTCGAGGTGCTCAGCGCCCTCCCGGATGCACTTCCTCCACTTAGGGCGGTCTTTGGCCAGGGACTCCCAGGTGTCGGTGGGGATGTTGCACTTTATCGGGGAGGCTTTGAGGGTGTCCTTGAAACGTTTCCTCTGCCCACTTGGGGCTCACTTGCTGTGGAGGAGTTCTGAGTAGAGCGCTTGCTTTGGGAGTCTCGTGTCTGGGGCATGCGGACAATGTGGCCCGCCCAGTGGAGCTGATCAAGTGTGGTCAGTGCTTCAATGCTGGGGATGTTGGCCTGGTCGAGGACACTAATGTTGGTGCGTCTGTCCTCCCAGGGGATTTGCAGGATCTTGCCGAGGCAGCGTTGGTGGTATTTCTCCAGCGACTTGAGGTGTCTACTGTACATGGCGCAGCATATAACAACAGAGGGGTCGGGGCCCAGGGGGGCACAACTGAGCTGGTCTCCAGTTGTCCTGGTTAACCCTTGCCACTGGACCAAGACCTAGCTCTGTCAAGCCCGTGTGGTGGCTGGTGTGCAACGGCCACCCCACGTTAAAAAAACCCTCCCACAGGCATCTTCCACCCTTTAAAATGAGACCATCTTTTTTTGATGTGAAGAGCATCATCCTCATCACGAGGGACTGCCCAGTTGTAGTCACCGAGTGGCTCGTAACCATTTAATCGTCATCATTATAGGCAGTCCCTCGAACGAGGATGACTTGCTTCCACACCGAAAGGGATGAGTTCACAGATGTTTCAATGAGGGACCCGATGTTCCAGATCTCGAACTACATCCTGAAGGGTGGGAAGATGCCTGTGCGTGGATTTTTTTAACGTGGGGTGACCGTTGCACACCAGCCCCCACACGGGCTTGACAGAGCGAGGTCTTGGTCCAGTGGCAAGAGCTAACCAGGACGACTGGAGACCTGCTCTGCTGCACAGGCCTAGTGCGCCCACATATCGCACAGTGTGGGCTGGGCCCGTGCTGCCCCTGGGCCCTTGGCTCTTCTCGGCCCCGTACCCTCATTCGTCACTCCTCCACCACGAACTCTCGCCGCACCTTTGCACGAAACATTCGCCGCACCTCCGCCGCGATCACGCGTCGAAACCATTTAATCCCCTGCTCTTCAGCGTGGTTCCTATTTCCCGTCACCCTGTTTGGGTCTTCTCGCGCTACGCTTTGGGCTCAGGGTGAAGTACTTCCTGCGAAATCAATGGCCCCAGAGATTGCAGTGGAAGTCTTCCTGGGGGAGGACGCCTCTGACCCGAATCACTATCTCCAAACTGACCTGGTGCTCCGGGAGTTTGGGAGACTTGCGCTCCTGGGCCTCCCGGCGAAGGTCTGCGTAGAGGCCCAGGGACGTCGGCACTTCGCAGGCATCCCTGGGATCACATGGGTCGCCCCAACCAATCCAAGTAGGGGTATTCCCATTCATACTTGTGCTGAGTTCCATATTTACAGAATCACCACAAGTTTGAATGGGAATACCCCTAAAACACACAAATACTTTGCATCATTTTTTTTAAACATCACATATTTAAACATCACATATTTAAAATTAAACAAAATGCAATTTAAATAATTATTTCAAACAAAAATGTAATTCTTTGAAAAATAAATTTACATATTTCAAAGGGGCTAAAAATAAACTTACCTTTTGTCGCAGGTTTTTAAATGTTTAAATTATTGGAAAAAGTGCATTTTTCTGTCATTTAAAAGCCTTACGCTGATAATAAGCAGGTCTAACGCCTGCTTTTATCAGTCGTAAGGATTTCACGGGCATTCGCTGGGCAGAACATCCCAATCTCCGCCCGCGGAGGCCCTTTACCTCCGGAGGTGTGCGATCTGTGAAGAGGATTCTTGACAAGTCGCAAGTTCTGGGTTTAGGTGCATGCACCATGCATGTCTGAACCCGGAACTTGTGGGGTCCCTGCGGGCGCGTACACACCTCGTACACATACACACCTCGTACACATACACACCTCATACACGTACACACCTCGTACACCTGCACACCTCGTACACGTACACACCTCGTACACGTACACACCTCGTACACCTGCACACCTCGTACACATACACACCTCGTACACGTACACAACTCGTACACATACACACCTCGTACACGTACACACCTCGTACACGTGCACACCTCATACACGTACACACCTCGTACACGTACACACCTCGTACACCTGCACACCTCGTACACGTACACACCTCATACACGTACACACTTCGTACATGTACACACCTCGTACACGTACACACCTCCTACACGTACACACCTCGTACATCTGCACACCTCGTACACCTGCGCACCTCTTACACGTACACACCTCGTACACGTACACACCTCGTACACGTACACACCTCGTACACCTGCGCACCTCTTACACGTACACACCTCGTACACGTACACACTTCGTACACGTACACACCTCATACACGTACACACCTCGTACACCTGCACACCTCGTACACGTACACACCTCGTACACGTACACACCTCGTACACCTGCACATCTCGTACACGTTCACACCTCGTACACCTGCACACCTCGTACACGTACACGCCACATACACGTATACACCTCATACATGTACACACCTCGTACACCTGCACACCTTGTACATGTACACACCTCATACACCTGCACACCTCGTACACGTACACACCTCATACACGTACACACCTCGTACACGTACACACCTCATACACGTACACACCTCGTACACCTGCACACCTCATACACGTACACACCTCATACACGCACACACCTCGTACACGTACACACCTCGTACAGCTGCACACCTCGTACACGTACACAACTCATACACGTACACACCTCGTACACGTACACACCTCGTACACCTGCACACCTCGTACACGTACACACCTCATACACGTACACACCTCGTACACATACACACCTCGTACACCTGCACACCTCGTACACGTACACACCTCATACACGTACACACCTCGTACACGTACACACCTCGTACACGTACACACCTCATACACGTACACACCTCGTACACCTGCACACCTCGTACACGTACACACCTCATCCACGTACACACCTCGTACACGTACACACCTCGTACACCTGCACACCTCGTACACGCACACACCTCATACACGTACACACCTCGTACACGTACACACCTCGTACACCTGCACACCTCCTCCATGTACACACCTCGTACACCTGCACACCTCGTACACGTACACACCTCATACACGTACACACCTCGTACACCTGCACACCTCGTACACCTGCACACCTCATACACCTGCACACTTCGTACACGTACACACCTCGTACACCTGCACACCTCATACACGTACACACCTCGTACACCTGCACACCTCATACACGTACACACCTCGTACACCTGCACACCTCGTACACGTACACACCTCATACACGTACACACCTCGTACACCTGCACACCTCATACACGTACACACCTCGTACACCTGCACACCTCGTACACGTACACGCCACATACACGTATACACCTCATACATGTATACACCTCGTACACCTGCACACCTCATACACCTGCACACCTCGTACACATACACACCTCGTACACCTGCACACCTCATACACGTACACACCTCGTACACCTGCACACCTCATACACCTGCACACCTCGTACACGTACACACCTCGTACACCTGCACACCTCATACACGTACACACCTCGTACACCTGCACACCTCGTACACGTACACACCTCTTACACGTACACACCTCGTAGACGTACACACCTCATACACGTACACACCTCGTACACCTGCACACCTCATACACGTACACACCTCATACACGCACACACCTCGTACACGTACACACCTCGTACAGCTGCACACCTCGTACACGTACACAACTCATACACGTACACACCTCGTACACGTACACACCTCGTACACCTGCACACCTCGTACACGTACACACCTCGTACACGTACACACCTCGTACACGTACACACCTCGTACACCTGCACACCTCGTACACGTACACACCTCATACACGTACACACCTCGTACACGTACACACCTCGTACACGTACACACCTCGTACACCTGCACATCTCGTACACGTACACACCTCGTACACCTGCACACCTCGTACACGTACACACCTCATACACGTACACAACTCGTACACGTACACACCTCATACACGTACACACCTCGTACACCTGCACACCTCATACACGTACACACCTCATACACGCACACACCTCGTACACGTACACACCTCGTACAGCTGCACACCTCGTACACGTACACAACTCATACACGTACACACCTCGTACACGTACACACCTCGTACACCTGCACACCTCGTACACGTACACACCTCGTACACGTACACACCTCGTACACATACACACATCATCCACGTACACACCTCGTACACGTACACACCTCGTACACGTACACACCTCGTACACGTACACACCTCATACACGTACACACCTCGTACACCTGCACACCTCGTACACATACACACATCATCCACGTACACACCTCGTACACGTACACACCTCGTACACCTGCACACCTCGTACACGCACACACCTCATACACGTACACACCTCGTACACGTACACACCTCGTACACCTGCACACCTCCTCCATGTACACACCTCATACACCTGCACACCTCGTACACGTACACACCTCATACACGTACACACCTCGTACACCTGCACACCTCGTACACCTGCACACCTCGTACACGTACACACCTCGTACACCTGCACACCTCATACACGTACACACCTCGTACACCTGCACACCTCGTACATGTACACACCTCGTACACCTGCACACCTCATACACCTGCACACCTCGTACACGTACACACCTCGTACACCTGCACACCTCATACACCTGCACACCTCATACACGTACACACCTCGTACACCTGCACACCCCGTACACCTGCACACCTCATACACGTACACAACTCGTACACCTGCACACCTCGTACACGTACACACCTCATACACGTACACACCTCGTACGCGTACACACCTCGTACACGTACACACCTCGTACACGTACACACCTCATACACGTACACACCTCGTACACCTGCACACCTCGTACACGTACACACCTCATACACGTACACGCCACATACACCTGCACACCTCGTACACGTACACACCTCATACACTTACACACCTCGTACACGTACACACCTCATACACGTACACACCTCGTACACCTGCACACCTCGTACACGTACACACCTCATACACGTACACACCTCGTACATGTACATACCTCGTACACCTGCACACCTCATACACGTACATACCTTGTACACCTGCACACCTCGTACACGTACACACCTCATACACGTACACACCTCGTACACCTGCACACCTCATACACGTACACACCTCGTACACGTACACACCTCATACACGTACACACCTCATACATGTACACACCTCGTACACCTGCACACCTTGTACATGTACACACCTCATACACCTGCACACCTCGTACATGTACACGCCACATACACCTGCACACCTTGTACATGTACACACCTCGTACACGTACACACCTCGTACACCTGCACACCTCATACACCTGCACACCTTGTACATGTACACACCTCGTACACGTACACACCTCATACACCTACGCACCTCGTACACCTGCACACCTCGTACACGTACACGCCACACACACGTACACACCCCCATGCATGTACACACCTCGTACACATACACACCTCATACACCTGCGCACCTCGTACATGTACACACCTCGTACACATACACACCTCATACACCTGCACGCCTCATACACGTACACACCTCGTACACGTACACACCTCGTACACCGGCACACCTCGTACACAGACACACCTCGAAGATGTACACACCTCGTACAAGTGCACACCTCATACACGTACACACTTCATACACGCACACACCTCGTAGATGTACACACCTCGTACACGTACACACCTTGTACACGCCCGTAGGGGTCGCGAATTCAGGGCCCATATGGAAATAGAAACCGAAGTATCTCAATGTGCACCAGGCTTTCTGAGCGATTGAAATGTTGCCAGGCCTCATGATTTTGTTCACGATTCATTGGCTTTGCATTCGAAAAGCGGGGAGGGAGAAGGAATGTGGGGGGTGCGACGGGGGCGTCTTCTATCCTGCGGAATGACACTCTTCAGAACAATTGTGCAAAACTAATGTATCGTTAACTTATTTGTGAGTGTTAGCAATGTTCAGATTGAAGTATTTGCTTCAGAGGGTTGTGGTGGAGCTTTGCAGAGGCCTGTTCAAACTCCAATGGTAACCTTATAGCTGCCATTATAGACAGAGAGAAAAAAAGGGAAGAAAGAAGAAAAAAAACACAAAATGGGTGGGGGAAGGGAGCGAAAGCTGGCCAGAGGTTACAGTCGAGTGCATCGCTGAAATTCTTGGTGATGCAGCAACATCATGGATAAGAGTCCCTAATGGAGGTCAGTTCCTAGAGGCTGTTCTCTGCTTAAATTGGACTAACACTCTCGCCTCTGAGTCAGAAGGTTGTGGGCTCAAGTCCCACTCCAGGGACTGGAGCAGAAAAATCCAGACTGACACTCCCAGTGCAGTGCTGAAGGAGCGCTGCACTGTCGGAGGTGCCGTCTTTCGGATGAGACATTAAACCGAGGCCCCGTCTGCTCTCTCAGGTGGACGTAAACGATCCCAAGGCACTATTTTAAAGAAGAGCAGGGGAGTTCTCCCCGGTGTCCTGGGCCAATATTTTACCCTTCACCAACATCACTAAAAAAAAGATTATTTGGTCATTATCACATTGCTGTTTGTGGGAGCTTGCTGTGCGCAAATTGGCTGCCTTGATTCCTACATTGCAACAGTGACTACACTGTGAAGCGCTTTGGGACGATTGTGACAGGTGAAAGAGATTCTGAACTGTTTCAAGGTGCAAGCATTTCCTTTTTTTAAAAATTTGTACAGCCACATGAGACAGCTAATTCGGTTGGAAACACGGTGGATAAAAATACTGCATATTTCCGTTCACTGCAAGTTAGTCTTTAATCAGTCAAAGGGCCGCTGCCTTCACCATTTTTCTGTCTTGTGTGACAGATGCAAGATTGTGAAAACACGTACAGCCAAGCTGAGCACAGTGTTTCTGAACTCTCTCAAGTGCATCAACCCAGTTACTTCTTTCGAGCCGTTCAGAGCAACTGAAGTTATGAAAGTTACAGCAGGCATCAGACCTGCCACCTTGACACTCCTGCAGCATCCCGATTATGACACTCTTTGTTGGCAAAAGGCAAAAAGGGCCACATCACAGCAAAATTCTAAAGGGGCAAAGTGTGTTAAAAAGACAAGCCTGAAGGCTCTGTGCTTCAATGCGAGGAGTATTCAGAATAAACATAGAAACATAGAAACATAGAAAATAGGTGCAGGAGTAGGCCATTCGGCCCTTCTAGCCTGCACCGCCATTCAATGAGTTCATGGCTGAACATTCAACTTCAGTACCCCATTCCTGCTTTCTCGCCATACCCCTTGATCCCCCTAGTAGTAAGGACCTCATCTAACTCCTTTTTGAATATATTTAGTGAATTGGCCTCAACAACTTTCTGTGGTAGAGAATTCCACAGGTTCACCACTCTCTGGGTGAAGAAGTTCCTCCGCATCTCGATCCTAAATGGCTTACCCCTTATCCTTAGACTGTGACCTCTGGTTCTGGACTTCCCCAACATTGGGAACATTCTTCCTGCATCTAACCTGTCTAACCCCGTCAGAATTTTAAACGTTTCTATGAGGTCCCCTCTCATTCTTCTGAACTCCAGTGAATACAAGCCCAGTTGATCCAGTCTTTCTTGATAGGTCAGTCCCGCCATCCCGGGAATCAGTCTGGTGAACCTTCGCTGCACTCCCTCAATAGCAAGAATGTCCTTCCTCAGGTTAGGAGACCAAAACTGTACACAATACTCCAGGTGTGGCCTCACCAATGCCCTGTACAACTGTAGCAACACCTCCCTGCCCCTGTACTCAAATCCCCTTGCTATGAAGGCCAACATGCCATTTGCTTTCTTAACCGCCTGCTGCACCTGCATGCCAACCTTCAATGACTGATGTACCATGACACCCAGATCTCTTTGCAGGTGGATGAATTAACTGCGCAGGCAGCAGTTAACGGATATGATGTGACTGGCATCACGGAGACATGGCTCCAGGGTTACCAAGGCTGGGAACTCAACATCCAGGGGTATTCAGCATTTAGGAAGGATAGGCAGAAAGGAAAAGGAGGTGGGGTGGCATTGCTGGTTAAAGAGGAAATTAATGCAACAGTAAGGAAGGACATTAGCCTGGATGATGTGGAACCGCTATGGGTGGAGCTACGGAATACCAAAGGGCAGAAAACACGAGTGGGAGTTGTGTACAGACCTCCAAACAGTAGTAGTGAGGTTGGGGACAGCATCAAACAAGAAATTAGGGATGCATGTAATAAAGGTACACCAGTTATCATGGGCGACTTTAATCTACATATTGATTGGGCTAACCAAACTGGTAGCAATACGGTGGAGGAGGATTTCCTGGAGTGTATTAGGGATGGTTTTCTAGACCAATATGTCGAGGAACCAACTAGAGAGCTGGCCATCCTAGACTGGGTGATGTGTAATGAGAAAGGACTAATTAGCAATCTTGTTGTGCGAGGCCCCTTGGGGAAGAGTGTCCATAATATGGTAGGATTCTTTATTAAGATGGAGAGTGACACAGTTAATTCAGAGACTAGGGTCCTGAACTTAAGGAAAGGTAACTTCGATGGTATGAGACATGAATTGACTAGAATAGACTGGCAAATGCTACTTAAAGGGTTGACGGTGGATAAGCAGTGGCAAACATTTAAAGATCACATGGATGAACTTCAGCAATTGTACATCCCTGTCTGGAGTAAAAATAAAACGGGGAAGGTGGCTCAACCGTGGCTAACAAGGGAAATTAAAGGTAGTGTTCGATCCAAGGAAGAGGCATATAAATTGGCCAGAAAAAGCAGCAAACCTGAGGACTGGGAGAAATTTAGAATTCAGCAGAAGAGGACAAAGGGTCTCATTAGGAGGGGGAAAATAGAGTATGAGAAGAAGCTTGCTGGGAACATAAAAGCTGACTGCAAAAGCTTCTATAGATATGTGAAGAGAAAAAGATTAGTGAAGACAAACGTAGGTCCCTTGCAGTCAGATTCAGGTGAATTTATAATGGGGAACAAAGAAATGGCAGACCAAATGAACAAATACTTTGGTTCTGTCTTCACGAAGGAAGACACAAATAACGTTCCGGAAATACTGGGGACCGAGGGTCTAGTGAGAAGGAGGAATTGAAGGAAATCCTTATTAGGCGGGAAATTGTGTTAGGGAAATTGATGGGATTGAAGGCCGATAAATCCCTGGGGCCTGATGGTCTGCATCCCAGAGTACTTAAGGAAGTGGCCCTTAAGAAATAGTGGATGCATTGGTGGTCATTTTCCAACAGTCTATCGACTCTGGATCAGTTCCTATGGACTGGAGGGTAGCTAATATAACCCCACTTTTTAAAAAAGGAGGGAGAGAGAAAATGGGTAATTATAGGCCGGTTAGCCTGACATCGGTAGTGGGGAAAATGTTGGAATCAATTATTAAAGATGAAATAACAGCTCATTTGGAAAGCAGTGACAGGATCGGTCCAAGTCAGCATGGATTTATGAAAAGGAAATCATGCTTGACAAATCTTGACAAGAGATTAATGTGCAAAGTTAAAGCACATGGGATTGGGGGTAGTGTGCTGACATGGATTGAGAACTGGTTGTCAGACAGGAAGCAAAGAGTAGGAGTAAATGGGTACTTTTCAGAATGGCAGGCAGTGACTAGTGGGGTACCGCAAGGTTCTGTGCTGGGGCCCCAGCTGTTTACACTGTACATTAATGATTTGGACGAGGGGATTAAATGTAGTATCTCCAAATTTGCGGATGACATTAAGTTGGGTGGCAGTGTGAGCTGCGAGGAGGATGCTATGAGGCTGCAGAGTGACTTGGATAGGTTAGGTGAGTGGGCAAATGCATGGCAGATGAAGTATAATGTGGATAAATGTGAGGTTATCCACTTTGGTGGTAAAAACAGAGAGACAGACTATTATCTGAATGGTGACAGATTAGGAAAAGGGGAGGTACATCAGTCATTGAAGGTTGGCATGCAGGTACAGCAGGCGGTTAAGAAAGCAAATGGCATGTTGGCCTTCATAGCGAGGGGATTTGAGTACAGGGGCAGGGAGGTGTTGCTACAGTTGTACAGGGCATTGGTGAGGCCACACCTGGAGTATTGTGTACAGTTTTGGTCTCCTAACTTGAGGAAGGACATTCTTGCTATTGAGGGAGTGCAGCGAAGATTCACCAGACTGATTCCCGGGATGGTGGGACTGACCCATCAAGAAAGACTGGATCAACTGGGCTTGTATTCACTGGAGTTCAGAAGAATGAGAGCCGACCTCATAGAAACATTAAAAATTCTGATGGGTTTAGACAGGTTAGATGCAGGAAGAATGTTCCCAATGTTGGGGAAGTCCACAACCAGGGGTCACAGTCTAAGGATAAGGGGTAAGCCATTTAGGACCGAGATGAGGAGAAACTTCTTCACTCAGAGAGTTGTTAACCTGTGGAATTCCCTACCGCAGAGAGTTGTTGAGGCCAGTTCATTGGATATATTCAAGAGGGAGTTAGATATGGCCCTTATGGCTAAAGGGATCAAGGGGTATGGAGAGAAAGCAGGAAAGGGGTACTGAGGTGAATGATCAGCCATGATCTTATTGAATGGTGGTGCAGGCTCGAAGGGCCGAATGGCCTACTCCTGCACCTATTTTCTATGTTTCTATGTTTCTATGTGGGGACAGAAAGACGGCACCACAGTCTGGTCACAGTCTGGGGGATACCCGTTGGTCAACTTTTACACAACTCTCTGTTCAAGCAGTGCTTCAGGCCCCGTTGATAGTTTTCATCCTTTGGGTTGGTAAGTCGCAGACACACGGCGATAACTTTGCCGTGCTGAAGCACAGTAAATGACGGAACCTCTCCATATCTCGTTTCTGTGGTAACAAGAGTACAAAGGATTGCTTCATGCGCAAGGCTATCCAGAAACCATTTTCAGAATTACAAATTGTTTAGACATAGTGAACAGCAGTAAATTATAATCCCATGCACTGAGGATTGCCAATTACAGCACTGTTCATCCAGCTCTTTACTATGAATTATACTCATCCAGGTACAATAATCAGTAACCTTGGTCAATGAGATGGATTACTGAGTGGATTTAACTTATTTTAACAACCAGTCAGTGTTAAGCTTTGGAAACTTAGGAGTTTGGCAGTTAGTTTTTGGCACCACATGATCTTGCTGTGCGCAAATTGGCTGCTGCGTTTCCCACATTACAACAACAACAACTTGTATTTATATAGCGCCTTTAACATAGTGAAACGTCCCAAGGCGCTTCACAGGAGTGTTATGCGATAAAAATTTGACACTGAGCTGCCTCAGTAGAAATGAGGGCAGTTGACCAAAGAGGTAGGTTTTAAGGAGCGTCTTGAAGGAGGAAAGAGAGGTAGAGAGGCGGAGAGGTTTAGGCAGGGGATTCCAGAGCTTGGGGCCCAGGCAACTGAAGGCACGGCCACCGATGGTTGAGCGATTATAATCAGGGATGCTCAGGAGGGCAGAATTAGAGGGTTAGGCAACAGTGACTATACTTCTAAAGTACGTCATTGGCTGCGAAGTGCTTTGGGACCTACTGAGGTCATGAAAGGCGCTATAGAAATGCACATTCTTTCCTTCTTCGCAGGTTTGCAAATGGAATTTCCGCTGTGCGCTGGTACTAGCAAGGCTCCCCACCGGGAGCATGGTCTTGGGCGAATACCCCTCAGAGGTTGAAACCCATCTGGAAGGCATCCTGTTAGCGGGCAGAAGGGGCTGAGGTTGTATTGCTGCGATGACTCCATTTTCCAATATAACCACAAAGACAACTGGTGTTGGTGCTCGCCAAGTCCCCAGGACGTCCCAAAGCGCATGGCGACCACGGAGGCACTTTCGTAGCGCACTCACTCTCGTGATGCAGGCGAGCACCGCAGCCAACTTGCACACAGCAAGATCCCAGCCTGTGGCCAATGAGATCACTGGCCGACGAATGCGGTTTTTGGGGGGCTTTTGGTTGAGGGAGGAACGTTGGCCGGGACACCGGGAGAATCCCATGCTCTCCTGTGAATAGCGTGCCAAATGCAGTTGAATTAGCAGCCCTCAGAGGGTAAGGGCAAAGGGGTGTGACGATGGGGTGAGATAAAGAATGCCGGGAGCGTAGACACCAGCGTGGACCTGTTGGGTCACATGACCCGTCTGTGTGCTGTTGATAGTTTGTAATACTTTATAACTATCCTGGGGAGGGGGGGGGGGGGGGCGGGGTGTGAGACGAGGCGAGATACACTGGGAACAAGCATCACTGAAAGCGGAGGTGAGGGAACAGTTTAGCAGGTCAATAGCAGCAGAGGTGTTGTGACAGGTGGGAGGTGGAGGGGAGCTGCGGCGAGGGGGTGGAGGGGAGGGGAGGGGTGGGGAGGGGAGGGGGGGCTGGAGGGAAGGGGGGTTGGTGGAGGGGTGGGGGGGTTGGAGGGGAGGGGGGGTGCTGGAGGGAAGCGGGGGAGGGGGTGGGGGGTTTGCAGGGGAGGGGGGGTGGAGGGGCTGGAGGGGAGGGAGTGGAGGGGAGGGGAGGTGGAGGGGAAGGGGGGTGGAGGAGAGGGGAGGTGGCGGGGAGGAGGGAGGGTGGAGGGGAGGAGGGGAGGAGGGAGGGCAGAGGGGAGGGGGTGGAGGGGAGGAGGGGGGGGTGGAGGGAAGGGGAGAGGGGAGGGGGTGGAGGAGAGGGGAGGTGGCGGGGAGGAGGGAGGGCAGAGGGGAGGGGGTGGAGAGGAGGGGGGGTGGAGGGGAGGAGAGAGGGGAGGGGGGTGGAGGGAGGAGGGTGGAGGGGGGTGGAGGGGAGGAGGGAGGGTGGAGGGGAGGGGGTGGAGGGGAGGGGGGGGTGGAGGGGAGGAGAGAGGGGAGGGGGGGTGGAGGGAGGAGGGTGGAGGGGGGTGGAGGGGAGGAGGGAGGGTGGAGGGGAGGGGGGTAGAGGAGAAGGGGGGTGGAGGGGAGGGGGTGGAGAGGAGGGGGGGTGGAGGGGAGGAGAGAGGGGAGGGGGGGTGGAGGGAGGAGGGTGGAGGGGGGTGGAGGGGAGGAGGGAGGGTGGAGGGGAGGGGGTGGAGGGGAGGGGGGGGTGGAGGGGAGGAGAGAGGGGAGGGGGGGTGGAGGGAGGAGGGTGGAGGGGGGTGGAGGGGAGGAGGGAGGGTGGAGGGGAGGGGGGTAGAGGAGAAGGGGGGTGGAGGGGAGGGGGTGGAGGGGTGCGGGGGGAGGGGGGTGGGGGGGGGTTTGGAGGGGAGGGTAGGGGAGGAGGCCACATCTGTTCTCCCAAGAATAAGAACGGCTCCTGAAACAAAACCAAATGGCGTCTTCAGTGATGAGTGAGCTCATTCACAAGGAATGTTCACATTCACTGTCTTAGTCCAGCTTAATTCATCTCGATCAACGCCTTTCCCAAAGCAGGTTTGCCTACCGGGACTTTACATCAGAACAGGCAACAGGGAAGCTCTGCAACAATCAACATTTTTGATCTTATTATTGCTGTTGTCTTTATTGTGAATGCGGTAATGTCGTTGCCAACTTCCTGTGGCGATACATTGAACATTAGTGCCACTATCTGCATTGTTCATTGGAATAAAATCGAGCAGCTACTAAGGCCTCCCACTAATGACTTGTCATCTCAATTTTTTTCACAGTGACACGAGAGAAGGTTTTTTAGGGCATTGCGTGCAATGAAACAGTAAACGCGAACGCTTTAAACAACAATTTGTATTTAAATCGGCCGTGGCTCAGTGGGGTGGAGGGGGAGGGGGAGGTGGGGGTGGAGGGGGAGGTGGGGGTGGAGGGGGAGGTGGGGGTGGAGGGGGAGGGGGGTGTGGGGGTGGAGGGGGAGGTGGGGGGGGAGGGGGGTGTGGGGGTGGAGGGGTTGGTGTCACCCTCGCCTCGGAGTCAGAAGGTTGTGGGTTCAAGTCCCTCTCCGGAGACTTGAGCACATGAATCCAGGGGTGAGGGAGCGCTGCACTGTCGGAGGTGCCGTCTTTCGGATGAGACGTTAAACCGAGGCCCCGTCTGCTCTCTCAGGTGGACGTAAAAGATCCCGTGGCACTATTTCGAAGAAGAGCAGGGGGAGTTCTCCCCGGTGTCCTGGGGCCAATATTTATCCCTCAATCAACATCACTAAAACAGATGATCTGGGTCATTATCACATTGCTGTGTGTGGGAGCTTGCTGTGCGCAAATTGGCTGCTGCGTTTCCCACATTACAACAGTGACTGCACTCCAAAAGTACTTCATTGGCTGTAAAGCGCTTTGAGACGACCAGTGGTCGTAAAAGGCGCTATAGAAATGCAAGTCTGTCTTTCAAAATTCCACCAGTCAATTAGCCCGAAGCTCGCTCTGAGAATTTCAAAAGTTAAACAACATGACTGTTTAAAACAGCAATGCGTTGATCCCTCTATCTCTAATCCTTTATTTGCTTGAAAGCACAGGGACAGATTGCCAAAAATCCTTAACTCTGCTGGAATTCAGGAGGTGAAAAGGTGACTGTGATTCAAGCTCATGTCTCTGAGGACTGCTTCGTCTATAGTGGGTGGGCAACTCGCCGCACCGCTGGAGAAGCCAGATGTACCTCCCAAGGGAAGGCGAAGTGTAGCAATGGCCGCTATCATTGGGCTTTCTAACAAAGGGGACAAGCATGTTCCCCTCTTCCCTCTCCGTGTTAATTGAGGGAACTTTCCAACAACACTTGATCACTAAGTATGCCAAAGTGATTCTGGGGTGCTTTGTCCGAATCCAATTTCCCCTCCCTTGCTGCAGGCATGCTCCTCATCTGTGCTTTATTCTCTCCGAGCTTCATATCATCACCTGGGCTCAAGAACTCTCGATGGAAAGAGTCCGTGAAAATTGAATTTTTAATATTTTATTCACGGGATGTGGGCGTCGCTGGCAAGGCCGGCATTTATTGCCCATCCCTAATTGCCCCTTGAGAAGGTGGTGGTGAGCCGTCTTCTTGAACCGCTGCAGTCCGTGTGGTGAAGGTGCTCCCACAGTGCTGTTAGGGAGGGAGTTCCAGGATTGTGACCCAGCGACGATGAAGGAACGGCCGGTATATTCCCAAGTCAGGATGGTGTGTGACTGGGAGGGGAACGTGGAGGTGGTGGTGTTCCCATGCGCCTGCTGCCCTTGTCCTTCTAGGGGGTAGAGGTCGCGGGTTTGGGAGGTGCTGCCGAAGAAGCCTTGGCGAGTTGCTGCAGTGCATCGTGTAGATGGTGCACACTGCAGCCAGGGGGCGCCGGTGGTGGAGGGAGTGAATGTTGAAAGTGGTGGGTAGCATGTCGATCAAGCGGCCTGCTTTGTCCTGGATGGTGTCGAACTTCTTGAGTGTTGTTGGAGCTGCACTCACCCAGGCAAGTGGAGAGTGTTCCATCACACTCCTGACTTGTGCCTTGTAGATGGTGGAAAGGCTTTGGGGAGTCAGGAGGTGAGACACTCACCACAGAATACCCAGCCTCTGACCTGCTCTTGTTGCCACAGTATTTATGCGGCTGGTCCAGTTACGTTTCTGGTCAATGGTGACCCCCCAGGATGTTGACGGTGGTTGCAGTTTATCAGCCACTGTGGACTTGCACTCTGGAACACTCTCCAAAAAAGTCCTCTCCTTTGCTGCCACCCTCCCTGGCTCCGAAAATCTCCCAATGACCTCTCCCTGCTACCTTCTCCCCCAGTCATATTCCTGCACTTCCGGCTCAGAGATCCTTTCTGCCACATGTAAAGCACTTTGAGACAGCAGATAGATGGAAGTAAATGTAACTCTCAGCTGTCCCATGGTACTCGAAATGCCCCAATACCAAGGAGCGAGCTTTATCCAACAAGCAGAACAGGCGCGATGGGCCAAATAACCTCCTTCCGTGCTGTATCATTCTGATGACTGGATTCGATGAGCACGAGTGGCACACAAGGCACAAGAAGCAGTGAATTCAGACAATTTCCCCGTCTCTCAGATAAGCACAAAGTGGCCCCCAGCACTGACCTGAATTCCACCTTTCCAACACATGGCAGGCTATGAGGTATGAATGACACAGTCTTCACCTCTCGCATTAAATGCACAAGGAATGAGGTTAGCACTTGGCAGATACTTGAAGGGCATGTTATGCGAGTGAAATGATTTTTTATAAAGGCTCTGAGGGTGGGTTTGCCCTGAAGGTCAGCAGAGCAGACACTGGCAGCATTCACCACTGAAAAACAAACATCAACGGGATTGGCAGAGCGATCTGGACAGCGTCCGAAACAGCAACCCTGCGTTTCCCCCCCACACTCTGTGCTCTAATACCCTGCGTTTCCCCCACACTCTGTGCTCTAATACCCTGCGTTTCCCCCTACACTCTGTGCTCTAATACCCTGCGTTTCCCCCCTAAACTCTGTGCTCTAATACCCTGTGTTTCCCCCAAACTCTGTGCTCTAATACCCTGTGTTTTCCACACACTCTGTGCTCTAATACCCTGCGTTTCCCCCCTAAACTCTGTGCTCTAATACCCTGCGTTTCCCCCTACACTCTGTGCTCTAATACCCTGCGTTTCCCCCTACACTCTGTGCTCTAATACCCTGTGTTTCCCCCCGAAACTCTGTGCTCTAATACCCTGCGTTTCCCCCTGCACTCTGTGCTCTAATACCCTGCGTTTCCCCCTGCACTCTGTGCTCTAATACCCTGCGTTTCCCCCTACACTCTGTGCTCTAATACCCTGTGTTTCCCCCTGCACTCTGTGCTCTAATACCCTGCATTTCCCCCTACACTCTGTGCTCTAATACCCTGTGTTTCCCCCTACACTCTGTGCTCTAATACCCTGCGTTTCCCCCCCTACACTCTGTGCTCTAATACCCTGTGTTTCCCCCCCCCCCCGACACTCTGTGCTCTAATACCCTGTGTTTCCCCCCCTACACTCTGTGCTCTAATACCCTGCATTTCCCCCTACACTCTGTGCTCTAATACCCTGCGTTTCCCCCTACACTCTGTGCTCTAATACGCTGCGTTTCCCCCTACACTCTGTGCTCTAATACCCTGTGTTTCCCCCCACACTCTGTGCTCTAATACGCTGCGTTTCCCCCCACACTCTGTGCTCTAATACCCTGTGTTTCCCCCTACACTCTGTGCTCTATTACCCTGCGTTTCCCCCCACACTGTGTGCTCTAATACCCTGTGTTTCCCCCTACACTCTGTGCTCGAATACCCTGTGTTACCCCCACACTCTGTGCTCTAATACCCTGCGTTTCCCCCCACACTCTGTGCTCTAATACCCTGCGTTTCCCCCCACACTCTGTGCTCTAATACCCTGTGTTTCCCCCTACACTCTGAGCTCTAATACCCTGTGTTTCCCTCTACACCGTGTGCTCTAATACCCTGCGTTTCCCCCTACACTCTGTGCTCTAATACCCTGCGTTTCCCCCCACACTCTGTGCTCTAATACCCTGCGTTTCCCCCTACACTGTGTGCTCTAATACCCTGTCTTTCCCTCTACACCGTGTGCTCTAATACCCTGTGTTTCCCTCTACACCGTGTGCTCTAATACCCTGCGTTTCCCCCACACTCTGTGCTCTAATACCCTGCGTTTCCCCCTACACTCTGTGCTCTAATACCCTGTGTTACCCCCAAACTCTGCGCTCAAATACCGTGCGTTTCCCCCACACTCTGTGCTCTAATACCCTGCGTTTCCCCCACACTCTGTGCTCTAATACCCTGCGTTTCCCCCTACACTCTGTGCTCTAATACCCTGTGTTACCCCCAAACTCTGCGCTCAAATACCGTGCGTTTCCCCCACACTCTGTGCTCTAATACCCTGTGTTTCCCCCTACACTGTGTGCTCTAATACCCTGCGTTTCCCCCTACACTCTGTGCTCTAATACCCTGTGTTTCCCCCTACACTGTGTGCTCTAATACCCTGCGTTTGCCCCACACTCTGTGCTCTAATACCCTGTGTTTCCCCCTACACTCTGTGCTCTAATACCCTGCGTTTCCGCCCACACTCTGTGCTCCAATACCCTGCGTTTCCCCCTGCACTCTGTGCTCTAATACCCTGCGTTTCCCCCCACACTCTGTGCTCTAATACCCTGCGTTTCCCCCTGCACTCTGTGCTCTAATACCCTGCATTTCCCCCTGCACTCTGTGCTCTAATACCCTGCGTTTCCCCCCCTATACTGTGTGCTGTAATACTCTGCGTTTCCCCCCACACTCTGTGCTCTAATACCCTGCGTTTCCCCCAAACTCTGTGCTCTAATACCCTGCGTTTCCCCCACACTCTGTGCTCTAATACCCTGCGTTTCCCCCACACTCTGTGCTCTAATACCCTGCGTTTCCCCCTACACTCTGTGCTCTAATACCCTGTGTTTCCCCTTACACTCTGTGCTCTAATACCCTGCGTTTACCCCACACTCTGTGCTCTAATACCCTGTGTTTCCCCCCACACTCTGTGCTCTAATACCCTGCGTTTCCCCCTACACTCTGTGCTCTAATACCCTGCGTTTCCCCCACACTCTGTGCTCTAATACCCTGCGTTTCCCCCACACTCTGTGCTCAAAAACCGTGCGTTTCCCCCACACTCTGTGCTCTAATACCCTGCATTTCCCCCACACACTGTGCTCTAATACCCTGCGTTTCCCCCCACACTCTGTGCTCTAATACCCTGCGTTTCCCCCCCTACACTCTGTGCTCTAATACCCTGCGTTTCTTTCCACACTCTGTGCTCTAATACCCTGCGTTTCCCTCTGCACTGTGTGCTCTAATACCCTGCGTTTCCCCCGACACTGTGTGCTCTAATACCCTGCGTTTCCCCCTACACTCTGTGCTCTAATACCCTGCGTTTCCCCCCTACACTCTGTGCTCTCATACCCTGCATTTCCCCCTACACTCTGTGCTCTAATACCCTGCGTTTCTTTCCACACTCTATGCTCTAATACCCTGCGTTTCTTTCCACACTCTGTGCTCTAATATCCTGCGTTTCCCCCCAAACTGTGCGCTCTAATACCCTGCGTTTCTTTCCACACTCTGTGCTCTAATATCCTGCGTTTCCCCCCAAACTGTGTGCTCTAATATCCTGCGTTTCCCCCCAAACTGTGTGCTCTAATACCCTGTGTTTCCCCCTACACTCTGTGCTCTAATACCCTGCATTTCCCCCTACACTCTGTGCTCTAATACCCTGCGTTTCCCCCCACATGTGTGCTCTAATACCCTGCGTTTCCCCCGACACCCCGTGCTCTAATACCCTGCGTTTCCCCCTACACTCTGTGCTCTAATACCCTGTGTTTCCCCCCCCCACACGCTGTGCTCTAATACCCTGCGTTTACCCCTACACTCTGTGCTCTAATACCCTGTGTTTCCCCCCCCACACGCTGTGCTCTAATTCCCTGTGTTTCCCCCCGACACTTTGTGCTCTGAACCCTGTGTTTCCCCCTACACTCTGTGCTCTAATACCCTGTGTTTCCCCCCACACTCTGTGCTCTAATACCCTGCGTTTCCCCCTACACTGTGTGCTCTAATACCCTGCGTTTCCCCCTATACTGTGTGCTCTAATACCCTGCGTTTCCCCCAAACTCTGTGCTCTAATACGCTGCGTTTCCCCCACACTCTGTGCTCTAATACCCTGCATTTACCCCACACTCTGTGCTCTAATACCCTGTGTTTCCCCCTACACTCTGTGCTCTAATACCCTGTGTTTCCCCCCCATACTCTGTGCTCTAATACCCTGTGTTTCCCCCTACATTCTGTGCTCTAATGCCCTGCGTTTCCTCCCACACTCTGTGCTCTAATGCCCTGCGTTTCCCCCGACACTGTATGCTCGAATACCCTGCGTTTCCCCCCACACTCTGTGCTCTAATACCCTGCGTTTCCCCCTGCACTCTGTGCTCTAATAACCTGCATTTCCCCCTGCACTCTGTGCTCTAATACCCTGCGTTTCCCCCCTATACTGTGTGCTGTAATACTCTGCGTTTCCCCCCACACTCTGTGCTCTAATACCCTGCGTTTCCCCCAAACTCTGTGCTCTAATACCCTGCGTTTCCCCCACACTCTGTGCTCTAATACCCTGTGTTTCCCCCTACACTGTGTGCTCTAATACCCTGCGTTTCCCCCTACACTCTGTGCTCTAATACGCTGTGTTTCCCCTTACACTCTGTGCTCTAATACCCTGTGTTTCCCCCTACACTCTGTGCTCTAATACCCTGCGTTTCCCCCACACTCTGTGCTCTAATACCCTGCGTTTCCCCCACACTCTGTGCTCAAATACCGTGCGTTTCCCCCACACTCTGTGCTCTAATACCCTGCGTTTCCCCCACACACTGTGCTCTAATACCATGTGTTTCCCCCCACACTGTGTGCTCTAATACACTGCGTTTCCCCTACACTCTGTGCTCTAATACCCTGCGTTTACCCCACACTCTGTGCTCTAATACCCTGTGTTTCCCACTACACTCTGTGCTCTAATGCCCTGTGTTTCCCCCCCCACACGCTGTGCTCTAATACCCTGCGTTTCCCCCCACACTGTGTACTCTAATACCCTGCGTTTCCTCCTACACTCTGTGCTCTAATACCCTGCGTTTCCCCCTACACTCTGTGCTCTAATACCCTGCGTTTCCCCCCTACACTCTGTGCTCTAATACCCTGCGTTTCCCCCGACACTGTATGCTCTAATACCCTGCGTTTCCCCCTACACTCTGTGCTCTAATACCCTGCGTTTCCCCCGACACTCTGTGCTCTAATACCCTGTGTTTCTTTCCACACTCTATGCTCTAATACCCTGTGTTTCCCCCCCGCCCCCCACACTCTGTGCTCTAATACCCTGCGTTTCCCCTCACACTCTGTGCTCTCATACCCTGCGTTTCCCCCCTACACTCTGCGCTCTAATACCCTATATTTCCCCCTACACTCTGTGCTCTAATACCCTGTGTTTCTTTCCACACTCTATGCTCTAATACCCTGCGTTTCTTTCCACACTCTGTGCTCTAATACACTGCGTTTCCCCCCACACTGTGTGCTCTAATACCCTGCGTTTCCCCCACACTCTGTGCTCTAATACCCTGCGTTTCCCCCTACACCCTGTGCTCTAATACCCTGCGTTTCCCCCACACTCTGTGCTCTAATACCCTGCGTTTCCCCCTACACTCTGTGCTCTAATACCCTGTGTTTCCCCCCCCAACACGCTGTGCTCTAATACCCTGCGTTTCCCCCACACTTTGTGCTCTAATACCGTGCGTTTCCCCCCGACACTTTGTGCTCTAATTCCCTGTGTTTCCCCCTACACTCTGTGCTCTAATACCCTGTGTTTCCCCCCACACTCTGTGCTCTAATACCCTGTGTTTCCCCCCCACCACACTCTGTGCTCTAATACCCTGCGTTTCCCCCCACACTCTGTGCTCTAACACCCTGCGTTTCCCCCCACACTCTGTGCTCTAATACCCTGCGTTTACCCCTACACTCTGTGCTCTAATACCCTGCGTTTCCCCCCACACTCTGTGCTCTAATACCCTGCGTTTCCCCCACTGCACTCTGTGCTCTAATACCCTGCGTTTCCCCCCACATTCTGTGCTCTAATACCCTGCGTTTTCCCCTGCACTCTGTGCTCTAATACCCTGCGTTTCTTTCCACACTCTGTGCTCTAATACCCTGCGTTTCCCTCTGCACTGTGTGCTCTAATGCCCTGTGTTTCCCCCTACACTGTGTGCTCTAATACCCTGCGTTTCAAACTACACTCTGTGCTCTAATACCCTGCGTTTACCCCACACTCTGTGCTCTAATACCCTGTGTTTCCCCCTACACTGTGTGCTCTAATACCCTGCGTTTCAAACTACACTCTGTGCTCTAATACCCTGTGTTTCCCCCGACACTGTATGCTCTAATACACTGCGTTTCCCCCTACACTCTGTGCTCTAATACCCTGCGTTTCCCCCAAACTCTGTGCTCTAATACCCTGCGTTTCCCCCACACTCTGTGCTCTAATACCCTGCGTTTCCCCCACACTCTGTGCTCTAATACCCTGCGTTTCCCCCACACTCTGTGCTCTAATACCCTGCGTTTCCCCCTACACTCTGTGCTCTAATACCCTGTGTTTCCCCTTACACTCTGTGCTCTAATACCCTGCGTTTACCCCACACTCTGTGCTCTAATACCCTGTGTTTCCCCCCACACTCTGTGCTCTAATACCCTGCGTTTCCCCCTACACTCTGTGCTCTAATACCCTGCGTTTCCCCCACACTCTGTGCTCTAATACCCTGCGTTTCCCCCACACTCTGTGCTCAAAAACCGTGCGTTTCCCCCACACTCTGTGCTCTAATACCCTGCATTTCCCCCACACACTGTGCTCTAATACCCTGCGTTTCCCCCCACACTCTGTGCTCTAATACCCTGCGTTTCCCCCCCTACACTCTGTGCTCTAATACCCTGCGTTTCTTTCCACACTCTGTGCTCTAATACCCTGCGTTTCCCTCTGCACTGTGTGCTCTAATACCCTGCGTTTCCCCCGACACTGTGTGCTCTAATACCCTGCGTTTCCCCCTACACTCTGTGCTCTAATACCCTGCGTTTCCCCCCTACACTCTGTGCTCTAATACCCTGCATTTCCCCCTACACTCTGTGCTCTAATACCCTGCGTTTCTTTCCACACTCTATGCTCTAATACCCTGCGTTTCTTTCCACACTCTGTGCTCTAATATCCTGCGTTTCCCCCCAAACTGTGCGCTCTAATACCCTGCGTTTCTTTCCACACTCTGTGCTCTAATATCCTGCGTTTCCCCCCAAACTGTGTGCTCTAATATCCTGCGTTTCCCCCCAAACTGTGTGCTCTAATACCCTGTGTTTCCCCCTACACTCTGTGCTCTAATACCCTGCATTTCCCCCTACACTCTGTGCTCTAATACCCTGCGTTTCCCCCCACATGTGTGCTCTAATACCCTGCGTTTCCCCCGACACCCCGTGCTCTAATACCCTGCGTTTCCCCCTACACTCTGTGCTCTAATACCCTGTGTTTCCCCCCCCCACACGCTGTGCTCTAATACCCTGCGTTTACCCCTACACTCTGTGCTCTAATACCCTGTGTTTCCCCCCCCACACGCTGTGCTCTAATTCCCTGTGTTTCCCCCCGACACTTTGTGCTCTGAACCCTGTGTTTCCCCCTACACTCTGTGCTCTAATACCCTGTGTTTCCCCCCACACTCTGTGCTCTAATACCCTGCGTTTCCCCCTACACTGTGTGCTCTAATACCCTGCGTTTCCCCCTATACTGTGTGCTCTAATACCCTGCGTTTCCCCCAAACTCTGTGCTCTAATACGCTGCGTTTCCCCCACACTCTGTGCTCTAATACCCTGCATTTACCCCACACTCTGTGCTCTAATACCCTGTGTTTCCCCCTACACTCTGTGCTCTAATACCCTGTGTTTCCCCCCCATACTCTGTGCTCTAATACCCTGTGTTTCCCCCTACATTCTGTGCTCTAATGCCCTGCGTTTCCTCCCACACTCTGTGCTCTAATGCCCTGCGTTTCCCCCGACACTGTATGCTCGAATACCCTGCGTTTCCCCCCACACTCTGTGCTCTAATACCCTGCATTTCCCCCTGCACTCTGTGCTCTAATAACCTGCATTTCCCCCTGCACTCTGTGCTCTAATACCCTGCGTTTCCCCCCTATACTGTGTGCTGTAATACTCTGCGTTTCCCCCCACACTCTGTGCTCTAATACCCTGCGTTTCCCCCTACACTCTGTGCTCTAATACCCTGCGTTTCCCCCACACTCTGTGCTCTAATACCCTGTGTTTCCCCCTACACTGTGTGCTCTAATACCCTGCGTTTCCCCCTACACTCTGTGCTCTAATACGCTGTGTTTCCCCTTACACTCTGTGCTCTAATACCCTGTGTTTCCCCCTACACTCTGTGCTCTAATACCCTGCGTTTCCCCCACACTCTGTGCTCTAATACCCTGCGTTTCCCCCACACTCTGTGCTCAAATACCGTGCGTTTCCCCCACACTCTGTGCTCTAATACCCTGCGTTTCCCCCACACACTGTGCTCTAATACCATGTGTTTCCCCCCACACTGTGTGCTCTAATACACTGCGTTTCCCCTACACTCTGTGCTCTAATACCCTGCGTTTACCCCACACTCTGTGCTCTAATACCCTGTGTTTCCCACTACACTCTGTGCTCTAATGCCCTGCGTTTCCCCCCCCACACGCTGTGCTCTAATACCCTGCGTTTCCCCCCACACTGTGTACTCTAATACCCTGCGTTTCCTCCTACACTCTGTGCTCTAATACCCTGCGTTTCCCCCTACACTCTGTGCTCTAATACCCTGCGTTTCCCCCCTACACTCTGTGCTCTAATACCCTGCGTTTCCCCCGACACTGTATGCTCTAATACCCTGCGTTTCCCCCTACACTCTGTGCTCTAATACCCTGCGTTTCCCCCGACACTCTGTGCTCTAATACCCTGTGTTTCTTTCCACACTCTATGCTCTAATACCCTGTGTTTCCCCCCCGCCCCCCACACTCTGTGCTCTAATACCCTGCGTTTCCCCTCACACTCTGTGCTCTCATACCCTGCGTTTCCCCCCTACACTCTGCGCTCTAATACCCTATATTTCCCCCTACACTCTGTGCTCTAATACCCTGTGTTTCTTTCCACACTCTATGCTCTAATACCCTGCGTTTCGTTCCACACTCTGTGCTCTAATACACTGCGTTTCCCCCCACACTGTGTGCTCTAATACCCTGCGTTTCCCCCTACAGTCTGTGCTCTAATATCCTGCGTTTCCCCCTACACTCTGTGCTCTAATACCCTGTGTTTCCCCCCACACTGTGTGCTCTAATACCCTGCGTTTCCCCCTACACCCTGTGCTCTAATACCCTGCATTTCCCCGACACTCTGTGCTCTAATACCCTGCGTTTCCCCCACACTCTGTGCTCTAATACCCTGCGTTTCCCCCTACACCCTGTGCTCTAATACCCTGCGTTTCCCCCACACTCTGTGCTCTAATACCCTGCGTTTCCCCCTACACTCTGTGCTCTAATACCCTGTGTTTCCCCCCCCAACACGCTGTGCTCTAATACCCTGCGTTTCCCCCACACTTTGTGCTCTAATACCGTGCGTTTCCCCCCGACACTTTGTGCTCTAATTCCCTGTGTTTCCCCCTACACTCTGTGCTCTAATTCCCTGTGTTTCCCCCCACACTCTGTGCTCTAATACCCTGTGTTTCCCCCCCACCACACTCTGTGCTCTAATACCCTGCGTTTCCCCCCACACTCTGTGCTCTAACACCCTGCGTTTCCCCCCACACTCTGTGCTCTAATACCCTGCGTTTACCCCTACACTCTGTGCTCTAATACCCTGCGTTTCCCCCCACACTCTGTGCTCTAATACCCTGCGTTTCCCCCACTGCACTCTGTGCTCTAATACCCTGCGTTTCCCCCCACATTCTGTGCTCTAATACCCTGCGTTTTCCCCTGCACTCTGTGGTCTAATACCCTGCGTTTCTTTCCACACTCTGTGCTCTAATACCCTGTGTTTCCCCCTACACTGTGTGCTCTAATACCCTGCGTTTCAAACTACACTCTGTGCTCTAATACCCTGCGTTTACCCCACACTCTGTGCTCTAATACCCTGTGTTTCCCCCTACACTGTGTGCTCTAATACCCTGCGTTTCAAACTACACTCTGTGCTCTAATACCGTGTGTTTCCCCCTGCACTCTGAGCTCTAATACCCTGTGTTTCCCCCGACACTCTGTGCTCTAATACGCTGCGTTTTCCCCAAACTCTTTGCTCGAATACCCTGCGTTTCCCCCACTACACTCTGTGCTCTAATACCCAGCGTTTCCCCCCACATTCTGTGCTCTAATACCCTACATTTCCCCCTACACTCTGTGCTCTAATACCCTGTGTTTCTTTCCACACTCGATGCTCTAATACCCTGCATTTCTTTCCACACTCTGCTCTAATACCCTGCGTTTCCCCCCACACTGTGTGCTCTAATACCCTGCGTTTCCCCCTACACTCTGTGCTCTAATACCCTGCGTTTCCCCCCACACTGTGTGCTCTAATACCCTGCGTTTCCCCCAACACTCTGTGCTCTAATACCCTGCGTTTCCCCCTACACTCTGTGCTCTAATACCCTTAGTTTCCCCCCACACTGTGTGCTCTAATACCCTGCGTTTCCCCCTACACTGCGTGCTCCAATATCCTGCGTTTCCCCCTACACTCTGTGCTCTAACACCCTGTGTTTCCCCCCCCACACGCTGTGCTCTAATACCCTGCGTTTCTTCCCACACTCTGTGCTCTAATACCCTGCGTTTTCCCCTGCACTCTGTGCTCTAATACCCTGCGTTTCTTTCCACACTCTGTGCTCTAATACCCTGCCTTTCCCCCTCCACTCTGTGCTCTAATACCCTGCGTTTCCCCCCGACACTCTGTGCTCTAATACCCTGCATTTCCCCCCACAGTCTGTGCTCTAATACCCTGCGTTTCCCCCCCTACACTCTGTGCTCTAATACCCTGCGTTTCCCCCGACACTCTGTGCTCTAATACGCTGCGTTTTCCCCAAACTCTTTGCTCGAATACCCTGCGTTTCCCCCACTACACTCTGTGCTCTAATACCCAGCGTTTCCCCCCACATTCTGTGCTCTAATACCCTGCGTTTCCCTCTGCACTGTGTGCTCTAATACCCTGCGTTTCCCCTCACACTGTATGCTCTCATACCCTGCGTTTCCCCCTACACTCTGTGCTCTAATACCCTGCGTTTCCCCCCTACACTCTGTGCTCTAATACCCTGTGTTTTTTTCCACACTCTATGCTCTAATACCCTGCATTTCTTTCCACACTCTGCTCTAATACCCTGCGTTTCCCACCACACTGTGTGCTCTAATACCCTGCGTTTCCCCCTACACTCTGTGCTCTAATACGCTGTGTTTCCCCTTACACTCTGTGCTCTAATACCCTGTGTTTCCCCCTACACTCTGTGCTCTAATACCCTGCGTTTCCCCCACACTCTGTGCTCTAATACCCTGCGTTTCCCCCACACTCTGTGCTCAAATACCGTGCGTTTCCCCCACACTCTGTGCTCTAATACCCTGCGTTTCCCCCACACACTGTGCTCTAATACCATGTGTTTCCCCCCACACTGTGTGCTCTAATACACTGCGTTTCCCCTACACTCTGTGCTCTAATACCCTGCGTTTACCCCACACTCTGTGCTCTAATACCCTGTGTTTCCCACTACACTCTGTGCTCTAATGCCCTGTGTTTCCCCCCCCACACGCTGTGCTCTAATACCCTGCGTTTCCCCCCACACTGTGTACTCTAATACCCTGCGTTTCCTCCTACACTCTGTGCTCTAATACCCTGCGTTTCCCCCTACACTCTGTGCTCTAATACCCTGCGTTTCCCCCCTACACTCTGTGCTCTAATACCCTGCGTTTCCCCCGACACTGTATGCTCTAATACCCTGCGTTTCCCCCTACACTCTGTGCTCTAATACCCTGCGTTTCCCCCGACACTCTGTGCTCTAATACCCTGTGTTTCTTTCCACACTCTATGCTCTAATACCCTGTGTTTCCCCCCCGCCCCCCACACTCTGTGCTCTAATACCCTGCGTTTCCCCTCACACTCTGTGCTCTCATACCCTGCGTTTCCCCCCTACACTCTGCGCTCTAATACCCTATATTTCCCCCTACACTCTGTGCTCTAATACCCTGTGTTTCTTTCCACACTCTATGCTCTAATACCCTGCGTTTCTTTCCACACTCTGTGCTCTAATACACTGCGTTTCCCCCCACACTGTGTGCTCTAATACCCTGCGTTTCCCCCACACTCTGTGCTCTAATACCCTGCGTTTCCCCCTACACCCTGTGCTCTAATACCCTGCGTTTCCCCCACACTCTGTGCTCTAATACCCTGCGTTTCCCCCTACACTCTGTGCTCTAATACCCTGTGTTTCCCCCCCCAACACGCTGTGCTCTAATACCCTGCGTTTCCCCCACACTTTGTGCTCTAATACCGTGCGTTTCCCCCCGACACTTTGTGCTCTAATTCCCTGTGTTTCCCCCTACACTCTGTGCTCTAATACCCTGTGTTTCCCCCCACACTCTGTGCTCTAATACCCTGTGTTTCCCCCCCACCACACTCTGTGCTCTAATACCCTGCGTTTCCCCCCACACTCTGTGCTCTAACACCCTGCGTTTCCCCCCACACTCTGTGCTCTAATACCCTGCGTTTACCCCTACACTCTGTGCTCTAATACCCTGCGTTTCCCCCCACACTCTGTGCTCTAATACCCTGCGTTTCCCCCACTGCACTCTGTGCTCTAATACCCTGCGTTTCCCCCCACATTCTGTGCTCTAATACCCTGCGTTTTCCCCTGCACTCTGTGCTCTAATACCCTGCGTTTCTTTCCACACTCTGTGCTCTAATACCCTGCGTTTCCCTCTGCACTGTGTGCTCTAATACCCTGTGTTTCCCCCTACACTGTGTGCTCTAATACCCTGCGTTTCAAACTACACTCTGTGCTCTAATACCCTGCGTTTACCCCACACTCTGTGCTCTAATACCCTGTGTTTCCCCCTACACTGTGTGCTCTAATACCCTGCGTTTCAAACTACACTCTGTGCTCTAATACCCTGTGTTTCCCCCGACACTGTATGCTCTAATACACTGCGTTTCCCCCTACACTCTGTGCTCTAATACCCTGCGTTTCCCCCAAACTCTGTGCTCTAATACCCTGCGTTTCCCCCACACTCTGTGCTCTAATACCCTGCGTTTCCCCCACACTCTGTGCTCTAATACCCTGCGTTTCCCCCACACTCTGTGCTCTAATACCCTGCGTTTCCCCCTACACTCTGTGCTCTAATACCCTGTGTTTCCCCTTACACTCTGTGCTCTAATACCCTGCGTTTACCCCACACTCTGTGCTCTAATACCCTGTGTTTCCCCCCACACTCTGTGCTCTAATACCCTGCGTTTCCCCCTACACTCTGTGCTCTAATACCCTGCGTTTCCCCCACACTCTGTGCTCTAATACCCTGCGTTTCCCCCACACTCTGTGCTCAAAAACCGTGCGTTTCCCCCACACTCTGTGCTCTAATACCCTGCATTTCCCCCACACACTGTGCTCTAATACCCTGCGTTTCCCCCCACACTCTGTGCTCTAATACCCTGCGTTTCCCCCCCTACACTCTGTGCTCTAATACCCTGCGTTTCTTTCCACACTCTGTGCTCTAATACCCTGCGTTTCCCTCTGCACTGTGTGCTCTAATACCCTGCGTTTCCCCCGACACTGTGTGCTCTAATACCCTGCGTTTCCCCCTACACTCTGTGCTCTAATACCCTGCGTTTCCCCCCTACACTCTGTGCTCTAATACCCTGCATTTCCCCCTACACTCTGTGCTCTAATACCCTGCGTTTCTTTCCACACTCTATGCTCTAATACCCTGCGTTTCTTTCCACACTCTGTGCTCTAATATCCTGCGTTTCCCCCCAAACTGTGCGCTCTAATACCCTGCGTTTCTTTCCACACTCTGTGCTCTAATATCCTGCGTTTCCCCCCAAACTGTGTGCTCTAATATCCTGCGTTTCCCCCCAAACTGTGTGCTCTAATACCCTGTGTTTCCCCCTACACTCTGTGCTCTAATACCCTGCATTTCCCCCTACACTCTGTGCTCTAATACCCTGCGTTTCCCCCCACATGTGTGCTCTAATACCCTGCGTTTCCCCCGACACCCCGTGCTCTAATACCCTGCGTTTCCCCCTACACTCTGTGCTCTAATACCCTGTGTTTCCCCCCCCCACACGCTGTGCTCTAATACCCTGCGTTTACCCCTACACTCTGTGCTCTAATACCCTGTGTTTCCCCCCCCACACGCTGTGCTCTAATTCCCTGTGTTTCCCCCCGACACTTTGTGCTCTGAACCCTGTGTTTCCCCCTACACTCTGTGCTCTAATACCCTGTGTTTCCCCCCACACTCTGTGCTCTAATACCCTGCGTTTCCCCCTACACTGTGTGCTCTAATACCCTGCGTTTCCCCCTATACTGTGTGCTCTAATACCCTGCGTTTCCCCCAAACTCTGTGCTCTAATACGCTGCGTTTCCCCCACACTCTGTGCTCTAATACCCTGCATTTACCCCACACTCTGTGCTCTAATACCCTGTGTTTCCCCCTACACTCTGTGCTCTAATACCCTGTGTTTCCCCCCCATACTCTGTGCTCTAATACCCTGTGTTTCCCCCTACATTCTGTGCTCTAATGCCCTGCGTTTCCTCCCACACTCTGTGCTCTAATGCCCTGCGTTTCCCCCGACACTGTATGCTCGAATACCCTGCGTTTCCCCCCACACTCTGTGCTCTAATACCCTGCATTTCCCCCTGCACTCTGTGCTCTAATAACCTGCATTTCCCCCTGCACTCTGTGCTCTAATACCCTGCGTTTCCCCCCTATACTGTGTGCTGTAATACTCTGCGTTTCCCCCCACACTCTGTGCTCTAATACCCTGCGTTTCCCCCTACACTCTGTGCTCTAATACCCTGCGTTTCCCCCACACTCTGTGCTCTAATACCCTGTGTTTCCCCCTACACTGTGTGCTCTAATACCCTGCGTTTCCCCCTACACTCTGTGCTCTAATACGCTGTGTTTCCCCTTACACTCTGTGCTCTAATACCCTGTGTTTCCCCCTACACTCTGTGCTCTAATACCCTGCGTTTCCCCCACACTCTGTGCTCTAATACCCTGCGTTTCCCCCACACTCTGTGCTCAAATACCGTGCGTTTCCCCCACACTCTGTGCTCTAATACCCTGCGTTTCCCCCACACACTGTGCTCTAATACCATGTGTTTCCCCCCACACTGTGTGCTCTAATACACTGCGTTTCCCCTACACTCTGTGCTCTAATACCCTGCGTTTACCCCACACTCTGTGCTCTAATACCCTGTGTTTCCCACTACACTCTGTGCTCTAATGCCCTGCGTTTCCCCCCCCACACGCTGTGCTCTAATACCCTGCGTTTCCCCCCACACTGTGTACTCTAATACCCTGCGTTTCCTCCTACACTCTGTGCTCTAATACCCTGCGTTTCCCCCTACACTCTGTGCTCTAATACCCTGCGTTTCCCCCCTACACTCTGTGCTCTAATACCCTGCGTTTCCCCCGACACTGTATGCTCTAATACCCTGCGTTTCCCCCTACACTCTGTGCTCTAATACCCTGCGTTTCCCCCGACACTCTGTGCTCTAATACCCTGTGTTTCTTTCCACACTCTATGCTCTAATACCCTGTGTTTCCCCCCCGCCCCCCACACTCTGTGCTCTAATACCCTGCGTTTCCCCTCACACTCTGTGCTCTCATACCCTGCGTTTCCCCCCTACACTCTGCGCTCTAATACCCTATATTTCCCCCTACACTCTGTGCTCTAATACCCTGTGTTTCTTTCCACACTCTATGCTCTAATACCCTGCGTTTCGTTCCACACTCTGTGCTCTAATACACTGCGTTTCCCCCCACACTGTGTGCTCTAATACCCTGCGTTTCCCCCTACAGTCTGTGCTCTAATATCCTGCGTTTCCCCCTACACTCTGTGCTCTAATACCCTGTGTTTCCCCCCACACTGTGTGCTCTAATACCCTGCGTTTCCCCCTACACCCTGTGCTCTAATACCCTGCATTTCCCCGACACTCTGTGCTCTAATACCCTGCGTTTCCCCCACACTCTGTGCTCTAATACCCTGCGTTTCCCCCTACACCCTGTGCTCTAATACCCTGCGTTTCCCCCACACTCTGTGCTCTAATACCCTGCGTTTCCCCCTACACTCTGTGCTCTAATACCCTGTGTTTCCCCCCCCAACACGCTGTGCTCTAATACCCTGCGTTTCCCCCACACTTTGTGCTCTAATACCGTGCGTTTCCCCCCGACACTTTGTGCTCTAATTCCCTGTGTTTCCCCCTACACTCTGTGCTCTAATTCCCTGTGTTTCCCCCCACACTCTGTGCTCTAATACCCTGTGTTTCCCCCCCACCACACTCTGTGCTCTAATACCCTGCGTTTCCCCCCACACTCTGTGCTCTAACACCCTGCGTTTCCCCCCACACTCTGTGCTCTAATACCCTGCGTTTACCCCTACACTCTGTGCTCTAATACCCTGCGTTTCCCCCCACACTCTGTGCTCTAATACCCTGCGTTTCCCCCACTGCACTCTGTGCTCTAATACCCTGCGTTTCCCCCCACATTCTGTGCTCTAATACCCTGCGTTTTCCCCTGCACTCTGTGGTCTAATACCCTGCGTTTCTTTCCACACTCTGTGCTCTAATACCCTGTGTTTCCCCCTACACTGTGTGCTCTAATACCCTGCGTTTCAAACTACACTCTGTGCTCTAATACCCTGCGTTTACCCCACACTCTGTGCTCTAATACCCTGTGTTTCCCCCTACACTGTGTGCTCTAATACCCTGCGTTTCAAACTACACTCTGTGCTCTAATACCGTGTGTTTCCCCCTGCACTCTGAGCTCTAATACCCTGTGTTTCCCCCGACACTCTGTGCTCTAATACGCTGCGTTTTCCCCAAACTCTTTGCTCGAATACCCTGCGTTTCCCCCACTACACTCTGTGCTCTAATACCCAGCGTTTCCCCCCACATTCTGTGCTCTAATACCCTACATTTCCCCCTACACTCTGTGCTCTAATACCCTGTGTTTCTTTCCACACTCGATGCTCTAATACCCTGCATTTCTTTCCACACTCTGCTCTAATACCCTGCGTTTCCCCCCACACTGTGTGCTCTAATACCCTGCGTTTCCCCCTACACTCTGTGCTCTAATACCCTGCGTTTCCCCCCACACTGTGTGCTCTAATACCCTGCGTTTCCCCCAACACTCTGTGCTCTAATACCCTGCGTTTCCCCCTACACTCTGTGCTCTAATACCCTTAGTTTCCCCCCACACTGTGTGCTCTAATACCCTGCGTTTCCCCCTACACTGCGTGCTCCAATATCCTGCGTTTCCCCCTACACTCTGTGCTCTAACACCCTGTGTTTCCCCCCCCACACGCTGTGCTCTAATACCCTGCGTTTCTTCCCACACTCTGTGCTCTAATACCCTGCGTTTTCCCCTGCACTCTGTGCTCTAATACCCTGCGTTTCTTTCCACACTCTGTGCTCTAATACCCTGCCTTTCCCCCTCCACTCTGTGCTCTAATACCCTGCGTTTCCCCCCGACACTCTGTGCTCTAATACCCTGCATTTCCCCCCACAGTCTGTGCTCTAATACCCTGCGTTTCCCCCCCTACACTCTGTGCTCTAATACCCTGCGTTTCCCCCGACACTCTGTGCTCTAATACGCTGCGTTTTCCCCAAACTCTTTGCTCGAATACCCTGCGTTTCCCCCACTACACTCTGTGCTCTAATACCCAGCGTTTCCCCCCACATTCTGTGCTCTAATACCCTGCGTTTCCCTCTGCACTGTGTGCTCTAATACCCTGCGTTTCCCCTCACACTGTATGCTCTCATACCCTGCGTTTCCCCCTACACTCTGTGCTCTAATACCCTGCGTTTCCCCCCTACACTCTGTGCTCTAATACCCTGTGTTTTTTTCCACACTCTATGCTCTAATACCCTGCATTTCTTTCCACACTCTGCTCTAATACCCTGCGTTTCCCCCCACACTGTGTGCTCTAATACCCTGCGTTTCCCCCTGCACTCTGTGCTCTAATACCCTGCGTTTCCCCCTACACTCTGTGCTCTAATACCCTTAGTTTCCCCCCACACTGTGTGCTCTAATACGCTGCGTTTCCCCCGACACTGCGTGCTCTAATATCCTGCGTTTCCCCCTACACGCTGTGCTCTAATACCCTGTGTTTCCCCCCCACACGCTGTGCTCTAATACCCTGCGTTTCTCCCACACTCTGTGCTCTAATACCCTGCATTTCCCCGCGACACTTTGTGCTCTAATACCCTGTGTTTCCCCCTACACTCTGTGCTCTAATACGCTGTGTTTACCCCCAAACTCTGTGCTCTAATACCCTGTGTTTCCACCCCCCCCACACTCTGTGCTCGAATACTCTGCGTTTCCCCCCACATTCTGTGCTCTAATACCCTGCGTTTCCCCCGACACTCTGTGCTCTAATACCCTGTGTTTCCCCCCACACTCTGTGCTCTAATACCGTGTGTTTATCCCTACACTCTGTGCTCTAATACCCTGTGTTTCCTCCTACACTCTGTGCTCTAATACCCTGCGTTTCCCCCCACACTCTGTGCTCTAATACCCTGTGTTTCCCCCCACACTCTGTGCTCTAATACCCTGCGTTTCCCCCCACACTGTGTACTCTAATGCGCTGCTTTTCCTCCTACACTCTGTGCTCTAATACCCTGCGTTTCCCCCTACACTCTGTGCTCTAATACCCTGCGTTTCCCCCCTACACTCTGTGCTCTAATACCCTGCGTTTCCCCCGACACTGTGTGCTCGAATACACTGCGTTTCCCCCGACACTCTGTGCTCTAATACCCTGCGTTTCCCCCCACACTGTGTGCTCTAATACCCTGCGTTTCCCCCGACACTCTGTGCTCTAATACCCTGCGTTTCCCCCCACACTGTGTGCTCTAATACCCTGCGTATTCCCCTACACCCTGTGCTCTAATACCCTGCGCTTCCCCCTGCACTCTGTGCTCTAATACCCTGTGTTTCCCCCCCCCACACGCTGTGCTCTAATACCCTGCGTTTCCCCCCAAACTGTGTACTCTAATACCCTGCGTTTCCTCCTACACTCTGTGCTCTAATACCCTGCGTTTCCCCCCACACTCTGTGCTCTAATACCCTGCGTTTCCCCCGACACTGTATGCTCTAATACCCTGCGTTTCCCCCTACACTCTGTGCTCTAATAACCTGCGTTTCCCCCGACACTGTATGCTCTAATACCCTGCGTTTCCCCCCTACACTCTGTGCTCTAATACCCTGCGTTTCCCCCGACACTGTATGCTCTAATACCCTGTGTTTCTTTCCACACTCTATGCTCTAATACCCTGCATTTCTTTCCACAACTGTGCTCTAATACCCTACGTTTCCCCCTACACTCTGTGCTCTAATACCCTGTGTTTCCCCCTACACTCTGTGCTCTAATACCCTGTGTTTCCCCCTACACTCTGTGCTCTAATACCCTGCGTTTCCCCCCACACTCTGTGCTCTAATACCCTGTGTTTCCCCCCACACTCTGTGCTCTAATACCCTGCGTTTCCCCCTACACTCTGTGCTCTCATACCCTGCGTTTCCCCCCTACACTCTGCGCTCTAATACCCTATATTTCCCCCTACACTCTGTGCTCTAATACCCTGTGTTTCTTTCCACACTCTATGCTCTAATACCCTGCGTTTCTTTCCACACTCTGTGCTCTAATACACTGCGTTTCCCCCCACACTGTGTGCTCTAATACCCTGCGTTTCCCCCTACACTCTGTGCTCTAATACGCTGCGTTTCCCCCTACACTCTGTGCTCTAATACCCTGTGTTTCCCCCCACACTGTGTGCTCTAATACCCTGCGTTTCCCCCTACACCCTGTGCTCTAATACCCTGCGTTTCCCCGACACTCTTTGATCTAATACCCTGCGTTTCCCCCACACTCTGTGCTCTAATACCCTGCGTTTCCCCCTACACCCTGTGCTCTAATACCCTGCGTTTCCCCCACACTCTGTGCTCTAATACCCTGCGTTTCCCCCTACACTCTGTGCTCTAATACCCTGTGTTTCCAGCCCCCCACACGCTGTGCTCTAATACCCTGCGTTTCCCCCACACTTTGTGCTCTAATACCGTGCGTTTCCCCCCGACACTTTGTGCTCTAATTCCCTGTGTTTCCCCCCCCACACTCTGTGCTCTAATACCCTGTGTTTCCCCCCACACTCTGTGCTCTAATACCCTGTGTTTCCCCCCCACCACACTCTGTGCTCTAATACCCTGCGTTTCCCCCCACACTCTGTGCTCCAACACCCTGCGTTTCCCCCTACACTCTGTGCTCTAATACCCTGCGTTTACCCCTACACTCTGTGCTCTAATACCCTGCGTTTCCCCCCACACTCTGTGCTCTAATACCCTGCGTTTCCCCCCTCTGCACTCTGTGCTCTAATACCCTGCGTTTCCCCCCACATTCTGTGCTCTAATACCCTGCGTTTTCCCCTGCACTCTGTGCTCTAATACCCTGCGTTTCTTTCCACACTCTGTGCTCTAATACCCTGCGTTTCCCTCTGCACTGTGTGCTCTAATACCCTGTGTTTCCCCCTACACTCTGTGCTCTAATACCCTGCGTTTACCCCACACTCTGTGCTCTAATACCCTGTGTTTCCCCCTACACTCTGTGCTCTAATACGCTGCGTTTTCCCCAAACTCTTTGCTCGAATACCCTGCGTTTCCCCCACTACACTCTGTGCTCTAATACCCAGCGTTTCCCCCCACATTCTGTGCTCTAATACCCTACATTTCCCCCTACACTCTGTGCTCTAATACCCTGTGTTTCTTTCCACACTCGATGCTCTAATACCCTGCATTTCTTTCCACACTCTGCTCTAATACCCTGCGTTTCCCCCCACACTGTGTGCTCTAATACCCTGCGTTTCCCCCTACACTCTGTGCTCTAATACCCTGCGTTTCCCCCTACACTCTGTGCTCTAATACCCTTAGTTTCCCCCCACACTGTGTGCTCTAATACCCTGCGTTTCCCCCTACACTGCGTGCTCTAATATCCTGCGTTTCCCCCTACACTCTGTGCTCTAATACCCTGTGTTTCCCCCCCCACACGCTGTGCTCTAATACCCTGCGTTTCTCCCACACTCTGTGCTCTAATACCCTGCGTTTCTCCCACACTCTGTGCTCTAATACCCTGTGTTTCCCCCTACACTCTGTGCTCTAATACGCTGTGTTTCCCCCCACACTCTGTGCTCTAATACCCTGTGTTTCACCCCCCACACTCTGTGCTCTAATACCCTGCATTTCCCCCTACCCTCTGTGCTCTAATACCCTGTGTTTCCCCCCCCCACACGCTGTGCTCTAATACCCTGCGTTTCCCCCACACTTTGTGCTCTAATTCCCTGTGTTTCCCCCTACACTCTGTGCTCTAATACCCTGTGTTTCCCCCCACACTCTGTGCTCTAATACCCTCTGTTTCCCCCCCACCACACTCTGTGCTCTAATACCCTGCGTTTCCCCCCACACTCTGTGCTCTAACACCCTGCGTTTCCCCCTACACTCTGTGCTCTAATACCCTGCGTTTCCCCCTACACTCTGTGCTCTAATACCCTGCGTTTACCCCTACACTCTGTGCTCTAATACCCTGCGTTTCCCCCCACACTCTGTGCTCTAATACCCTGCGTTTCCCCCCCTGCACTCTGTGCTCTAATACCCTGCGTTTCCCCCCACATTCTGTGCTCTAATACCCTGCGTTTTCCCCTGCACTCTGTGCTCTAATACCCTGCGTTTCTTTCCAGACTCTGTGCTCTAATACCCTGCGTTTCCCTCTGCACTGTGTGCTCTAATACCCTGTGTTTCCCCCTACACTCTGTGCTCTAATACCCTGCGTTTCCCCCTACACTCTGTGCTCTAATACCCTGTGTTTCCCCCTACACTCTGTGCTCTAATACCCTGCGTTTCCCCCTACACTCTGTGCTCTAATACCCTGTGTTTCCCCCAACACTCTGAGCTCTAATACCCTGCGTTTCCCTCTGCACTGTGTGCTCTAATACCCTGTGTTTCCCCCTACACTGTGTGCTCTAATACCCTGTGTTTCCCCCTACACTCTGAGCTCTAATACCCTGTGTATCCCCCGACACTCTGTGCTCTAATACGCTGCGTTTTCCCCAAACTCTTTGCTCGAATACCCTGCGTTTCCCCCACTACACTCTGTGCTCTAATACCCAGCGTTTCCCCCCACATTCTGTGCTCTAATACCCTGCGTTTCCCTCTGCACTGTGTGCTCTAATACCCTGCGTTTCCCCTCACACTGTATGCTCTCATACCCTGCGTTTCCCCCTACACTCTGTGCTCTAATACCCTGCGTTTCCCCCCTACACTCTGTGCTCTAATACCCTGTGTTTTTTTCCACACTCTATGCTCTAATACCCTGCATTTCTTTCCACACTCTGCTCTAATACCCTGCGTTTCCCCCCACACTGTGTGCTCTAATACCCTGCGTTTCCCCCTACACTCTGTGCTCTAATACCCTGCGTTTCCCCCTACACTCTGTGCTCTAATACCCTTAGTTTCCCCCCACACTGTGTGCTCTAATACCCTGCGTTTCCCCCGACACTGCGTGCTCTAATATCCTGCGTTTCCCCCTACACGCTGTGCTCTAATACCCTGTGTTTCCCCCCCACACGCTGTGCTCTAATACCCTGCGTTTCTCCCACACTCTGTGCTCTAATACCCTGCATTTCCCCCCGACACTTTGTGGTCTAATACCCTGTGTTTCCCCCTACACTCTGTGCTCTAATACGCTGTGTTTACCCCCAAACTCTGTGCTCTAATACCCTGTGTTTCCCCCCCCCACACTCTGTGCTCTATAATACTCTGCGTTTCCCCCCACATTCTGTGCTCTAATACCCTGCGTTTCCCCCGACACTCTGTGCTCTAATACCCTGTGTTTCCCCCCACACTCTGTGCTCTAATACCCTGTGTTTCCCCCTGCACTCTGTGCTCTAATACCCTGCGTTTCCCCCCACACTCTGTGCTCTAATACCCTGTGTTTCCCCCCACACTCTGTGCTCTAATACCCTGCGTTTCCCCCCACACTGTGTACTCTAATACCCTGCATTTCCTCCTACACTCTGTGCTCTAATACCCTGCGTTTCCCCCTACACTCTGTGCTCTAATACCCTGCGTTTCCCCCCTACACTCTGTGCTCTAATACCCTGCGTTTCCCCCGACACTGTATGCTCTAATACCCTGCGTTTCCCCCTACACTCTGTGCTCTAATACCCTGCGTTTCCCCCCTACACTCTGTGCTCTAATACCCTGCATTTCCCCCTACACTCTGTGCTCTAATACCCTGTGTTTCTTTCCACACTCTATGCTCTAATACCCTGCATTTCTTTCCACACTCTGCTCTAATACCCTGCGTTTCCCCCCACACTGTGTGCTCTAATACCCTGCGTTTCCCCCGACACTCTGTGCTCTAATACCCTGCGTTTCCCCCCACACTGTGTGCTCTAATACCCTGCGTATTCCCCTACACCCTGTGCTCTAATACCCTGCGCTTCACCCTGCACTCTGTGCTCTAATACCCTGTGTTTCCCCCCCCCACACGCTGTGCTCTAATACCCTGCGTTTCCCCCCACACTGTGTACTCTAATACCCTGCGTTTCCTCCTACACTCTGTGCTCTAATACCCTGCGTTTCCCCCCACACTCTGTGCTCTAATACCCTGCGTTTCCCCCGACACTGTATGCTCTAATACCCTGCGTTTCCCCCTACACTCTGTGCTCTAATAACCTGCGTTTCCCCCGACACTGTATGCTCTAATACCCTGCGTTTCCCCCCTACACTCTGTGCTCTAATACCTTGCGTTTCCCCTGACACTGTATGCTCTAATACCCTGTGTTTCTTTCCACACTCTATGCTCTAATACCCTGCATTTCTTTCCACACTCTGCTCTAATACCCTGCGTTTCCCCCCACACTCTGTGCTCTAATACCCTGCGTTTCCCCCTACACTCTGTGCTCTAATACCCTGTGTTTCCCCCCACACTCTGTGCTCTAATACCCTGTGTTTCTCCCCACACTCTGTGCTCTAATACCCTGCGTTTTCCCCTGCACTCTGTGCTCTAATACCCTGCGTTTCTTTCCACACTCTGAGCTCTAATACCCTGCGTTTCCCTCTGCACTGTGTGCTCTAATACCCTGCATTTCCCCCGACACTGTCTGCTCTAATACCCTGCCTTTCCCCCTCCACTCTGTGCTCTAATAGCCTGCGTTTCTCCCCGACACTCTGTGCTCTAATACCGTGCATTTCCCCCCACACTCTATGCTCTAATACCCTGCGTTTCCCCCCCTACACTCTGTGCTCTAATACCCTGCGTTTCCCCCGACACTCTGTGCTCTAATACGCTGCGTTTTCCCCAAACTCTTTGCTCGAATACCCTGCGTTTCCCCCACTACACTCTGTGCTCTAATACCCAGCGTTTCCCCCCACATTCTGTGCTCTAATACCCTGCGTTTCCCTCTGCACTGTGTGCTCTAATACCCTGCGTTTCCCCTCACACTGTATGCTCTCATACCCTGCGTTTCCCCCTACACTCTGTGCTCTAATACCCTGCGTTTCCCCCCTACACTCTGTGCTCTAATACCCTGTGTTTTTTTCCACACTCTATGCTCTAATACCCTGCATTTCTTTCCACACTCTGCTCTAATACCCTGCGTTTCCCCCCACACTGTGTGCTCTAATACCCTGCGTTTCCCCCTACATTCTGTGCTCTAATACCCTGCGTTTCCCCCTACACTCTGTGCTCTAATACCCTGAGTTTCCCCCCACACTGTGTGCTCTAATACCCTGCGTTTCCCCCGACACTGCGTGCTCTAATATCCTGCGTTTCCCCCTACACGCTGTGCTCTAATACCCTGTGTTTCCCCCCCACACGCTGTGCTCTAATACCCTGCGTTTCTCCCACACTCTGTGCTCTAATACCCTGCATTTCCCCCCGACACTTTGTGCTCTAATACCCTGTGTTTCCCCCTACACTCTGTGCTCTAATACCCTGTGTTTCCTCCTACATTCTGTGCTCTAATACCCTGTGTTTCCCCCCCCCCCACACTCTGTGCTCTAATACTCTGCGTTTCCCCCCACATTCTGTGCTCTAATACCCTGCGTTTCCCCCGACACTCTGTGCTCTAATACCCTGTGTTTCCCCCCACACTCTGTGCTCTAATACCCTGTGTTTCCCCCTGCACTCTGTGCTCTAATACCCTGTGTTTCCTCCTACACTCTGTGCTCTAATACCCTGCGTTTCCCCCCACACTCTGTGCTCTAATACCCTGTGTTTCCCCCCACACTCTGTGCTCTAATACCCTGCGTTTCCCCCCACACTGTGTACTCTAATACCCTGCATTTCCTCCTACACTCTGTGCTCTAATACCCTGCGTTTCCCCCTACACTCTGTGCTCTAATACCCTGCGTTTCCCCCCTACACTCTGTGCTCTAATACCCTGCGTTTCCCCCGACACTCTGTGCTCTAATACCCTGCGTTTCCCCCGACACTGTATGCTCTAATACCCTGCGTTTCCCCCTACACTCTGTGCTCTAATACCCTGCGTTTCCCCCCTACACTCTGTGCTCTAATACCCTGCATTTCCCCCTACACTCTGTGCTCTAATACCCTGTGTTTCTTTCCACACTCTATGCTCTAATACCCTGCATTTCTTTCCACACTCTGCTCTAATACCCTGCGTTTCCCCCCACACTGTGTGCTCTAATACCCTGCGTTTACCCCGACACTCTGTGCTCTAATACCCTGCGTTTCCCCCCACACTGTGTGCTCTAATACCCTGCGTATTCCCCTACACCCTGTGCTCTAATACCCTGCGTTTCCTCCTACACTCTGTGCTCTAATACCCTGCGTTTCCCCCCACACTCTGTGCTCTAATACCCTGCGTTTCCCCCTACACTCTGTGCTCTAATAACCTGCGTTTCCCCCGACACTGTATGCTCTAATACCCTGCGTTTCCCCCTACACTCTGTGCTCTAATACCTTGCGTTTCCCCCGACACTGTATGCTCTAATACCCTGTGTTTCTTTCCACACTCTATGCTCTAATACCCTGCATTTCTTTCCACACTCTGCTCTAATACCCTGCGTTTCCCCCCACACTGTGTGCTCTAATACCCTGCGTTTCCCCCTACACTCTGTGCTCTAATACCCTGCGTTTCCCCCGACACTGTGTGCTCTAATACCCTGCGTCTTCCCCTACACCCCGTGCTCTGATACCCTGCGCTTCCCCCTACACTCTGTGCTCTAATACCCTGTGTTTCCCCCCCCCACACGCTGTGCTCTAATACCCTGCGTTTCCCCCACACTCTGTGCTCTAATACCCTGTGTTTCCCCCGACACTCTGTGCTCTAATACCCTGTGTTTCCCCCCACACTCTGTGCTCTAATATCCTGTGTTCCCCCCCCTCACACTCTGTGCTCTAATACCCTGCGTTTCCCCCCACACGCTGTGCTCTAATACCCTGCGTTTCCCCCACACTCTGTGCTCTAATACCCTGCGTTTCCCCCGACACTCTGTGCTCTAATACCCTGTGTTTCCCCCCACACTCTGTGCTCTAATATCCTGTGTTCCCCCCCCCGACACTCTGTGCTCTAATACCCTGCGTTTCCCCTCACACTCTGTGCTCTAATACCCTGCGTTTCCCCCCCCCACACGCTGTGCTCTAATACCCTGTGTTTCCCCCCACACTCTGTGCTCTAATACCCTGTGTTTCCCCCGACTCCCTGTGCTCTAATACCCTGCGTTTCCCCCCACACTCTGTGCTCTAATACCCTGTGTTTCCCCCCACACTCTGTGCTCTAATACCCTGCGTTTCCCCCGACACTCTGTGCTCTAATACCCTGCGTTTCCCCCCTACACTCTGCGCTCTAATACCCTGCGTTTCCCCCCACACTGTGTGCTCTAATACCCTGCGTTTCCCCCCGCACTCTGTGCTCTAATACCCTGCGTTTCCCCCACACTCTATGCTCCAATACCCTGCGTTTCCCCCTACACTCTGTGCTCTAATACCCTGCGTTTCCCCCCCTACACTCTGTGCTCTAATACCATGCATTGCCCCCTACACTCTGTGCTCTAATACCATGTGTTTCCCCCTACACTCTGTGCTCTAATACCCTGCGTTTCCCCCCGTACACTCTGTGCTCTAATACCCTGCGTTTCCCCCCACACTCTGTGCTCTAATACCCTGCGTTTGACCCCCCTACACTCTGTGCTCTAATACCCTGCGTTTCCCCCCACATTCTGTGCTCTAATACCCTGCGTTTTCCCCTGCACTCTGTGCTCTAATACACTGCGTTTCCCCCTACACTCTGTGCTCTAATACCCTGCGTTTCTTTCCACACTCTATGCTCTAATACACTGCGTTTCTTTCCACACTCTGTGCTCTAATATCCTGCGTTTCCCCCCAAACTGTGTGCTCTAATACCCTGCATTTCCCCCTACACTCTGTGCTCTAATACCCTGTGTTTCCCCCCCCCCACACGCTGTGCTCTAATACCCTGCGTTTCCCCCACACTCTGTGCTCTAATACCCTGCGTTTCCCCCCGACACTTTGTGCTCAATACCCTGTGTTTCCCCCGACACTCTGTGCTCTAATACCCTGTGTTTCCCCCCACACTCTGTGCTCTAATACCCTGTGTTTCCCCCCCGCCCCCCACACTCTGTGCTCTAATACCCTGCGTTTCCCCTCACACTCTGTGCTCTAATACCCTACGTTTCCCCCTACACTCTGTACTCTAATACCCTGTGTTTCCCCCTACACTCTGTGCTCTAATACCCTGTGTTTCCCCCTACACTCTGTGCTCTAATATCCTGCGTTTCCCCCCACACTCTGTGCTCTAATACCCTGCGTTTCCCCCGACACTCTGTGCTCTAATACCCTGCGTTTCCCCCCTACACTCTGCGCTCTAATACCCTGCGTTTCCCCCCACACTGTGTGCTCTAATACCCTGCGTTTCCCCCCGCACTCTGTGCTCTAATACCCTGCGTTTCCCCCACACTCTATGCTCCAATACCCTGCGCTTCCCCCCACACTCTGTGCTCTAATACCCTGCGTTTCCCCCACACTCTGTGCTCTAATACCCTGCGTTTCCCCCTACACTCTGTGCTCTAATACCCTGCGTTTCCCCCCCTACACTCGGTGCTCTAATACCATGCATTGCCCCCTACACTCTGTGCTCTAATACCATGTGTTTCCCCCTACACTCTGTGCTCTAATACCCTGCGTTTCCCCCCGTACACTCTGTGCTCTAATACCCTGCGTTTCCCCCCACACTCTGTGCTCTAATACCCTGCGTTTGACCCCCCTACACTCTGTGCTCTAATACCCTGCGTTTCCCCCCACATTCTGTGCTCTAATACCCTGCGTTTTCCCCTGCACTCTGTGCTCTAATACACTGCGTTTCCCCCTACACTCTGTGCTCTAATACCCTGCGTTTCTTTCCACACTCTATGCTCTAATACACTGCGTTTCTTTCCACACTCTGTGCTCTAATATCCTGCGTTTCCCCCCAAACTGTGTGCTCTAATACCCTGCGTTTCCCCCTACACTCTGTGCTCTAATACCCTGTGTTTCCCCCCCCCACACGCTGTGCTCTAATACCCTGCGTTTCCCCCACACTCTGTGCTCTAATACCCTGCGTTTCCCCCCGACACTTTGTGCTCAATACCCTGTGTTTCCCCCGACACTCTGTGCTCTAATACCCTGTGTTTCCCCCCACACTCTGTGCTCTAATACCCTGTGTTTCCCCCCCGCCCCCCACACTCTGTGCTCTAATACCCTGCGTTTCCCCTCACACTCTGTGCTCTAATACCCTACGTTTCCCCCTACACTCTGTACTCTAATACCCTGTGTTTCCCCCTACACTCTGTGCTCTAATACCCTGTGTTTCCCCCTACACTCTGTGCTCTAATATCCTGCGTTTCCCCCCACACTCTGTGCTCTAATTCCCTGTGTTTCCCCCACACTCTGTGCTCTAATACCCTGCGTTTCCCCCTACACTCTGTGCTCTCATACCCTGCGTTTCCCCCCTACACTCTGCGCTCTAATACCCTATATTTCCCCCTACACTCTGTGCTCTAATACCCTGCGTTTCTTTCCGCACTCTGTGCTCTAATACCCTGCATTTCCCCCTACACTCTGTGCTCTAATACGCTGCGTTTCCCCCTACACTCTGTGCTCTAATACCCTGTGTTTCCCCCCACACTGTGTGCTCTAATACCCTGCGTTTCCCCCTACACCCTGTGCTCTAATACCCTGCGTTTCCCCGACACTCTGTGCTCTAATACCCTGCGTTTCCCCCACACTCTGTGCTCTAATACCCTGCGTTTCCCCCTACACCCTGTGCTCGAATACCCTGCGTTTCCCCCACACTCTGTGCTCTAATACCCTGCGTTTCCCCCTACACTCTGTGCTCTAATACCCTGTGTTTCCCCCCCCCCACACGCTGTGCTCTAATACCCTGCGTTTCCCCCGACACTGTATGCTCTAATACACTGCGTTTCCCCCTACACTCTGTGCTCTAATACCCTGCGTTTCCCCCCACACTGTGTGCTCTAATACCCTGCGTTTCCCCCGATACTCTGTGCTCTAATATCCTGCGTTTCCCCCCACACTCTGTGCTCTAATTCCCTGTGTTTCCCCCCACACTCTGTGCTCTAATACCCTGCGTTTCCCCCTACACTCTGTGCTCTCATACCCTGCGTTTCCCCCCTACACTCTGCGCTCTAATACCCTATATTTCCCCCTACACTCTGTGCTCTAATACCCTGCGTTTCTTTCCACACTCTGTGCTCTAATACCCTGCATTTCCCCCTACACTCTGTGCTCTAATACGCTGCGTTTCCCCCTACACTCTGTGCTCTAATACCCTGTGTTTCCCCCCACACTGTGTGCTCTAATACCCTGCGTTTCCCCCTACACCCTGTGCTCTAATACCCTGCGTTTCCCCGACACTCTGTGCTCTAATACCCTGCGTTTCCCCCACACTCTGTGCTCTAATACCCTGCGTTTCCCCCCACACTCTGTTCTCTAATACCCTGCGTTTCCCCCCACACTCTGTGCTCTAATACCCTGTGTTTCCCCCCACACTCTGTGCTCTAATACCCTGCGTTTCCCCCACACTGTGTACTCTAATACCCTGCATTTCCTCCTACACTCTGTGCTCTAATACCCTGCGTTTCCCCCTACACTCTGTGCTCTAATACCCTGCGTTTCCCCCCTACACTCTGTGCTCTAATACCCTGCGTTTCCCCCGACACTCTGTGCTCTAATACCCTGCGTTTCCCCCGACACTGTATGCTCTAATACCCTGCGTTTCCCCCTACACTCTGTGCTCTAATACCCTGCGTTTCCCCCCTACACTCTGTGCTCTAATACCCTGCATTTCCCCCTACACTCTGTGCTCTAATACCCTGTGTTTCTTTCCACACTCTATGCTCTAATACCCTGCATTTCTTTCCACACTCTGCTCTAATACCCTGCGTTTCCCCCCACACTGTGTGCTCTAATACCCTGCGTTTACCCCGACACTCTGTGCTCTAATACCCTGCGTTTCCCCCCACACTGTGTGCTCTAATACCCTGCGTATTCCCCTACACCCTGTGCTCTAATATCCTGCGTTTCCTCCTACACTCTGTGCTCTAATACCCTGCGTTTCCCCCCACACTCTGTGCTCTAATACACTGCGTTTCCCCCTACACTCTGTGCTCTAATAACCTGCGTTTCCCCCGACACTGTATGCTCTAATACCCTGCGTTTCCCCCTACACTCTGTGCTCTAATACCTTGCGTTTCCCCCGACACTGTATGCTCTAATACCCTGTGTTTCTTTCCACACTCTATGCTCTAATACCCTGCATTTCTTTCCACACTCTGCTCTAATACCCTGCGTTTCCCCCCACACAGTGTGCTCTAATACCCTGCGTTTCCCCCTACACTCTGTGCTCTAATACCCTGCGTTTCCCCCGACACTGTGTGCTCTAATACCCTGCGTCTTCCCCTACACCCCGTGCTCTGATACCCTGCGCTTCCCCCTACACTCTGTGCTCTAATACCCTGTGTTTCCCCCCCCCCACACGCTGTGCTCTAATACCCTGCGTTTCCCCCACACTCTGTGCTCTAATACCCTGTGTTTCCCCCGACACTCTGTGCTCTAATACCCTGTGTTTCCCCCCACACTCTGTGCTCTAATATCCTGTGTTCCCCCCCCTCACACTCTGTGCTCTAATACCCTGCGTTTCCCCCCACACGCTGTGCTCTAATACCCTGCGTTTCCCCCACACTCTGTGCTCTAATACCCTGCGTTTCCCCCGACACTCTGTGCTCTAATACCCTGTGTTTCCCCCCACACTCTGTGCTCTAATATCCTGTGTTCCCCCCCCCCACACTCTGTGCTCTAATACCCTGCGTTTCCCCTCACACTCTGTGCTCTAATACCCTGCGTTTCCCCCCCCCACACGCTGTGCTCTAATACCCTGTGTTTCCCCCCACACTCTGTGCTCTAATACCCTGTGTTTCCCCCGACTCCCTGTGCTCTAATACCCTGCGTTTCCCCCCACACTCTGTGCTCTAATACCCTGTGTTTCCCCCCACACTCTGTGCTCTAATACCCTGCGTTTCCCCCGACACTCTGTGCTCTAATACCCTGCGTTTCCCCCCTACACTCTGCGCTCTAATACCCTGCGTTTCCCCCCACACTGTGTGCTCTAATACCCTGCGTTTGCCCCCGCACTCTGTGCTCTAATACCCTGCGTTTCCCCCACACTCTATGCTCCAATACCCTGCGCTTCCCCCCACACTCTGTGCTCTAATACCCTGCGTTTCCCCCACACTCTGTGCTCTAATACCCTGCGTTTCCCCCTACACTCTGTGCTCTAATACCCTGCGTTTCCCCCCCTACACTCTGTGCTCTAATACCATGCATTGCCCCCTACACTCTGTGCTCTAATACCATGTGTTTCCCCCTACACTCTGTGCTCTAATACCCTGCGTTTCCCCCCGTACACTCTGTGCTCTAATACCCTGCGTTTCCCCCCACACTCTGTGCTCTAATACCCTGCGTTTGACCCCCCTACACTCTGTGCTCTAATACCCTGCGTTTCCCCCCACATTCTGTGCTCTAATACCCTGCGTTTTCCCCTGCACTCTGTGCTCTAATACACTGCGTTTCCCCCTACACTCTGTGCTCTAATACCCTGCGTTTCTTTCCACACTCTATGCTCTAATACACTGCGTTTCTTTCCACACTCTGTGCTCTAATATCCTGCGTTTCCCCCCAAACTGTGTGCTCTAATACCCTGCGTTTCCCCCTACACTCTGTGCTCTAATACCCTGTGTTTCCCCCCCCCACACGCTGTGCTCTAATACCCTGCGTTTCCCCCACACTCTGTGCTCTAATACCCTGCGTTTCCCCCCGACACTTTGTGCTCAATACCCTGTGTTTCCCCCGACACTCTGTGCTCTAATACCCTGTGTTTCCCCCCACACTCTGTGCTCTAATACCCTGTGTTTCCCCCCCGCCCCCCACACTCTGCGCTCTAATACCCTGCGTTTCCCCTCACACTCTGTGCTCTAATACCCTACGTTTCCCCCTACACTCTGTACTCTAATACCCTGTGTTTCCCCCTACACTCTGTGCTCTAATACCCTGTGTTTCCCCCTACACTCTGTGCTCTAATATCCTGCGTTTCCCCCCACACTCTGTGCTCTAATTCCCTGTGTTTCCCCCACACTCTGTGCTCTAATACCCTGCGTTTCCCCCTACACTCTGTGCTCTCATACCCTGCGTTTCCCCCCTACACTCTGCGCTCTAATACCCTATATTTCCCCCTACACTCTGTGCTCTAATACCCTGCGTTTCTTTCCGCACTCTGTGCTCTAATACCCTGCATTTCCCCCTACACTCTGTGCTCTAATACGCTGCGTTTCCCCCTACACTCTGTGCTCTAATACCCTGTGTTTCCCCCCACACTGTGTGCTCTAATACCCTGCGTTTCCCCCTACACCCTGTGCTCTAATACCCTGCGTTTCCCCGACACTCTGTGCTCTAATACCCTGCGTTTCCCCCACACTCTGTGCTCTAATACCCTGCGTTTCCCCCTACACCCTGTGCTCGAATACCCTGCGTTTCCCCCACACTCTGTGCTCTAATACCCTGCGTTTCCCCCTACACTCTGTGCTCTAATACCCTGTGTTTCCCCCCCCCCACACGCTGTGCTCTAATACCCTGCGTTTCCCCCGACACTGTATGCTCTAATACACTGCGTTTCCCCCTACACTCTGTGCTCTAATACCCTGCGTTTCCCCCCACACTGTGTGCTCTAATACCCTGCGTTTCCCCCGACACTCTGTGCTCTAATATCCTGCGTTTCCCCCCACACTCTGTGCTCTAATTCCCTGTGTTTCCCCCCACACTCTGTGCTCTAATACCCTGCGTTTCCCCCTACACTCTGTGCTCTCATACCCTGCGTTTCCCCCCTACACTCTGCGCTCTAATACCCTATATTTCCCCCTACACTCTGTGCTCTAATACCCTGCGTTTCTTTCCACACTCTGTGCTCTAATACCCTGCATTTCCCCCTACACTCTGTGCTCTAATACGCTGCGTTTCCCCCTACACTCTGTGCTCTAATACCCTGTGTTTCCCCCCACACTGTGTGCTCTAATACCCTGCGTTTCCCCCTACACCCTGTGCTCTAATACCCTGCGTTTCCCCGACACTCTGTGCTCTAATACCCTGCGTTTCCCCCACACTCTGTGCTCTAATACCCTGCGTTTCCCCCCACACTCTGTTCTCTAATACCCTGTGTTTCCCCCCCCCCACACGCTGTGCTCTAATACCCTGCGTTTCCCCCGACACTGTATGCTCTAATACACTGCGTTTCCCCCTACACTCTGTGCTCTAATACCCTGCGTTTCCCCCCACACTGTGTGCTCTAATACCCTGCATTTCCCCGACACTCTGTGCTCTAATACCCTGCGTTTCCCCCCACACTGTGTGCTCTAATACCCTGCGTATTCCCCTACACCCTGTGCTCTAATACCCTGCGCTTCCCCCTGCACTCTGTGCTCTAATACCCTGTGTTTCCCCCCCCCACACGCTGTGCTCTAATACCCTGCGTTTCCCCCCAAACTGTGTACTCTAATACCCTGCGTTTCCTCCTACACTCTGTGCTCTAATACCCTGCGTTTCCCCCCACACTCTGTGCTCTAATACCCTGCGTTTCCCCCGACACTGTATGCTCTAATACCCTGCGTTTCCCCCTACACTCTGTGCTCTAATAACCTGCGTTTCCCCCGACACTGTATGCTCTAATACCCTGCGTTTCCCCCCTACACTCTGTGCTCTAATACCCTGCGTTTCCCCCGACACTGTATGCTCTAATACCCTGTGTTTCTTTCCACACTCTATGCTCTAATACCCTGCATTTCTTTCCACAACTGTGCTCTAATACCCTACGTTTCCCCCTACACTCTGTGCTCTAATACCCTGTGTTTCCCCCTACACTCTGTGCTCTAATACCCTGTGTTTCCCCCTACACTCTGTGCTCTAATACCCTGCGTTTCCCCCCACACTCTGTGCTCTAATACCCTGTGTTTCCCCCCACACTCTGTGCTCTAATACCCTGCGTTTCCCCCTACACCCTGTGCTCTAATACCCTGCGTTTCCCCCCTACACTCTGTGCTCTAATACCCTGCGTTTCCCCCACACTCTGTGCTCTAATACCCTGCGTTTCCCCCTACACCCTGTGCTCGAATACCCTGCGTTTCCCCCACACTCTGTGCTCTAATACCCTGCGTTTCCCCCTACACTCTGTGCTCTAATACCCTGTGTTTCCACCCCCCCACACGCTGTGCTCTAATACCCTGCGTTTCCCCCGACACTGTATGCTCTAATACACTGCGTTTCCCCCTACACTCTGTGCTCTAATACCCTGCGTTTCCCCCCACACTGTGTGCTCTAATACCCTGCGTTTCCCCCGACACTCTGTGCTCTAATATCCTGCGTTTCCCCCCACACTCTGTGCTCTAATTCCCTGTGTTTCCCCCCACACTCTGTGCTCTAATACCCTGCGTTTCCCCCTACACTCTGTGCTCTCATACCCTGCGTTTCCCCCCTACACTCTGCGCTCTAATACCCTATATTTCCCCCTACACTCTGTGCTCTAATACCCTGCGTTTCTTTCCACACTCTGTGCTCTAATACCCTGCATTTCCCCCTACACTCTGTGCTCTAATACGCTGCGTTTCCCCCTACACTCTGTGCTCTAATACCCTGTGTTTCCCCCCACACTGTGTGCTCTAATACCCTGCGTTTCCCCCTACACCCTGTGCTCTAATACCCTGCGTTTCCCCGACACTCTGTGCTCTAATACCCTGCGTTTCCCCCACACTCTGTGCTCTAATACCCTGCGTTTCCCCCCACACTCTGTTCTCTAATACCCTGTGTTTCCCCCCCCCCACACGCTGTGCTCTAATACCCTGCGTTTCCCCCGACACTGTATGCTCTAATACACTGCGTTTCCCCCTACACTCTGTGCTCTAATACCCTGCGTTTCCCCCCACACTGTGTGCTCTAATACCCTGCATTTCCCCGACACTCTGTGCTCTAATACCCTGCGTTCCCCCCACACTGTGTGCTCTAATACCCTGCGTATTCCCCTACACCCTGTGCTCTAATACCCTGCGCTTCCCCCTGCACTCTGTGCTCTAATACCCTGTGTTTCCCCCCCCCACACGCTGTGCTCTAATACCCTGCGTTTCCCCCCAAACTGTGTACTCTAATACCCTGCGTTTCCTCCTACACTCTGTGCTCTAATACCCTGCGTTTCCCCCCACACTCTGTGCTCTAATACCCTGCGTTTCCCCCGACACTGTATGCTCTAATACCCTGCGTTTCCCCCTACACTCTGTGCTCTAATAACCTGCGTTTCCCCCGACACTGTATGCTCTAATACCCTGCGTTTCCCCCCTACACTCTGTGCTCTAATACCCTGCGTTTCCCCCGACACTGTATGCTCTAATACCCTGTGTTTCTTTCCACACTCTATGCTCTAATACCCTGCATTTCTTTCCACAACTGTGCTCTAATACCCTACGTTTCCCCCTACACTCTGTGCTCTAATACCCTGTGTTTCCCCCTACACTCTGTGCTCTAATACCCTGTGTTTCCCCCTACACTCTGTGCTCTAATACCCTGCGTTTCCCCCCACACTCTGTGCTCTAATACCCTGTGTTTCCCCCCACACTCTGTGCTCTAATACCCTGCGTTTCCCCCTACACTCTGTGCTCTCATACCCTGCGTTTCCCCCCTACACTCTGCGCTCTAATACCCTATATTTCCCCCTACACTCTGTGCTCTAATACCCTGTGTTTCTTTCCACACTCTATGCTCTAATACCCTGCGTTTCTTTCCACACTCTGTGCTCTAATACACTGCGTTTCCCCCCACACTGTGTGCTCTAATACCCTGCGTTTCCCCCTACACTCTGTGCTCTAATACGCTGCGTTTCCCCCTACACTCTGTGCTCTAATACCCTGTGTTTCCCCCCACACTGTGTGCTCTAATACCCTGCGATTCCCCCTACACCCTGTGCTCTAATACCCTGCGTTTCCCCGACACTCTTTGATCTAATACCCTGCGTTTCCCCCACACTCTGTGCTCTAATACCCTGCGTTTCCCCCTACACCCTGTGCTCTAATACCCTGCGTTTCCCCCACACTCTGTGCTCTAATACCCTGCGTTTCCCCCTACACTCTGTGCTCTAATACCCTGTGTTTCCCGACCCCCACACGCTGTGCTCTAATACCCTGCGTTTCCCCCACACTTTGTGCTCTAATACCGTGCGTTTCCCCCCGACACTTTGTGCTCTAATTCCCTGTGTTTCCCCCCCCACACTCTGTGCTCTAATACCCTGTGTTTCCCCCCACACTCTGTGCTCTAATACCCTGTGTTTCCCCCCCCACCACACTCTGTGCTCTAATACCCTGCGTTTCCCCCCACACTCTGTGCTCCAACACCCTGCGTTTCCCCCTACACTCTGTGCTCTAATACCCTGCGTTTACCCCTACACTCTGTGCTCTAATACCCTGCGTTTCCCCCCACACTCTGTGCTCTAATACCCTGCGTTTCCCCCCTCTGCACTCTGTGCTCTAATACCCTGCGTTTCCCCCCACATTCTGTGCTCTAATACCCTGCGTTTTCCCCTGCACTCTGTGCTCTAATACCCTGCGTTTCTTTCCACACTCTGTGCTCTAATACCCTGCGTTTCCCTCTGCACTGTGTGCTCTAATACCCTGCGTTTCCCCCCACACTCTGTGCTCTAATACCCTGTGTTTCCCCCCACACTCTGTGCTCTAATACCCTGCGTTTCCCCCTACACCCTGTGCTCTAATACCCTGCGTTTCCCCCCTACACTCTGTGCTCTAATACCCTGCGTTTCCCCCACACTCTGTGCTCTAATACCCTGCGTTTCCCCCTACACCCTGTGCTCGAATACCCTGCGTTTCCCCCACACTCTGTGCTCTAATACCCTGCGTTTCCCCCTACACTCTGTGCTCTAATACCCTGTGTTTCCCCCCCCCCACACGCTGTGCTCTAATACCCTGCGTTTCCCCCGACACTGTATGCTCTAATACACTGCGTTTCCCCCTACACTCTGTGCTCTAATACCCTGCGTTTCCCCCCACACTGTGTGCTCTAATACCCTGCGTTTCCCCCGACACTCTGTGCTCTAATATCCTGCGTTTCCCCCCACACTCTGTGCTCTAATTCCCTGTGTTTCCCCCCACACTCTGTGCTCTAATACCCTGCGTTTCCCCCTACACTCTGTGCTCTCATACCCTGCGTTTCCCCCCTACACTCTGCGCTCTAATACCCTATATTTCCCCCTACACTCTGTGCTCTAATACCCTGCGTTTCTTTCCACACTCTGTGCTCTAATACCCTGCATTTCCCCCTACACTCTGTGCTCTAATACGCTGCGTTTCCCCCTACACTCTGTGCTCTAATACCCTGTGTTTCCCCCCACACTGTGTGCTCTAATACCCTGCGTTTCCCCCTACACCCTGTGCTCTAATACCCTGCGTTTCCCCGACACTCTGTGCTCTAATACCCTGCGTTTCCCCCACACTCTGTGCTCTAATACCCTGCGTTTCCCCCCACACTCTGTTCTCTAATACCCTGTGTTTCCCCCCCCCCACACGCTGTGCTCTAATACCCTGCGTTTCCCCCGACACTGTATGCTCTAATACACTGCGTTTCCCCCTACACTCTGTGCTCTAATACCCTGCGTTTCCCCCCACACTGTGTGCTCTAATACCCTGCATTTCCCCGACACTCTGTGCTCTAATACCCTGCGTTCCCCCCACACTGTGTGCTCTAATACCCTGCGTATTCCCCTACACCCTGTGCTCTAATACCCTGCGCTTCCCCCTGCACTCTGTGCTCTAATACCCTGTGTTTCCCCCCCCCACACGCTGTGCTCTAATACCCTGCGTTTCCCCCCAAACTGTGTACTCTAATACCCTGCGTTTCCTCCTACACTCTGTGCTCTAATACCCTGCGTTTCCCCCCACACTCTGTGCTCTAATACCCTGCGTTTCCCCCGACACTGTATGCTCTAATACCCTGCGTTTCCCCCTACACTCTGTGCTCTAATAACCTGCGTTTCCCCCGACACTGTATGCTCTAATACCCTGCGTTTCCCCCCTACACTCTGTGCTCTAATACCCTGCGTTTCCCCCGACACTGTATGCTCTAATACCCTGTGTTTCTTTCCACACTCTATGCTCTAATACCCTGCATTTCTTTCCACAACTGTGCTCTAATACCCTACGTTTCCCCCTACACTCTGTGCTCTAATACCCTGTGTTTCCCCCTACACTCTGTGCTCTAATACCCTGTGTTTCCCCCTACACTCTGTGCTCTAATACCCTGCGTTTCCCCCCACACTCTGTGCTCTAATACCCTGTGTTTCCCCCCACACTCTGTGCTCTAATACCCTGCGTTTCCCCCTACACTCTGTGCTCTCATACCCTGCGTTTCCCCCCTACACTCTGCGCTCTAATACCCTATATTTCCCCCTACACTCTGTGCTCTAATACCCTGTGTTTCTTTCCACACTCTATGCTCTAATACCCTGCGTTACTTTCCACACTCTGTGCTCTAATACACTGCGTTTCCCCCCACACTGTGTGCTCTAATACCCTGCGTTTCCCCCTACACTCTGTGCTCTAATACGCTGCGTTTCCCCCTACACTCTGTGCTCTAATACCCTGTGTTTCCCCCCACACTGTGTGCTCTAATACCCTGCGTTTCCCCCTACACCCTGTGCTCTAATACCCTGCGTTTCCCCGACACTCTTTGATCTAATACCCTGCGTTTCCCCCACACTCTGTGCTCTAATACCCTGCGTTTCCCCCTACACCCTGTGCTCTAATACCCTGCGTTTCCCCCACACTCTGTGCTCTAATACCCTGCGTTTCCCCCTACACTCTGTGCTCTAATACCCTGTGTTTCCCGCCCCCCACACGCTGTGCTCTAATACCCTGCGTTTCCCCCACACTTTGTGCTCTAATACCGTGCGTTTCCCCCCGACACTTTGTGCTCTAATTCCCTGTGTTTCCCCCCCCACACTCTGTGCTCTAATACCCTGTGTTTCCCCCCACACTCTGTGCTCTAATACCCTGTGTTTCCCCCCCCACCACACTCTGTGCTCTAATACCCTGCGTTTCCCCCCACACTCTGTGCTCCAACACCCTGCGTTTCCCCCTACACTCTGTGCTCTAATACCCTGCGTTTACCCCTACACTCTGTGCTCTAATACCCTGCGTTTCCCCCCACACTCTGTGCTCTAATACCCTGCGTTTCCCCCCTCTGCACTCTGTGCTCTAATACCCTGCGTTTCCCCCCACATTCTGTGCTCTAATACCCTGCGTTTTCCCCTGCACTCTGTGCTCTAATACCCTGCGTTTCTTTCCACACTCTGTGCTCTAATACCCTGCGTTTCCCTCTGCACTGTGTGCTCTAATACCCTGTGTTTCCCCCTACACTCTGTGCTCTAATACCCTGCGTTTACCCCACACTCTGTGCTCTAATACCCTGTGTTTCCCCCTACACTCTGTGCTCTAATACGCTGCGTTTTCCCCAAACTCTTTGCTCGAATACCCTGCGTTTCCCCCACTACACTCTGTGCTCTAATACCCAGCGTTTCCCCCCACATTATGTGCTCTAATACCCTACATTTCCCCCTACACTCTGTGCTCTAATACCCTGTGTTTATTTCCACACTCGATGCTCTAATACCCTGCATTTCTTTCCACACTCTGCTCTAATACCCTGCGTTTCCCCCCACACTGTGTGCTCTAATACCCTGCGTTTCCCCCTACACTCTGTGCTCTAATACCCTGCGTTTCCCCCTACACTCTGTGCTCTAATACCCTTAGTTTCCCCCCACACTGTGTGCTCTAATACCCTGCGTTTCCCCCTACACTGCGTGCTCTAATATCCTGCGTTTCCCCCTACACTCTGTGCTCTAATACCCTGTGTTTCCCCCCCCACATGCTGTGCTCTAATACCCTGCGTTTCTCCCACACTCTGTTCTCTAATACCCTGCGTTTCTCCCACACTCTGTGCTCTAATACCCTGTGTTTCCCCCTACACTCTGTGCTCTAATACGCTGTGTTTCCCCCCACACTCTGTGCTCTAATACCCTGTGTTTCACCCCCCACACTCTGTGCTCTAATACCCTGCGTTTCCCCCTACCCTCTGTGCTCTAATACCCTGTGTTTCCCCCCCCCACACGCTGTGCTCTAATACCCTGCGTTTCCCCCACACTTTGTGCTCTAATTCCCTGTGTTTCCCCCTACACTCTGTGCTCTAATACCCTGTGTTTCCCCCCACACTCTGTGCTCTAATACCCTGTGTTTCCCCCCCACCACACTCTGTGCTCTAATACCCTGCGTTTCCCCCCACACTCTGTGCTCTAACACCCTGCGTTTCCCCCTACACTCTGTGCTCTAATACCCTGCGTTTCCCCCTACACTCTGTGCTCTAATACCCTGCGTTTACCCCTACACTCTGTGCTCTAATACCCTGCGTTTCCCCCCACACTCTGTGCTCTAATACCCTGCGTTTCCCCCCCTGCACTCTGTGCTCTAATACCCTGCGTTTCTCCCCACATTCTGTGCTCTAATACCCTGCGTTTTCCCCTGCACTCTGTGCTCTAATACCCTGCGTTTCTTTCCACACTCTGTGCTCTAATACCCTGCGTTTCCCTCTGCACTGTGTGCTCTAATACCCTGTGTTTCCCCCTACACTGTGTGCTCTAATACCCTGCGTTTCCCCCTACACTCTGTGCTCTAATACCCTGTGTTTCCCCCTACACTCTGAGCTCTAATACCCTGCGTTTCCCTCTGCACTGTGTGCTCTAATACCCTGTGTTTCCCCCTACACTGTGTGCTCTAATACCCTGTGTTTCCCCCTACACTCTGAGCTCTAATACCCTGTGTTTCCCCCGACACTCTGTGCTCTAATACGCTGCGTTTTCCCCAAACTCTTTGCTCGAATACCCTGCGTTTCCCCCACTACACTCTGTGCTCTAATACCCAGCGTTTCCCCCCACATTCTGTGCTCTAATACCCTGCGTTTCCCTCTGCACTGTGTGCTCGAATACCCTGCGTTTCCCCTCACACTGTATGCTCTCATACCCTGCGTTTCCCCCTACACTCTGTGCTCTAATACCCTGCGTTTCCCCCCTACACTCTGTGCTCTAATACCCTGTGTTTTTTTCCACACTCTATGCTCTAATACCCTGCATTTCTTTCCACACTCTGCTCTAATACCCTGCGTTTCCCCCCACACTGTGTGCTCTAATACCCTGCGTTTCCCCCTACACTCTGTGCTCGAATACCCTGCGTTTCCCCCTACACTCTGTGCTCTAATATCCTTAGTTTCCCCCCACACTGTGTGCTCTAATACCCTGCGTTTCCCCCGACACTGCGTGCTCTAATATCCTGCGTTTCCCCCTAAACGCTGTGCTCTAATACCCTGTGTTTCCCCCCCACACGCTGTGCTCTAATACCCTGCGTTTCTCCCACACTCTGTGCTCTAATACCCTGCATTTCCCCCCGACACTTTGTGGTCTAATACCCTGTGTTTCCCCCTACACTCTGTGCTCTAATACGCTGTGTTTACCCCCAAACTCTGTGCTCTAATACCCTGTGTTTCCCCCCCCCCACACTCTGTGCTCTAATACTCTGCGTTTCCCCCCACATTCTGTGCTCTAATACCCTGCGTTTCCCCCGACACTCTGTGCTCTAATACCCTGTGTTTCCCCCCACACTCTGTGCTCTAATACCCTGTGTTTCCCCCTGCACTCTGTGCTCTAATACCCTGTGTTTCCTCCTACACTCTGTGCTCTAATACCCTGCGTTTCCCCCTACACTCTGTGCTCTAATACCCTGCGTTTCCCCGCTACACTCTGTGCTCTAATACCCTGCGTTTCACCCGACACTGTATGCTCTAATACCCTGCGTTTCCCCCGACACTCTGTGCTCTAATACCCTGCGTTTCCCCCCTACACTCTGTGCTCTAATACCCTGCATTTCCCCCCACACTCTGTGCTCTAATACCCTGTGTTTCTTTCCACACTCTATGCTCTAATACCCTGCATTTCTTTCCACACTCTGCTCTAATACCCTGCGTTTCCCCCCACACTGTGTGCTCTAATACCCTGCGTTTCCCCCGACACTCTGTGCTCTAATACCCTGCGTTTCCCCCCACACTGTGTGCTCTAATACCCTGCGTATTCCCCTACACCCTGTGCTCTAATACCCTGCGCTTCACCCTGCACTCTGTGCTCTAATACCCTGTGTTTCCCCCCCCCACACGCTGTGCTCTAATACCCTGCGTTTCCCCCCACACTGTGTACTCTAATACCCTGCGTTTCCTCCTACACTCTGTGCTCTAATACCCTGCGTTTCCCCCCACACTCTGTGCTCTAATACCCTGCGTTTCCCCCGACACTGTATGCTCTAATACCCTGCGTTTCCCCCTACACTCTGTGCTCTAATAACCTGCGTTTCCCCCGACACTGTATGCTCTAATACCCTGCGTTTCCCCCCTACACTCTGTGCTCTAATACCTTGCGTTTCCCCTGACACTGTATGCTCTAATACCCTGTGTTTCTTTCCACACTCTATGCTCTAATACCCTGCATTTCTTTCCACACTCTGCTCTAATACCCTGCGTTTCCCCCCACACTCTGTGCTCTAATACCCTGCGTTTCCCCCTACACTCTGTGCTCTAATACCCTGTGTTTCCCCCCACACTCTGTGCTCTAATACCCTGTGTTTCTCCCCACACTCTGTGCTCTAATACCCTGCGTTTTCCCCTGCACTCTGTGCTCTAATACCCTGCGTTTCTTTCCACACTCTGAGCTCTAATACCCTGCGTTTCCCTCTGCACTGTGTGCTCTAATACCCTGCATTTCCCCCGACACTGTCTGCTCTAATACCCTGCCTTTCCCCCTCCACTCTGTGCTCTAATAGCCTGCGTTTCCCCCCGACACTCTGTGCTCTAATACCGTGCATTTCCCCCCACACTCTATGCTCTAATACCCTGCGTTTCCCCCCCTACACTCTGTGCTCTAATACCCTGCGTTTCCCCCGACACTCTGTGCTCTAATACGCTGCGTTTTCCCCAAACTCTTTGCTCGAATACCCTGCGTTTCCCCCACTACACTCTGTGCTCTAATACCCAGCGTTTCCCCCCACATTCTGTGCTCTAATACCCTGCGTTTCCCTCTGCACTGTGTGCTCTAATACCCTGCGTTTCCCCTCACACTGTATGCTCTCATACCCTGCGTTTCCCCCTACACTCTGTGCTCTAATACCCTGCGTTTCCCCCCTACACTCTGTGCTCTAATACCCTGTGTTTTTTTCCACACTCTATGCTGTAATACCCTGCATTTCTTTCCACACTCTGCTCTAATACCCTGCGTTTCCCCCCACACTGTGTGCTCTAATACCCTGCGTTTCCCCCTACATTCTGTGCTCTAATACCCTGCGTTTCCCCCTACACTCTGTGCTCTAATACCCTGAGTTTCCCCCCACACTGTGTGCTCTAATACCCTGCGTTTCCCCCGACACTGCGTGCTCTAATATCCTGCGTTTCCCCCTACACGCTGTGCTCTAATACCCTGTGTTTCCCCCCCACACGCTGTGCTCTAATACCCTGCGTTTCTCCCACACTCTGTGCTCTAATACCCTGCGTTTCCCCCCACATTCTGTGCTCTAATACCCTGCGTTTCCCCCGACACTCTGTGCTCTAATACCCTGTGTTTCCCCCCACACTCTGTGCTCTAATACCCTGCGCTTCACCCTGCACTCTGTGCTCTAATACCCTGTGTTTTCCCCCCCCCACACGCTGTGCTCTAATACCCTGCGTTTCCCCCCACACTGTGTACTCTAATACCCTGCGTTTCCTCCTACACTCTGTGCTCTAATACCCTGCGTTTCCCCCCACACTCTGTGCTCTAATACCCTGCGTTTCCCCCGACACTGTATGCTCTAATACCCTGCGTTTCCCCCTACACTCTGTGCTCTAATAACCTGCGTTTCCCCCGACACTGTATGCTCTAATACCCTGCGTTTCCCCCCTACACTCTGTGCTCTAATACCTTGCGTTTCCCCTGACACTGTATGCTCTAATACCCTGTGTTTCTTTCCACACTCTATGCTCTAATACCCTGCATTTCTTTCCACACTCTGCTCTAATACCCTGCGTTTCCCCCCACACTCTGTGCTCTAATACCCTGCGTTTCCCCCTACACTCTGTGCTCTAATACCCTGTGTTTCCCCCCACACTCTGTGCTCTAATACCCTGTGTTTCTCCCCACACTCTGTGCTCTAATACCCTGCGTTTTCCCCTGCACTCTGTGCTCTAATACCCTGCGTTTCTTTCCACACTCTGAGCTCTAATACCCTGCGTTTCCCTCTGCACTGTGTGCTCTAATACCCTGCATTTCCCCCGACACTGTCTGCTCTAATACCCTGCCTTTCCCCCTCCACTCTGTGCTCTAATAGCCTGCGTTTCCCCCCGACACTCTGTGCTCTAATACCGTGCATTTCCCCCCACACTCTATGCTCTAATACCCTGCGTTTCCCCCCCTACACTCTGTGCTCTAATACCCTGCGTTTCCCCCGACACTCTGTGCTCTAATACGCTGCGTTTTCCCCAAACTCTTTGCTCGAATACCCTGCGTTTCCCCCACTACACTCTGTGCTCTAATACCCAGCGTTTCCCCCCACATTCTGTGCTCTAATACCCTGCGTTTCCCTCTGCACTGTGTGCTCTAATACCCTGCGTTTCCCCTCACACTGTATGCTCTCATACCCTGCGTTTCCCCCTACACTCTGTGCTCTAATACCCTGCGTTTCCCCCCTACACTCTGTGCTCTAATACCCTGTGTTTTTTTCCACACTCTATGCTCTAATACCCTGCATTTCTTTCCACACTCTGCTCTAATACCCTGCGTTTCCCCCCACACTGTGTGCTCTAATACCCTGCGTTTCCCCCTACATTCTGTGCTCTAATACCCTGCGTTTCCCCCTACACTCTGTGCTCTAATACCCTGAGTTTCCCTCCACACTGTGTGCTCTAATACCCTGCGTTTCCCCCGACACTGCGTGCTCTAATATCCTGCGTTTCCCCCTACACGCTGTGCTCTAATACCCTGTGTTTCCCCCCCACACGCTGTGCTCTAATACCCTGCGTTTCTCCCACACTCTGTGCTCTAATACCCTGCATTTCCCCCCGACACTTTGTGCTCTAATACCCTGTGTTTCCCCCTACACTCTGTGCTCTAATACCCTGTGTTTCCTCCTACACTCTGTGCTCTAATACCCTGTGTTTCCCCCCCCCCACACTCTGTGCTCTAATACTCTGCGTTTCCCCCCACATTCTGTGCTCTAATACCCTGTGTTTCCCCCTGCACTCTGTGCTCTAATACCCTGTGTTTCCTCCTACACTCTGTGCTCTAATACCCTGCGTTTCCCCCCACACTCTGTGCTCTAATACCCTGTGTTTCCCCCCACACTCTGTGCTCTAATACCCTGCGTTTCCCCCCACACTGTGTACTCTAATACCCTGCATTTCCTCCTACACTCTGTGCTCTAATACGCTGCGTTTCCCCCTACACTCTGTGCTCTAATACCCTGCGTTTCCCCCCTACACTCTGTACTCTAATACCCTGCATTTCCCCCTACACTCTGTGCTCTAATACCCTGTGTTTCTTTCCACACTCTATGCTCTAATACCCTGCATTTCTTTCCACACTCTGCTCTAATACCCTGCGTTTCCCCCCACACTGTGTGCTCTAATACCCTGCGTTTCCCCCTACACTCTGTGCTCTAATACCCTGCGTTTCCCCCCACACTGTGTGCTCTAATACCCTGCGTATTCCCCTACACCCCGTGCTCTAATACCCTGCGCTTCCCCCTACACTCTGTGCTCTAATACCCTGTGTTTCCCCCCCCCCACACGCTGTGCTCTAATACCCTGCGTTTCCCCCACACTCTGTGCTCTAATACCCTGCGTTTCCCCCGACACTCTGTGCTCTAATACCCTGTGTTTCCCCCCACACTCTGTGCTCTAATATCCTGTGTTCCCCCCCCCCTACACTCTGTGCTCTAATACCCTGCGTTTCCCCCCACACGCTGTGCTCTAATACCCTGCGTTTCCCCCCACACTCTGTGCTCTAATACCCTGCGTTTCCCCCGACACTCTGTGCTCTAATACCCTGTGTTTCCCCCCACACTCTGTGCTCTAATATCCTGTGTTCCCCCCCGCCACACTCGGTGCTCTAATACCCTGCGTTTCCCCTCACACTCTGTGCTCTAATACCCTGCTTTTCCCCCCCCCACACGCTGTGCTCTAATACCCTGTGTTTCCCCCCACACTCTGTGCTCTAATACCCTGTGTTTCCCCCGACTCCCTGTGCTCTAATACCCTGCGTTTCCCCCCACACTCTGTGCTCTAATACCCTGCGTTTCCCCCCTACACTCTGCGCTCTAATACCCTGTGTTTCCCCCCACACTCTGTGCTCTAATACCCTGCGTTTCCCCCCACACTGTGTGCTCTAATACCCTGCGTTTCCCCCCGCACTCTGTGCTCTAATACCCTGCGTTTCCCCCACACTCTATGCTCCAATACCCTGCGCTTCCCTCCACACTCTGTGCTCTAATACCCTGCGTTTCCCCCACACTCTGTGCTCTAATACCCTGCGTTTCCCCCTACACTCTGTGCTCTAATACCCTGCGTTTCCCCCCCTACACTCTGTGCTCTAATACCCTGCATTGCCCCCTACACTCTGTGCTCTAATACCATGTGTTTCCCCCTACACTCTGTGCTCTAATACCCTGCGTTTCCCCCCGTACACTCTGTGCTCTAATACCCTGCGTTTCCCCCCACACTCTGTGCTCTAATACCCTGCGTTTGACCCCCCTACACTCTGTGCTCTAATACCCTGCGTTTCCCCCCACATTCTGTGCTCTAATACCCTGCGTTTTCCCCTGCACTCTGTGCTCTAATACACTGCGTTTCCCCCTACACTCTGTGCTCTAATACCCTGCGTTTCTTTCCACACTCTATGCTCTAATACACTGCGTTTCTTTCCACACTCTGTGCTCTAATATCCTGCGTTTCCCCCCAAACTGTGTGCTCTAATACCCTGCGTTTCCCCCTACACTCTGTGCTCTAATACCCTGTGTTTCCCCCCCCCACACGCTGTGCTCTAATACCCTGCGTTTCCCCCACACTCTGTGCTCTAATACCCTGCGTTTCCCCCCGACACTTTGTGCTCAATACCCTGTGTTTCCCCCGACACTCTGTGCTCTAATACCCTGTGTTTCCCCCCACACTCTGTGCTCTAATACCCTGTGTTTCCCCCCCGCCCCCCACACTCTGTGCTCTAATACCCTGCGTTTCCCCTCACACTCTGTGCTCTAATACCCTACGTTTCCCCCTACACTCTGTACTCTAATACCCTGTGTTTCCCCCTACACTCTGTGCTCTAATACCCTGTGTTTCCCCCTACACTCTGTGCTCTAATATCCTGCGTTTCCCCCCACACTCTGTGCTCTAATTCCCTGTGTTTCCCCCCACACTCTGTGCTCTAATACCCTGCGTTTCCCCCTACACTCTGTGCTCTCATACCCTGCGTTTCCCCCCTACACTCTGCGCTCCAATACCCTATATTTCCCCCTACACTCTGTGCTCTAATACCCTGCGTTTCTTTCCACACTCTGTGCTCTAATACCCTGCATTTCCCCCTACACTCTGTGCTCTAATACGCTGCGTTTCCCCCTACACTCTGTGCTCTAATACCCTGTGTTTCCCCCCACACTGTGTGCTCTAATACCCTGCGTTTCCCCCTACACCCTGTGCTCTAATACCCTGCGTTTCCCCGACACTCTGTGCTCTAATACCCTGCGTTTCCCCCACACTCTGTGCTCTAATACCCTGCGTTTCCCCCTACACCCTGTGCTCGAATACCCTGCGTTTCCCCCACACTCTGTGCTCTAATACCCTGCGTTTCCCCCTACACTCTGTGCTCTAATACCCTGTGTTTCCCCCCCCCCCACACGCTGTGCTCTAATACCCTGCGTTTCCCCCACACTTTGTGCTCTAATACCGTGCGTTTCCCCCCGACACTTTGTGCTCTAATTCCCTGTGTTTCCCCCTACATTCTGTGCTCTAATACCCTGTGTTTCCCCCCACACTCTGTGCTCTTATACCCTGTGTTTCCCCCCACCACACTCTGTGCTCTAATACCCTGCGTTTCCCCCCACACTCTGTGCTCTAACACCCTGCGTTTCCCCCTACACTCTGTGCTCTAATACCCTGCGTTTACCCCTACACTCTGTGCTCTAATACCCTGCGTTTCCCCCCACACTCTGTGCTTTAATACCCTGCGTTTCCCCCCCTGCACTCTGTGCTCTAATACCCTGCATTTTCCCCCACACTCTGTGCTCTAATACCCTGCGTTTTCCCCTGCTCTGTGCTCTAATACCCTGCGTTTCTTTCCACACTCTGTGCTCTAATACCCTGCGTTTCCCTCTGCACTGTGTGCTCTAATACCCTGTGTTTCCCCCTACACTGTGTGCTCTAATACCCTGCGTTTCCCCCTACACTCTGTGCTCTAATACCCTGTGTTTCCCCCTACACTCTGAGCTCTAATACCCTGTGTTTCCCCCGACACTCTGTGCTCTAATACGCTGCGTTTTCCCCAAACTCTTTGCTCGAATACCCTGCGTTTCCCCCACTACACTCTGTGCTCTAATACCCAGCGTTTCCCCCCACATTCTGTGCTCTAATACCCTACATTTCCCCCTACACTCTGTGCTCCAATACCCTGTGTTTCTTTCCACACTCTATGCTCTAATACCCTGCATTTCTTTCCACACTCTGCTCTAATACCCTGCGTTTCCCCCCACACTGTGTGCTCTAATACCCTGCGTTTCCCCCTACACTCTGTGCTCTAATACCCTGCGTTTCCCCCTACACTCTGTGCTCTAATACCCTTAGTTTCCCCCCGCACTGTGTGCTCTAATACCCTGCGTTTCCCCCTACACTGCGTGCTCTAATATCCTGCGTTTCCCCCTACACTCTGTGCTCTAATACCCTGTGTTTCCCCCCCCACACGCTGTGCTCTAATACCCTGCGTTTCTCCCACACTCTGTGCTCTAATACCCTGCTTTTCTCCCACACTCTGTGCTCTAATACCCTGTGTTTCCCCCTACACTCTGTGCTCTAATACGCTGTGTTTCCCCCCACACTCTGTGCTCTAATACCCTGTGTTTCACCCCCCACACTCTGTGCTCTGATACCCTGTGTTTCCCCCCACATTCTGTGCTCTAATACCCTGCGTTTCCCCCCCTACACTCTGTGCTCTAATACCCTGTGTTTCTCCCCACACTCTGTGCTCTAATACCCTGCGTTTTCCCCTGCACTCTGTGCTCTAATACCCTGCGTTTCTTTCCACACTCTGTGCTCTAATACCCTGCGTTTCCCTCTGCACTGTGTGCTCTAATACCCTGCGTTTCCCCCGACACTGTCTGCTCTAATACCCTGCCTTTCCCCCTCCACTCTGTGCTCTAATACCCTGCGTTTCCCCCCGACACTCTGTGCTCTAATACCCTGCATTTCCCCCCACACTCTGTGCTCTAATACCCTGCGTTTCCCCCACTACACTCTGTGCTCTAATACCCAGCGTTTCCCCCCACATTCTGTGCTCTAATACCCTGCGTTTCCCTCTGCACTGTGTGCTCTAATACCCTGCGTTTCCCCTGACACTGTATGCTCTCATACCCTGCGTTTCCCCCTACACTCTGTGCTCTAATACCCTGCGTTTCCCCCCTACACTCTGTGCTCTAATACCCTGTGTTTTTTTCCACACTCTATGCTCTAATACCCTGCATTTCTTTCCACACTCTGCTCTAATACCCTGCGTTTCCCCCCACACTGTGTGCTCTAATACCCTGCGTTTCCCCCTACACTCTGTGCTCTAATACCCTGCGTTTCCCCCTACACTCTGTGCTCTAATACCCTTAGTTTCCCCCCACACTGTGTGCTGTAATACCCTGCGTTTCCCCCGACACTGCGTGCTCTAATATCCTGCGTTTCCCCCTACACTCTGTGCTCTAATACCCTGTGTTTCCCCCCCACACGCTGTGCTGTAATACCCTGTGTTTCCCCCTACACTCTGTGCTCTAATACGCTGTGTTTACCCCCAAACTCTGTGCTCTAATACCCTGTGTTTCCACCCCCCCACACTCTGTGCTCTAATACTCTGCGTTTCCCCCCACATTCTGTGCTCTAATACCCTGCGTTTCCCCCGACACTCTGTGCTCTAATACCCTGTGTTTCCCCCCACACTCTGTGCTCTAATACCCTGTGTTTCCCCCTACACTCTGTGCTCTAATACCCTGTGTTTCCTCCTACACTCTGTGCTCTAATACCCTGCGTTTCCCCCCACACTCTGTGCTCTAATACCCTGTGTTTCCCCCCACACTCTGTGCTCTAATACCCTGCGTTTCCCCCCACACTGTGTACTCTAATACCCTGCATTTCCTCCTACACTCTGTGCTCTAATACCCTGCGTTTCCCCCTACACTCTGTGCTCTAATACCCTGCGTTTCCCCCCTACATTCTGTGCTCTAATACCCTGCGTTTCCCCCGACACTGTATGCTCTAATACCCTGCGTTTCCCCCTACACTCTGTGCTCTAATACCCTGCGTTTCCCCCCGACACTCTGTGCTCTAATACCCTGCATTTCCCCCTACACTCTGTGCTCTAATACCCTGTGTTTCTTTCCACACTCTATGCTCTAATACCCTGCATTTCTTTCCACACTCTGCTCTAATACCCTGCGTTTCCCCCCACACTGTGTGCTCTAATACCCTGCGTTTCCCCCGACACTCTGTGCTCTAATACCCTGCGTTTCCCCCCACACTGTGTGCTCTAATACCCTGCGTATTCCCCTACACCCTGTGCTCTAATACCCTGCGCTTCCCCCTGCACTCTGTGCTCTAATACCCTGTGTTTCCCCCCCCGCACACGCTGTGCTCTAATACCCTGCGTTTCCCCCCAAACTGTGCACTCTAATACCCTGCGTTTCCGCCCCCCACACTCTGTGCTCTAATACCCTGCGTTCCCCCCCACACTCTGTGCTCTAATACCCTGCGTTTCCCCTGACACTGTATGCTCTAATACCCTGCGTTTCCCCCTACACTCTGTGCTCTAATAACCTGCGTTTCCCCCGACACTGTATGCTCTAATACCCTGCGTTTCCCCCCTACACTCTGTGCTCTAATACCCTGCGTTTCCCCCGACACTGTATGCTCTAATTCCCTGTGTTTCTTTCCATACTCTATGCTCTAATACCCTGCATTTCTTTCCACACTCTGCTCTAATACCCTGCGTTTCCCCGCTACACTCTGTGCTCTAATACCCTGCGTTTCCCCCGACACTGTATGCTCTAATTCCCTGTGTTTCTTTCCATACTCTATGCTCTAATACCCTGCATTTCTTTCCACACTCTGCTCTAATACCCTGCGTTTCCCCCTACACTCTGTGCTCTAATACCCTGCGTATTCCCCTACACCCCGTGCTCTAATACCCTGCGCTTCCCCCTACACTCTGTGCTCTAATACCCTGTGTTTCCCCCCCCCCACACGCTGTGCTCTAATACCCTGCGTTTCCCCCACACTCTGTGCTCTAATACCCTGCGTTTCCCCCCGACAATTTGTGCTCTAATACCCTGTGTTTCCCCCGACACTCTGTGCTCTAATACCCTGTGTTTCCCCCCACACTCTGTGCTCTAATACCCTGTGTTCCCCCCCCACCCACACTCTGTGCTCTAATACCCTGCGTTTCCCCTCACACTCTGTGCTCTAATACCCTGCGTTTCCCCCCACACTCTGTGCTCCAATACCCTGTGTTTCCCCCCACACTCTGTGCTCTAATACCCTGTGTTTCCCCCTACACTCTGTGCTCTAATACGCTGTGTTTCCCCCCACACTCTGTGCTCTAATACCCTGTGTTTCACCCCCCACACTCTGTGCTCTGATACCCTGTGTTTCCCCCCACATTCTGTGCTCTAATACCCTGCGTTTCCCCCCCTACACTCTGTGCTCTAATACCCTGTGTTTCTCCCCACACTCTGTGCTCTAATACCCTGCGTTTTCCCCTACACTCTGTGCTCTAATACCCAGCGTTTCCCCCCACATTCTGTGCTCTAATACCCTGCGTTTCCCTCTGCACTGTGTGCTCTAATACCCTGCGTTTCCCCTGACACTGTATGCTCTCATACCCTGCGTTTCCCCCTACACTCTGTGCTCTAATACCCTGCGTTTCCCCCCTACACTCTGTGCTCTAATACCCTGTGTTTTTTTCCACACTCTATGCTCTAATACCCTGCATTTCTTTCCACACTCTGCTCTAATACCCTGCGTTTCCCCCCACACTGTGTGCTCTAATACCCTGCGTTTCCCCCTACACTCTGTGCTCTAATACCCTGCGTTTCCCCCTACACTCTGTGCTCTAATACCCTTAGTTTCCCCCCACACTGTGTGCTGTAATACCCTGCGTTTCCCCCGACACTGCGTGCTCTAATATCCTGCGTTTCCCCCTACACTCTGTGCTCTAATACCCTGTGTTTCCCCCCCACACGCTGTGCTGTAATACCCTGCGTTTCTCCCAAACTCTGTGCTCTCATACCCTGCATTTGCCCCCGACACTTTGTGCTCTAATACCCTGTGTTTCCCCCTACACTCTGTGCTCTAATACGCTGTGTTTACCCCCAAACTCTGTGCTCTAATACCCGGTGTTTCCACCCCCCCACACTCTGTGCTCTAATACTCTGCGTTTCCCCCCACATTCTGTGCTCTAATACCCTGCGTTTCCCCCGACACTCTGTGCTCTAATACCCTGTGTTTCCCCCCACACTCTGTGCTCTAATACCCTGTGTTTCCCCCTACACTCTGTGCTCTAATACCCTGTGTTTCCTCCTACACTCTGTGCTCTAATACCCTGCGTTTCCCCCCACACTCTGTGCTCTAATACCCTGTGTTTCCCCCCACACTCTGTGCTCTAATACCCTGCGTTTCCCCCCACACTGTGTACTCTAATACCCTGCATTTCCTCCTACACTCTGTGCTCTAATACCCTGCGTTTCCCCCTACACTCTGTGCTCTAATACCCTGCGTTTCCCCCCTACATTCTGTGCTCTAATACCCTGCGTTTCCCCCGACACTGTATGCTCTAATACCCTGCGTTTCCCCCTACACTCTGTGCTCTAATACCCTGCGTTTCCCCCCGACACTCTGTGCTCTAATACCCTGCGTTTTCCCCTACACTCTGTGCTCTAATACCCTGTGTTTCTTTCCACACTCTATGCTCTAATACCCTGCATTTCTTTCCACACTCTGCTCTAATACCCTGCGTTTCCCCCCACACTGTGTGCTCTAATACCCTGCGTTTCCCCCGACACTCTGTGCTCTAATACCCTGCGTTTCCCCCCACACTGTGTGCTCTAATACCCTGCGTATTCCCCTACACCCTGTGCTCTAATACCCTGCGCTTCCCCCTGCACTCTGTGCTCTAATACCCTGTGTTTCCCCCCCCCCACACGCTGTGCTCTAATACCCTGCGTTTCCCCCCAAACTGTGTACTCTAATACCCTGCGTTTCCTCCTACACTCTGTGCTCTAATACCCTGTGTTTCCCCCTACACTGTGTGCTCTAATACCCTGCGTTTCCCCCTACACTCCGTGCTCTAATACCCTGCGTTTACCCCACACTCTGTGCTCTAATACCCTGCGTTTCCCCCTACACTCTGTGCTCTAATACCCTGTGTTTCCCCCTACACTCTGAGCTCTAATACCCTGTGTTTCCCCCTACACTCTGTGCTCTCATACGCTGCGTTTTCCCCAAACTCTTTGCTCGAATACCCTGCGTTTCCCCCACTACACTCTGTGCTCTAATACCCAGCGTTTCCCCCCACATTCTGTGCTCTAATACCCTACATTTCCCCCTACACTCTGTGCTCCAATACCCTGTGTTTCTTTCCACACTCTATGCTCTAATACCCTGCATTTCTTTCCACACTCTGCTCTAATACCCTGCGTTTCCCCCCACACTGTGTGCTCTAATACCCTGCGTTTCCCCCTACACTCTGTGCTGTAATACCCTGCGTTTCCCCCTACACTCTGTGCTCTAATACCCTTAGTTTCCCCCCGCACTGTGTGCTCTAATACCCTGCGTTTCCCCCTACACTGCGTGCTCTAATATCCTGCGTTTCCCCCTACACTCTGTGCTCTAATACCCTGTGTTTCCCCCCCCACACGCTGTGCTCTAATACCCTGCGTTTCCCCCACACTCTGTGCTCTAATACCCTGCGTTTCTCCCACACTCTGTGCTCTAATACCCTGTGTTTCCCCCTACACTCTGTGCTCTAATACGCTGTGTTTCCCCCCACACTCTGTGCTCTAATACCCTGTGTTTCACCCCCCACACTCTGTGCTCTGATACCCTGTGTTTCCCCCCACATTCTGTGCTCTAATACCCTGCGTTTCCTCCCCTACACTCTGTGCTCTAATACCCTGTGTTTCTCCCCACACTCTGTGCTCTAATACCCTGCGTTTTCCCCTGCACTCTGTGCTCTAATACCCTGCGTTTCTTTCCACACTCTGTGCTCTAATACCCTGCGTTTCCCTCTGCACTGTGTGCTCTAATACCCTGCGTTTCCCCCGACACTGTCTGCTCTAATACCCTGCCTTTCCCCCTCCACTCTGTGCTCTAATACCCTGCGTTTCCCCCCGACACTCTGTGCTCTAATACCCTGCATTTCCCCCCACACTCTGTGCTCTAATACCCTGCGTTTCCCCCACTACACTCTGTGCTCTAATACCCAGCGTTTCCCCCCACATTCTGTGCTCTAATACCCTGCGTTTCCCTCTGCACTGTGTGCTCTAATACCCTGCGTTTCCCCTGACACTGTATGCTCTCATACCCTGCGTTTCCCCCTACACTCTGTGCTCTAATACCCTGCGTTTCCCCCCTACACTCTGTGCTCTAATACCCTGTGTTTTTTTCCACACTCTATGCTCTAATACCCTGCATTTCTTTCCACACTCTGCTCTAATACCCTGCGTTTCCCCCCACACTGTGTGCTCTAATACCCTGCGTTTCCCCCTACACTCTGTGCTCTAATACCCTGCGTTTCCCCCTACACTCTGTGCTCTAATACCCTTAGTTTCCCCCCACACTGTGTGCTGTAATACCCTGTGTTTCCCCCGACACTGCGTGCTCTAATATCCTGCGTTTCCCCCTACACTCTGTGCTCTAATACCCTGTGTTTCCCCCCCACACGCTGTGCTGTAATACCCTGCGTTTCTCCCACACTCTGTGCTCTCATACCCTGCATTTGCCCCCGACACTTTGTGCTCTAATACCCTGTGTTTCCCCCTACACTCTGTGCTCTAATACGCTGTGTTTACCCCCAAACTCTGTGCTCTAATACCCTGTGTTTCCACCCCCCCACACTCTGTGCTCTAATACTCTGCGTTTCCCCCCACATTCTGTGCTCTAATACCCTGCGTTTCCCCCGACACTCTGTGCTCTAATACCCTGTGTTTCCCCCCACACTCTGTGCTCTAATACCCTGTGTTTCCCCCTACACTCTGTGCTCTAATACCCTGTGTTTCCTCCTACACTCTGTGCTCTAATACCCTGCGTTTCCCCCCACACTCTGTGCTCTAATACCCTGTGTTTCCCCCCACACTCTGTGCTCTAATACCCTGCGTTTCCCCCCACACTGTGTACTCTAATACCCTGCATTTCCTCCTACACTCTGTGCTCTAATACCCTGCGTTTCCCCCTACACTCTGTGCTCTAATACCCTGCGTTTCCCCCCTACATTCTGTGCTCTAATACCCTGCGTTTCCCCCGACACTGTATGCTCTAATACCCTGTGTTTCCCCCTACACTCTGTGCTCTAATACTCTGCGTTTCCCCCCGACACTCTGTGCTCTAATACCCTGCATTTCCCCCTACACTCTGTGCTCTAATACCCTGTGTTTCTTTCCACACTCTATGCTCTAATACCCTGCATTTCTTTCCACACTCTGCTCTAATACCCTGCGTTTCCCCCCACACTGTGTGCTCTAATACCCTGCGTTTCCCCCGACACTCTGTGCTCTAATACCCTGCGTTTCCCCCCACACTGTGTGCTCTAATACCCTGCGTATTCCCCTACACCCTGTGCTCTAATACCCTGCGCTTCCCCCTGCACTCTGTGCTCTAATACCCTGTGTTTCCCCCCCCCCACACGCTGTGCTCTAATACCCTGCGTTTCCCCCCAAACTGTGTACTCTAATACCCTGCGTTTCCTCCTACACTCTGTGCTCTAATACCCTGCGTTCCCCCCCACACTCTGTGCTCTAATACCCTGCGTTTCCCCCGACACTGTATGCTCTAATACCCTGCGTTTCCCCCCACACTCTGTGCTCTAATAACCTGCGTTTCCCCCGACACTGTATGCTCTAATACCCTGCGTTTCCCCCCTACACTCTGTGCTCTAATACCCTGCGTTTCCCCCGACACTGTATGCTCTAATTCCCTGTGTTTCTTTCCATACTCTATGCTCTAATACCCTGCATTTCTTTCCACACTCTGCTCTAATACCCTGCGTTTCCCCGCTACACTCTGTGCTCTAATACCCTGCGTTTCCCCCCGACACTGTATGCTCTAATTCCCTGTGTTTCTTTCCATACTCTATGCTCTAATACCCTGCATTTCTTTCCACACTCTGCTCTAATACCCTGCGTTTCCCCCTACACTCTGTGCTCTAATACCCTGCGTATTCCCCTACACCCCGTGCTCTAATACCCTGCGCTTCCCCCTACACTCTGTGCTCTAATACCCTGTGTTTCCCCCCCCCACACGCTGTGCTCTAATACCCTGCGTTTCCCCCACACTCTGTGCTCTAATACCCTGCGTTTCCCCCCGACAATTTGTGCTCTAATACCCTGTGTTTCCCCCGACACTCTGTGCTCTAATACCCTGTGTTTCCCCCCACACTCTGTGCTCTAATACCCTGTGTTCCCTGCCCACCCACACTCTGTGCTCTAATACCCTGCGTTTCCCCTCACACTCTGTGCTCTAATACCCTGCGTTTCCCCCCACACTCTGTGCTCTAATACCCTGTGTTTCCCCCCACACTCTGTGCTCTAATACCCTGTGTTTCCCCCTACACTCTGTGCTCTAATACGCTGTGTTTCCCCCCACACTCTGTGCTCTAATACCCTGTGTTTCACCCCCCACACTCTGTGCTCTGATACCCTGTGTTTCCCCCCACATTCTGTGCTCTAATACCTTGCGTTTCCCCCCCTACACTCTGTGCTCTAATACCCTGTGTTTCTCCCCACACTCTGTGCTCTAATACCCTGCGTTTTCCCCTGCACTCTGTGCTCTAATACCCTGCGTTTCTTTCCACACTCTGTGCTCTAATACCCTGCGTTTCCCTCTGCACTGTGTGCTCTAATACCCTGCGTTTCCCCCGACACTGTCTGCTCTAATACCCTGCCTTTCCCCCTCCACTCTGTGCTCTAATACCCTGCGTTTCCCCCCGACACTCTGTGCTCTAATACCCTGCATTTCCCCCCACACTCTGTGCTCTAATACCCTGCGTTTCCCCCACTACACTCTGTGCTCTAATACCCAGCGTTTCCCCCCACATTCTGTGCTCTAATACCCTGCGTTTCCCTCTGCACTGTGTGCTCTAATACCCTGCGTTTCCCCTGACACTGTATGCTCTCATACCCTGCGTTTCCCCCTACACTCTGTGCTCTAATACCCTGCGTTTCCCCCCTACACTCTGTGCTCTAATACCCTGTGTTTTTTTCCACACTCTATGCTCTAATACCCTGCATTTCTTTCCACACTCTGCTCTAATACCCTGCGTTTCCCACCACACTGTGTGCTCTAATACCCTGCGTTTCCCCCTACACTCTGTGCTCTAATACCCTGCGTTTCCCCCTACACTCTGTGCTCTAATACCCTTAGTTTCCCCCCACACTGTGTGCTGTAATACCCTGCGTTTCCCCCGACACTGCGTGCTGTAATATCCTGCGTTTCCCCCTACACTCTGTGCTCTAATACCCTGTGTTTCCCCCCCACACGCTGTGCTGTAATACCCTGCGTTTCTCCCACACTCTGTGCTCTCATACCCTGCATTTGCCCCCGACACTTTGTGCTCTAATACCCTGTGTTTCCCCCTACACTCTGTGCTCTAATACGCTGTGTTTACCCCCAAACTCTGTGCTCTAATACCCTGTGTTTCCACCCCCCCACACTCTGTGCTCTAATACTCTGCGTTTCCCCCTACACTCTGTGCTCTAATACCCTGTGTTTCCCCCCACACTCTGTGCTCTAATACCCTGCGTTTCCCCCCACACTGTGTACTCTAATACCCTGCATTTCCTCCTACACTCTGTGCTCTAATACCCTGCGTTTCCCCCTACACTCTGTGCTCTAATACCCTGCGTTTCCCCCCTACATTCTGTGCTCTAATACCCTGCGTTTCCCCCGACACTGTATGCTCTAATACCCTGCGTTTCCCCCTACACTCTGTGCTCTAATACCCTGCGTTTCCCCCCGACACTCTGTGCTCTAATACCCTGCATTTCCCCCTACACTCTGTGCTCTAATACCCTGTGTTTCTTTCCACACTCTATGCTCTAATACCCTGCATTTCTTTCCACACTCTGCTCTAATACCCTGCGTTTCCCCCCACACTGTGTGCTCTAATACCCTGCGTTTCCCCCGACACTCTGTGCTCTAATACCCTGCGTTTCCCCCCACACTGTGTGCTCTAATACCCTGCGTATTCCCCTACACCCTGTGCTCTAATACCCTGCGCTTCCCCCTGCACTCTGTGCTCTAATACCCTGTGTTTCCCCCCCCCCACACGCTGTGCTCTAATACCCTGCGTTTCCCCCCAAACTGTGTACTCTAATACCCTGCGTTTCCTCCTACACTCTGTGCTCTAATACCCTGCGTTCCCCCCCATACTCTGTGCTCTAATACCCTGCGTTTCCCCCGACACTGTATGCTCTAATACCCTGCGTTTCCCCCTACACTCTGTGCTCTAATAACCTGCGTTTCCCCCTACACTCTGTGCTCTAATACCCTGTGTTTCTTTCCACACTCTATGCTCTAATACCCTGCATTTCTTTCCACACTCTGCTCTAATACCCTGCGTTTCCCCCCACACTGTGTGCTCTAATACCCTGCGTTTCCCCCGACACTCGGTGCTCTAATACCCTGCGTTTCCCCTCACACTCTGTGCTCTAATACCCTGCGTTTCCCCCCCCCACACGCTGTGCTCTAATACCCTGTGTTTCCCCCCACACTCTGTGCTCTAATACCCTGTGTTTCCCCCGACTCCCTGTGCTCTAATACCCTGCGTTTCCCCCCACACTCTGTGCTCTAATACCCTGTGTTTCCCCCCACACTCTGTGCTCAATTACCCTGCGTTTCCCCCGACACTCTGTGCTCTAATACCCTGCGTTTCCCCCCTACACTCTGCGCTCTAATACCCTGTGTTTCCCCCCACACTCTGTGCTCTAATACCCTGCGTTTCCCCCCACACTGTGTGCTCTAATACCCTACGTTTCCCCCCGCACTCTGTGCTCTAATACCCTGCGTTTCCCCCACACTCTATGCTCCAATACCCTGCGCTTCCCCCCACACTCTGTGCTCTAATACCCTGCGTTTCCCCCACACTCTGTGCTCTAATACCCTGCGTTTCCCCCTACACTCTGTGCTCTAATACCCTGCGTTTCCCCCCCTACACTCTGTGCTCTAATACCCTGCATTGCCCCCTACACTCTGTGCTCTAATACCATGTGTTTCCCCCTACACTCTGTGCTCTAATACCCTGCGTTTCCCCCCGTACACTCTGTGCTCTAATACCCTGCGTTTCCCCCCACACTCTGTGCTCTAATACCCTGCGTTTGACCCCCCTACACTCTGTGCTCTAATACCCTGCGTTTCCCCCCACATTCTGTGCTCTAATACCCTGCGTTTTCCCCTGCACTCTGTGCTCTAATACACTGCGTTTCCCCCTACACTCTGTGCTCTAATACCCTGCGTTTCTTTCCACACTCTATGCTCTAATACACTGCGTTTCTTTCCACACTCTGTGCTCTAATATCCTGCGTTTCCCCCCAAACTGTGTGCTCTAATACCCTGCGTTTCCCCCTACACTCTGTGCTCTAATACCCTGTGTTTCCCCCCCCCACACGCTGTGCTCTAATACCCTGCGTTTCCCCCACACTCTGTGCTCTAATACCCTGCGTTTCCCCCCGACACTTTGTGCTCAATACCCTGTGTTTCCCCCGACACTCTGTGCTCTAATACCCTGTGTTTCCCCCCACACTCTGTGCTCTAATACCCTGTGTTTCCCCCCCGCCCCCCACACTCTGTGCTCTAATACCCTGCGTTTCCCCTCACACTCTGTGCTCTAATACCCTACGTTTCCCCCTACACTCTGTACTCTAATACCCTGTGTTTCCCCCTACACTCTGTGCTCTAATACCCTGTGTTTCCCCCTACACTCTGTGCTCTAATATCCTGCGTTTCCCCCCACACTCTGTGCTCAATACCCTGTGTTTCCCCCGACACTCTGTGCTCTAATACCCTGTGTTTCCCCCCACACTCTGTGCTCTAATACCCTGTGTTTCCCCCCCGCCCCCCACACTCTGTGCTCTAATACCCTGCGTTTCCCCTCACACTCTGTGCTCTAATACCCTACGTTTCCCCCTACACTCTGTACTCTAATACCCTGTGTTTCCCCCTACACTCTGTGCTCTAATACCCTCTGTTTCCCCCTACACTCTGTGCTCTAATATCCTGCGTTTCCCCCCACACTCTGTGCTCTAATTCCCTGTGTTTCCCCCCACACTCTGTGCTCTAATACCCTGCGTTTCCCCCTGCACTCTGTGCTCTCATACCCTGCGTTTCCCCCCTACACTCTGCGCTCTAATACCCTATATTTCCCCCTACACTCTGTGCTCTAATACCCTGCGTTTCTTTCCACACTCTGTGCTCTAATACCCTGCATTTCCCCCTACACTCTGTGCTCTAATACGCTGCGTTTCCCCCTACACTCTGTGCTCTAATACCCTGTGTTTCCCCCCACACTGTGTGCTCTAATACCCTGCGTTTCCCCCTACACCCTGTGCTCTAATACCCTGCGTTTCCCCGACACTCTGTGCTCTAATACCCTGCGTTTCCCCCACACTCTGTGCTCTAATACCCTGCGTTTCCCCCTACACCCTGTGCTCGAATACCCTGCGTTTCCCCCACACTCTGTGCTCTAATACCCTGCGTTTCCCCCTACACTCTGTGCTCTAATACCCTGTGTTTCCCCCCCGCCACACGCTGTGCTCTAATACCCTGCGTTTCCCCCACACTTTGTGCTCTAATACCGTGCGTTTCCCCCCGACACTTTGTGCTCTAATTCCCTGTGTTTCCCCCTACACTCTGTGCTCTAATACCCTGTGTTTCCCCCCACACTCTGTGCTCTTATACCCTGTGTTTCCCCCCCACCACACTCTGTGCTCTAATACCCTGCGTTTCCCCCCACACTCTGTGCTCTAACACCCTGCGTTTCCCCCTACACTCTGTGCTCTAATACCCTGCGTTTACCCCTGCACTCTGTGCTCTAATACCCTGCGTTTCCCCCCACACTCTGTGCTCTAATACCCTGCGTTTCCCCCCCTGCACTCTGTGCTCTAATACCCTGCATTTTGCCCCACACTCTGTGCTCTAATACCCTGCGTTTTCCCCTGCACTCTGTGCTCTAATACCCTGCGTTTCTTTCCACACTCTGTGCTCTAATACCCTGCGTTTCCCTCTGCACTGTGTGCTCTAATACCCTGTGTTTCCCCCTACACTGTGTGCTCTAATACCCTGCGTTTCCCCCTACACTCTGTGCTCTAATACCCTGTGTTTCCCCCTACACTCTGAGCTCTAATACCCTGTGTTTCCCCCGACACTCTGTGCTCTAATACGCTGCGTTTTCCCCAAACTCTTTGCTCGAATACCCTGCGTTTCCCCCACTACACTCTGTGCTCTAATACCCAGCGTTTCCCCCCACATTCTGTGCTCTAATACCCTACATTTCCCCCTACACTCTGTGCTCCAATACCCTGTGTTTCTTTCCACACTCTATGCTCTAATACCCTGCATTTCTTTCCACACTCTGCTCTAATACCCTGCGTTTCCCCCCACACTGTGTGCTCTAATACCCTGCGTTTCCCCCTACACTCTGTGCTCTAATACCCTGCGTTTCCCCCTACACTCTGTGCTCTAATACCCTTAGTTTCCCCCCACACTGTGTGCTGTAATACCCTGCGTTTCCCCCGACACTGCGTGCTGTAATATCCTGCGTTTCCCCCTACACTCTGTGCTCTAATACCCTGTGTTTCCCCCCCACACGCTGTGCTGTAATACCCTGCGTTTCTCCCACACTCTGTGCTCTCATACCCTGCATTTGCCCCCGACACTTTGTGCTCTAATACCCTGTGTTTCCCCCTACACTCTGTGCTCTAATACGCTGTGTTTACCCCCAAACTCTGTGCTCTAATACCCTGTGTTTCCACCCCCCCACACTCTGTGCTCTAATACTCTGCGTTTCACCCTACACTCTGTGCTCTAATACCCTGTGTTTCCCCCCACACTCTGTGCTCTAATACCCTGCGTTTCCCCCCACACTGTGTACTCTAATACCCTGCATTTCCTCCTACACTCTGTGCTCTAATACCCTGCGTTTCCCCCTACACTCTGTGCTCTAATACCCTGCGTTTCCCCCCTACATTCTGTGCTCTAATACCCTGCGTTTCCCCCGACACTGTATGCTCTAATACCCTGCGTTTCCCCCTACACTCTGTGCTCTAATACCCTGCGTTTCCCCCCGACACTCTGTGCTCTAATACCCTGCATTTCCCCCTACACTCTGTGCTCTAATACCCTGTGTTTCTTTCCACACTCTATGCTCTAATACCCTGCATTTCTTTCCACACTCTGCTCTAATACCCTGCGTTTCCCCCCACACTGTGTGCTCTAATACCCTGCGTTTCCCCCGACACTCTGTGCTCTAATACCCTGCGTTTCCCCCCACACTGTGTGCTCTAATACCCTGCGTATTCCCCTACACCCTGTGCTCTAATACCCTGCGCTTCCCCCTGCACTCTGTGCTCTAATACCCTGTGTTTCCCCCCCCCCACACGCTGTGCTCTAATACCCTGAGTTTCCCCCCAAACTGTGTACTCTAATACCCTGCGTTTCCTCCTACACTCTGTGCTCTAATACCCTGCGTTCCCCCCCATACTCTGTGCTCTAATACCCTGCGTTTCCCCCGACACTGTATGCTCTAATACCCTGCGTTTCCCCCTACACTCTGTGCTCTAATAACCTGCGTTTCCCCCTACACTCTGTGCTCTAATACCCTGTGTTTCTTTCCACACTCTATGCTCTAATACCCTGCATTTCTTTCCACACTCTGCTCTAATACCCTGCGTTTCCCCCCACACTGTGTGCTCTAATACCCTGCGTTTCCCCCGACACTCGGTGCTCTAATACCCTGCGTTTCCCCTCACACTCTGTGCTCTAATACCCTGCGTTTCCCCCCCCCACACGCTGTGCTCTAATACCCTGTGTTTCCCCCCACACTCTGTGCTCTAATACCCTGTGTTTCCCCCGACTCCCTGTGCTCTAATACCCTGCGTTTCCCCCCACACTCTGTGCTCTAATACCCTGTGTTTCCCCCCACACTCTGTGCTCTAATACCCTGCGTTTCCCCCGACACTCTGTGCTCTAATACCCTGCGTTTCCCCCCTACACTCTGCGCTCTAATACCCTGTGTTTCCCCCCACACTCTGTGCTCTAATACCCTGCGTTTCCCCCCACACTGTGTGCTCTAATACCCTGCGTTTCCCCCCGCACTCTGTGCTCTAATACCCTGCGTTTCCCCCACACTCTATGCTCCAATACCCTGCGCTTCCCCCCACACTCTGTGCTCTAATACCCTGCGTTTCCCCCACACTCTGTGCTCTAATACCCTGCGTTTCCCCCTACACTCTGTGCTCTAATACCCTGCGTTTCCCCCCCTACACTCTGTGCTCTAATACCCTGCATTGCCCCCTACACTCTGTGCTCTAATACCATGTGTTTCCCCCTACACTCTGTGCTCTAATACACTGCGTTTCCCCCCGTACACTCTGTGCTCTAATACCCTGCGTTTCCCCCCACACTCTGTGCTCTAATACCCTGCGTTTGACCCCCCTACACTCTGTGGTCTAATACCCTGCGTTTCCCCCCACATTCTGTGCTCTAATACCCTGCGTTTTCCCCTGCACTCTGTGCTCTAATACACTGCGTTTCCCCCTACACTCTGTGCTCTAATACCCTGCGTTTCTTTCCACACTCTATGCTCTAATACACTGCGTTTCTTTCCACACTCTGTGCTCTAATATCCTGCGTTTCCCCCCAAACTGTGTGCTCTAATACCCTGCGTTTCCCCCAACACTCTGTGCTCTAATACCCTGTGTTTCCCCCCCCCACACGCTGTGCTCTAATACCCTGCGTTTCCCCCACACTCTGTGCTCTAATACCCTGCGTTTCCCCCCGACACTTTGTGCTCAATACCCTGTGTTTCCCCCGACACTCTGTGCTCTAATACCCTGTGTTTCCCCCCACACTCTGTGCTCTAATACCCTGTGTTTCCCCCCCGCCCCCCACACTCTGTGCTCTAATACCCTGCGTTTCCCCTCACACTCTGTGCTCTAATACCCTACGTTTCCCCCTACACTCTGTACTCTAATACCCTGTGTTTCCCCCTACACTCTGTGCTCTAATACCCTGTGTTTCCCCCTACACTCTGTGCTCTAATATCCTGCGTTTCCCCCCACACTCTGTGCTCTAATTCCCTGTGTTTCCCCCCACACTCTGTGCTCTAATACCCTGCGTTTCCCCCTACACTCTGTGCTCTCATACCCTGCGTTTCCCCCCTACACTCTGCGCTCTAATACCCTATATTTCCCCCTACACTCTGTGCTCTAATACCCTGCGTTTCTTTCCACACTCTGTGCTCTAATACCCTGCATTTCCCCCTACACTCTGTGCTCTAATACGCTGCGTTTCCCCCTACACTCTGTGCTCTAATACCCTGTGTTTCCCCCCACACTGTGTGCTCTAATACCCTGCGTTTCCCCCTACACCCTGTGCTCTAATACCCTGCGTTTCCCCGACACTCTGTGCTCTAATACCCTGCGTTTCCCCCACACTCTGTGCTCTAATACCCTGCGTTTCCCCCTACACCCTGTGCTCGAATACCCTGCGTTTCCCCCACACTCTGTGCTCTAATACCCTGCGTTTCCCCCTACACTCTGTGCTCTAATACCCTGTGTTTCCCCCCCCCCACACGCTGTGCTCTAATACCCTGTGTTTCCCCCTACACTCTGTGCTCTAATATCCTGCGTTTCCCCCCACACTCTGTGCTCTAATTCCCTGTGTTTCCCCCCACACTCTGTGCTCTAATACCCTGCGTTTCCCCCTACACTCTGTGCTCTCATACCCTGCGTTTCCCCCCTACACTCTGCGCTCTAATACCCTATATTTCCCCCTACACTCTGTGCTCTAATACCCTGCGTTTCTTTCCACACTCTGTGCTCTAATACCCTGCATTTCCCCCTACACTCTGTGCTCTAATACGCTGCGTTTCCCCCTACACTCTGTGCTCTAACACCCTGCGTTTCCCCCTACACTCTGTGCTCTAATACCCTGCGTTTACCCCTACACTCTGTGCTCTAATACCCTGCGTTTCCCCCCACACTCTGTGCTCTAATACCCTGCGTTTCCCCCCCTGCACTCTGTGCTCTAATACCCTGCATTTTCCCCCACACTCTGTGCTCTAATACCCTGCGTTTTCCCCTGCACTCTGTGCTCTAATACCCTGCGTTTCTTTCCACACTCTGTGCTCTAATACCCTGCGTTTCCCTCTGCACTGTGTGCTCTAATACCCTGTGTTTCCCCCTACACTGTGTGCTCTAATACCCTGCGTTTCCCCCTACACTCTGTGCTCTAATACCCTGTGTTTCCCCCTACACTCTGAGCTCTAATACCCTGTGTTTCCCCCGACACTCTGTGCTCTAATACGCTGCGTTTTCCCCAAACTCTTTGCTCGAATACCCTGCGTTTCCCCCACTACACTCTGTGCTCTAATACCCAGCGTTTCCCCCCACATTCTGTGCTCTAATACCCTACATTTCCCCCTACACTCTGTGCTCCAATACCCTGTGTTTCTTTCCACACTCTATGCTCTAATACCCTGCATTTCTTTCCACACTCTGCTCTAATACCCTGCGTTTCCCCCCACACTGTGTGCTCTAATACCCTGCGTTTCCCCCTACACTCTGTGCTCTAATACCCTGCGTTTCCCCCTACACTCTGTGCTCTAATACCCTTAGTTTCCCCCCGCACTGTGTGCTCTAATACCCTGCGTTTCCCCTACACTGCGTGCTCTAATATCCTGCGTTTCCCCCTACACTCTGTGCTCTAATACCCTGTGTTTCCCCCCCCACACGCTGTGCTCTAATACCCTGCGTTTCTCCCACACTCTGTGCTCTAATACCCTGCGTTTCTCCCACACTCTGTGCTCTAATACCCTGTGTTTCCCCCTACACTCTGTGCTCTAATACGCTGTGTTTCCCCCCACACTCTGTGCTCTAATACCCTGTGTTTCACCCCCCACACTCTGTGCTCTGATACCCTGTGTTTCCCCCCACATTCTGTGCTCTAATACCCTGCGTTTCCCCCCCTACACTCTGTGCTCTAATACCCTGTGTTTCTCCCCACACTCTGTGCTCTAATACCCTGCGTTTTCCCCTGCACTCTGTGCTCTAATACCCTGCGTTTCTTTCCACACTCTGTGCTCTAATACCCTGCGTTTCCCTCTGCACTGTGTGCTCTAATACCCTGCGTTTCCCCCGGCACTGTCTGCTCTAATACCCTGCCTTTCCCCCTCCACTCTGTGCTCTAATACCCTGCGTTTCCCCCCGACACTCTGTGCTCTAATACCCTGCATTTCCCCCCACACTCTGTGCTCTAATACCCTGCGTTTCCCCCACTACACTCTGTGCTCTAATACCCAGCGTTTCCCCCCACATTCTGTGCTCTAATACCCTGCGTTTCCCTCTGCACTGTGTGCTCTAATACCCTGCGTTTCCCCTGACACTGTATGCTCTCATACCCTGCGTTTCCCCCTACACTCTGTGCTCTAATACCCTGCGTTTCCCCCCTACACTCTGTGCTCTAATACCCTGTGTTTTTTTCCACACTCTATGCTCTAATACCCTGCATTTCTTTCCACACTCTGCTCTAATACCCTGCGTTTCCCCCCACACTGTGTGCTCTAATACCCTGCGTTTCCCCCTACACTCTGTGCTCTAATACCCTGCGTTTCCCCCTACACTCTGTGCTCTAATACCCTTAGTTTCCCCCCACACTGTGTGCTGTAATACCCTGCATTTCCCCCGACACTGCGTGCTCTAATATCCTGCGTTTCCCCCTACACTCTGTGCTCTAATACCCTGTGTTTCCCCCCCACACGCTGTGCTGTAATACCCTGTGTTTCCCCCTACACTCTGTGCTCTAATACGCTGTGTTTACCCCCAAACTCTGTGCTCTAATACCCTGTGTTTCCACCCCCCCACACTCTGTGCTCTAATACTCTGCGTTTCCCCCCACATTCTGTGCTCTAATACCCTGCGTTTCCCCCGACACTCTGTGCTCTAATACCCTGTGTTTCCCCCCACACTCTGTGCTCTAATACCCTGTGTTTCCCCCTACACTCTGTGCTCTAATACCCTGTGTTTCCTCCTACACTCTGTGCTCTAATACCCTGCGTTTCCCCCCACACTCTGTGCTCTAATACCCTGCGTTTCCCCCGACACTGTATGCTCTAATACCCTGCGTTTCCCCCTACACTCTGTGCTCTAATACCCTGCGTTTCCCCCCGACACTCTGTGCTCTAATACCCTGCATTTCCCCCTACACTCTGTGCTCTAATACCCTGTGTTTCTTTCCACACTCTATGCTCTAATACCCTGCATTTCTTTCCACACTCTGCTCTAATACCCTGCGTTTCCCCCCACACTGTGTGCTCTAATACCCTGCGTTTCCCCCGACACTCTGTGCTCTAATACCCTGCGTTTCCCCCCACACTGTGTGCTCTAATACCCTGCGTATTCCCCTACACCCTGTGCTCTAATACCCTGCGCTTCCCCCTGCACTCTGTGCTCTAATACCCTGTGTTTCCCCCCCCGCACACGCTGTGCTCTAATACCCTGCGTTTCCCCCCAAACTGTGCACTCTAATACCCTGCGTTTCCGCCCCCCACACTCTGTGCTCTAATACCCTGCGTTCCCCCCCACACTCTGTGCTCTAATACCCTGCGTTTCCCCCGACACTGTATGCTCTAATACCCTGCGTTTCCCCCTACACTCTGTGCTCTAATAACCTGCGTTTCCCCCGACACTGTATGCTCTAATACCCTGCGTTTCCCCCCTACACTCTGTGCTCTAATACCCTGCGTTTCCCCCGACACTGTATGCTCTAATTCCCTGTGTTTCTTTCCATACTCTATGCTCTAATACCCTGCATTTCTTTCCACACTCTGCTCTAATACCCTGCGTTTCCCCCCTACACTCTGTGCTCTAATACCCTGCGTTTCCCCCGACACTGTATGCTCTAATTCCCTGTGTTTCTTTCCATACTCTATGCTCTAATACCCTGCATTTCTTTCCACACTCTGCTCTAATACCCTGCGTTTCCCCCTACACTCTGTGCTCTAATACCCTGCGTATTCCCCTACACCCCGTGCTCTAATACCCTGCGCTTCCCCCTACACTCTGTGCTCTAATACCCTGTGTTTCCCCCCCCCCCACACGCTGTGCTCTAATACCCTGCGTTTCCCCCACACTCTGTGCTCTAATACCCTGCGTTTCCACCCGACAATTTGTGCTCTAATACCCTGTGTTTCCCCCGACACTCTGTGCTCTAATACCCTGTGTTTCCCCCCACACTCTGTGCTCTAATACCCTGTGTTCCACCCCCACCCACACTCTGTGCTCTAATACCCTGCGTTTCCCCTCACACTCTGTGCTCTAATACCCTGCGTTTCCCCCCACACTCTGTGCTCTAATACCCTGTGTTTCCCCCCACACTCTGTGCTCTAATACCCTGTGTTTCCCCCTACACTCTGTGCTCTAATACCCTGTGTTTCCCCCCACATTCTGTGCTCTAATACCCTGCGTTTCCCCCCCTACACTCTGTGCTCTAATACCCTGTGTTTCTCCCCACACTCTGTGCTCTAATACCCTGCGTTTCCCCCTACACTCTGTGCTCTAATACCCTGCGTTTCCCCCCTACACTCTGTGCTCTAATACCCTGTGTTTTTTTCCACACTCTATGCTCTAATACCCTGCATTTCTTTCCACACTCTGCTCTAATACCCTGCGTTTCCCCCCACACTGTGTGCTCTAATACCCTGCGTTTCCCCCTACACTCTGTGCTCTAATACCCTGCGTTTCCCCCTACACTCTGTGCTCTAATACCCTTAGTTTCCCCCCACACTGTGTGCTGTAATACCCTGCGTTTCCCCCGACACTGCGTGCTCTAATATCCTGCGTTTCCCCCTACACTCTGTGCTCTAATACCCTGTGTTTCCCCCCCACACGCTGTGCTGTAATACCCTGCGTTTCTCCCAAACTCTGTGCTCTCATACCCTGCATTTGCCCCCGACACTTTGTGCTCTAATACCCTGTGTTTCCCCCTACACTCTGTGCTCTAATACGCTGTGTTTACCCCCAAACTCTGTGCTCTAATACCCGGTGTTTCCACCCCCCCACACTCTGTGCTCTAATACTCTGCGTTTCCCCCCACATTCTGTGCTCTAATACCCTGCGTTTCCCCCGACACTCTGTGCTCTAATACCCTGTGTTTCCCCCCACACTCTGTGCTCTAATACCCTGTGTTTCCCCCTACACTCTGTGCTCTAATACCCTGTGTTTCCTCCTACACTCTGTGCTCTAATACCCTGCGTTTCCCCCCGCACTCTGTGCTCTAATACCCTGTGTTTCCCCCCACACTCTGTGCTCTAATACCCTGCGTTTCCCCCCACACTGTGTACTCTAATACCCTGCATTTCCTCCTACACTCTGTGCTCTAATACCCTGCGTTTCCCCCTACACTCTGTGCTCTAATACCCTGCGTTTCCCCCCTACATTCTGTGCTCTAATACCCTGCGTTTCCCCCGACACTGTATGCTCTAATACCCTGCGTTTCCCCCTACACTCTGTGCTCTAATACCCTGCGTTTCCCCCCGACACTCTGTGCTCTAATACCCTGCGTTTTCCCCTACACTCTGTGCTCTAATACCCTGTGTTTCTTTCCACACTCTATGCTCTAATACCCTGCATTTCTTTCCACACTCTGCTCTAATACCCTGCGTTTCCCCCCAAACTGTGTACTCTAATACCCTGCGTTTCCTCCTACACTCTGTGCTCTAATACCCTGTGTTTCCCCCTACACTGTGTGCTCTAATACCCTGCGTTTCCCCCTACACTCCGTGCTCTAATACCCTGCGTTTACCCCACACTCTGTGCTCTAATACCCTGCGTTTCCCCCTACACTCTGTGCTCTAATACCCTGTGTTTCCCCCTACACTCTGAGCTCTAATACCCTGTGTTTCCCCCTACACTCTGTGCTCTAATACGCTGCGTTTTCCCCAAACTCTTTGCTCGAATACCCTGCGTTTCCCCCCACATTCTGTGCTCTAATACCCTACATTTCCCCCTACACTCTGTGCTCCAATACCCTGTGTTTCTTTCCACACTCTATGCTCTAATACCCTGCATTTCTTTCCACACTCTGCTCTAATACCCTGCGTTTCCCCCCACACTGTGTGCTCTAATACCCTGCGTTTCCCCCTACACTCTGTGCTGTAATACCCTGCGTTTCCCCCTACACTCTGTGCTCTAATACCCTTAGTTTCCCCCCGCACTGTGTGCTCTAATACCCTGCGTTTCCCCCTACACTGCGTGCTCTAATATCCTGCGTTTCCCCCTACACTCTGTGCTCTAATACCCTGTGTTTCCCCCCCCCACACGCTGTGCTCTAATACCCTGCGTTTCTCCCACACTCTGTGCTCTAATACCCTGCGTTTCTCCCACACTCTGTGCTCTAATACCCTGTGTTTCCCCCTACACTCTGTGCTCTAATACGCTGTGTTTCCCCCCACACTCTGTGCTCTAATACCCTGTGTTTCACCCCCCACACTCTGTGCTCTGATACCCTGTGTTTCCCCCCACATTCTGTGCTCTAATACCCTGCGTTTCCCCCCCTACACTCTGTGCTCTAATACCCTGTGTTTCTCCCCACACTCTGTGCTCTAATACCCTGCGTTTTCCCCTGCACTCTGTGCTCTAATACCCTGCGTTTCTTTCCACACTCTGTGCTCTAATACCCTGCGTTTCCCTCTGCACTGTGTGCTCTAATACCCTGCGTTTCCCCCGACACTGTCTGCTCTAATACCCTGCCTTTCCCCCTCCACTCTGTGCTCTAATACCCTGCGTTTCCCCCCGACACTCTGTGCTCTAATACCCTGCATTTCCCCCCACACTCTGTGCTCTAATACCCTGCGTTTCCCCCACTACACTCTGTGCTCTAATACCCAGCGTTTCCCCCCACATTCTGTGCTCTAATACCCTGCGTTTCCCTCTGCACTGTGTGCTCTAATACCCTGCGTTTCCCCTGACACTGTATGCTCTCATACCCTGCGTTTCCCCCTACACTCTGTGCTCTAATACCCTGCGTTTCCCCCCTACACTCTGTGCTCTAATACCCTGTGTTTTTTTCCACACTCTATGCTCTAATACCCTGCATTTCTTTCCACACTCTGCTCTAATACCCTGCGTTTCCCCCCACACTGTGTGCTCTAATACCCTGCGTTTCCCCCTACACTCTGTGCTCTAATACCCTGCGTTTCCCCCTACACTCTGTGCTCTAATACCCTTAGTTTCCCCCCACACTGTGTGCTGTAATACCCTGTGTTTCCCCCGATACTGCGTGCTCTAATATCCTGCGTTTCCCCCTACACTCTGTGCTCTAATACCCTGTGTTTCCCCCCCACACGCTGTGCTGTAATACCCTGCGTTTCTCCCACACTCTGTGCTCTCATACCCTGCATTTGCCCCCGACACTTTGTGCTCTAATACCCTGTGTTTCCCCCTACACTCTGTGCTCTAATACGCTGTGTTTACCCCCAAACTCTGTGCTCTAATACCCTGTGTTTCCACCCCCCCACACTCTGTGCTCTAATACTCTGCGTTTCCCCCCACATTCTGTGCTCTAATACCCTGCGTTTCCCCCGACACTCTGTGCTCTAATACCCTGTGTTTCCCCCCACACTCTGTGCTCTAATACCCTGTGTTTCCCCCTACACTCTGTGCTCTAATACCCTGTGTTTCCTCCTACACTCTGTGCTCTAATACCCTGCGTTTCCCCCCACACTCTGTGCTCTAATACCCTGTGTTTCCCCCCACACTCTGTGCTCTAATACCCTGCGTTTCCCCCCACACTGTGTACTCTAATACCCTGCATTTCCTCCTACACTCTGTGCTCTAATACCCTGCGTTTCCCCCTACACTCTGTGCTCTAATACCCTGCGTTTCCCCCCTACATTCTGTGCTCTAATACCCTGCGTTTCCCCCGACACTGTATGCTCTAATACCCTGCGTTTCCCCCTACACTCTGTGCTCTAATACCCTGCGTTTCCCCCCGACACTCTGTGCTCTAATACCCTGCATTTCCCCCTACACTCTGTGCTCTAATACCCTGTGTTTCTTTCCACACTCTATGCTCTAATACCCTGCATTTCTTTCCACACTCTGCTCTAATACCCTGCGTTTCCCCCCACACTGTGTGCTCTAATACCCTGCGTTTCCCCCGACACTCTGTGCTCTAATACCCTGCGTTTCCCCCCACACTGTGTGCTCTAATACCCTGCGTATTCCCCTACACCCTGTGCTCTAATACCCTGCGCTTCCCCCTGCACTCTGTGCTCTAATACCCTGTGTTTCCCCCCCCCCACACGCTGTGCTCTAATACCCTGCGTTTCCCCCCAAACTGTGTACTCTAATACCCTGCGTTTCCTCCTACACTCTGTGCTCTAATACCCTGCGTTCCCCCCCACACTCTGTGCTCTAATACCCTGCGTTTCCCCCGACACTGTATGCTCTAATACCCTGCGTTTCCCCCCACACTCTGTGCTCTAATAACCTGCGTTTCCCCCGACACTGTATGCTCTAATACCCTGCGTTTCCCCCCTACACTCTGTGCTCTAATACCCTGCGTTTCCCCCGACACTGTATGCTCTAATTCCCTGTGTTTCTTTCCATACTCTATGCTCTAATACCCTGCATTTCTTTCCACACTCTGCTCTAATACCCTGCGTTTCCCCGCTACACTCTGTGCTCTAATACCCTGCGTTTCCCCCGACACTGTATGCTCTAATTCCCTGTGTTTCTTTCCATACTCTATGCTCTAATACCCTGCATTTCTTTCCACACTCTGCTCTAATACCCTGCGTTTCCCCCTACACTCTGTGCTCTAATACCCTGCGTATTCCCCTACACCCCGTGCTCTAATACCCTGCGCTTCCCCCTACACTCTGTGCTCTAATACCCTGTGTTTCCCCCCCCCACACGCTGTGCTCTAATACCCTGCGTTTCCCCCACACTCTGTGCTCTAATACCCTGCGTTTCCCCCCGACAATTTGTGCTCTAATACCCTGTGTTTCCCCCGACACTCTGTGCTCTAATACCCTGTGTTTCCCCCCACACTCTGTGCTCTAATACCCTGTGTTCCCCCCCCACCCACACTCTGTGCTCTAATACCCTGCGTTTCCCCTCACACTCTGTGCTCTAATACCCTGCGTTTCCCCCCACACTCTGTGCTCTAATACCCTGTGTTTCCCCCCACACTCTGTGCTCTAATACCCTGTGTTTCCCCCTACACTCTGTGCTCTAATACGCTGTGTTTCCCCCCACACTCTGTGCTCTAATACCCTGTGTTTCACCCCCCACACTCTGTGCTCTGATACCCTGTGTTTCCCCCCACATTCTGTGCTCTAATACCTTGCGTTTCCCCCCCTACACTCTGTGCTCTAATACCCTGTGTTTCTCCCCACACTCTGTGCTCTAATACCCTGCGTTTTCCCCTGCACTCTGTGCTCTAATACCCTGCGTTTCTTTCCACACTCTGTGCTCTAATACCCTGCGTTTCCCTCTGCACTGTGTGCTCTAATACCCTGCGTTTCCCCCGACACTGTCTGCTCTAATACCCTGCCTTTCCCCCTCCACTCTGTGCTCTAATACCCTGCGTTTCCCCCCGACACTCTGTGCTCTAATACCCTGCATTTCCCCCCACACTCTGTGCTCTAATACCCTGCGTTTCCCCCACTACACTCTGTGCTCTAATACCCAGCGTTTCCCCCCACATTCTGTGCTCTAATACCCTGCGTTTCCCTCTGCACTGTGTGCTCTAATACCCTGCGTTTCCCCTGACACTGTATGCTCTCATACCCTGCGTTTCCCCCTACACTCTGTGCTCTAATACCCTGCGTTTCCCCCCTACACTCTGTGCTCTAATACCCTGTGTTTTTTTCCACACTCTATGCTCTAATACCCTGCATTTCTTTCCACACTCTGCTCTAATACCCTGCGTTTCCCCCCACACTGTGTGCTCTAATACCCTGCGTTTCCCCCTACACTCTGTGCTCTAATACCCTGCGTTTCCCCCTACACTCTGTGCTCTAATACCCTTAGTTTCCCCCCACACTGTGTGCTGTAATACCCTGCGTTTCCCCCGACACTGCGTGCTGTAATATCCTGCGTTTCCCCCTACACTCTGTGCTCTAATACCCTGTGTTTCCCCCCCACACGCTGTGCTGTAATACCCTGCGTTTCTCCCACACTCTGTGCTCTCATACCCTGCATTTGCCCCCGACACTTTGTGCTCTAATACCCTGTGTTTCCCCCTACACTCTGTGCTCTAATACGCTGTGTTTACCCCCAAACTCTGTGCTCTAATACCCTGTGTTTCCACCCCCCCACACTCTGTGCTCTAATACTCTGCGTTTCCCCCTACACTCTGTGCTCTAATACCCTGTGTTTCCCCCCACACTCTGTGCTCTAATACCCTGCGTTTCCCCCCACACTGTGTACTCTAATACTCTGCATTTCCTCCTACACTCTGTGCTCTAATACCCTGCGTTTCCCCCTACACTCTGTGCTCTAATACCCTGCGTTTCCCCCCTACATTCTGTGCTCTAATACCCTGCGTTTCCCCCGACACTGTATGCTCTAATACCCTGCGTTTCCCCCTACACTCTGTGCTCTAATACCCTGCGTTTCCCCCCGACACTCTGTGCTCTAATACCCTGCATTTCCCCCTACACTCTGTGCTCTAATACCCTGTGTTTCTTTCCACACTCTATGCTCTAATACCCTGCATTTCTTTCCACACTCTGCTCTAATACCCTGCGTTTCCCCCCACACTGTGTGCTCTAATACCCTGCGTTTCCCCCGACACTCTGTGCTCTAATACCCTGCGTTTCCCCCCACACTGTGTGCTCTAATACCCTGCGTATTCCCCTACACCCTGTGCTCTAATACCCTGCGCTTCCCCCTGCACTCTGTGCTCTAATACCCTGTGTTTCCCCCCCCCACACACGCTGTGCTCTAATACCCTGCGTTTCCCCCCAAACTGTGTACTCTAATACCCTGCGTTTCCTCCTACACTCTGTGCTCTAATACCCTGCGTTCCCCCCCATACTCTGTGCTCTAATACCCTGCGTTTCCCCCGACACTGTATGCTCTAATACCCTGCGTTTCCCCCTACACTCTGTGCTCTAATAACCTGCGTTTCCCCCGACACTGTATGCTCTAATACCCTGCGTTTCCCCCCTACACTCTGTGCTCTAATACCCTGCGTTTCCCCCGACACTGTATGCTCTAATTCCCTGTGTTTCTTTCCATACTCTATGCTCTAATACCCTGCATTTCTTTCCACACTCTGCTCTAATACCCTGCGTTTCCCCCCTACACTCTGTGCTCTAATACCCTGCGTTTCCCCCGACACTGTATGCTCTAATTCCCTGTGTTTCTTTCCATACTCTATGCTCTAATACCCTGCATTTCTTTCCACACTCTGCTCTAATACCCTGCGTTTCCCCCTACACTCTGTGCTCTAATACCCTGCGTATTCCCCTACACCCCGTGCTCTAATACCCTGCGCTTCCCCCTACACTCTGTGCTCTAATACCCTGTGTTTCCCCCCCCACACGCTGTGCTCTAATACCCTGCGTTTCCCCCACACTCTGTGCTCTAATACCCTGCGTTTCCCCCCGACAATGTGTGCTCTAATACCCTGTGTTTCCCCCTACACTCTGTGCTCTAATACCCTGTGTTTCCCCCCACACTCTGTGCTCTAATACCCTGTGTTCCCCCCCCACCCACACTCTGTGCTCTAATACCCTGCGTTTCCCCTCACACTCTGTGCTCTAATACCCTGCGTTTCCCCCCACACTCTGTGCTCTAATACCCTGTGTTCCCCCCACACTCTGTGCTCTAATACCCTGTGTTTCCCCCTACACTCTGTGCTCTAATACGCTGTGTTTCCCCCCACACTCTGTGCTCTAATACCCTGTGTTTCACCCCCCACACTCTGTGCTCTGATACCCTGTGTTTCCCCCCACATTCTGTGCTCTAATACCTTGCGTTTCCCCCCCTACACTCTGTGCTCTAATACCCTGTGTTTCTCCCCACATTCTGTGCTCTAATACCCTGTGTTTCCCCCGACACTGTATGCTCTAATACCCTGCGTTTCCCCCTACACTCTGTGCTCTAATACCCTGCGTTTCCCCCCGACACTCTGTGCTCTAATACCCTGCGTTTTCCCCTACACTCTGTGCTCTAATACCCTGTGTTTCCCCCTACACTCTGTGCTCTAATACCCTGTGTTTCCTCCTACACTCTGTGCTCTAATACCCTGCGTTTCCCCCCACACTCTGTGCTCTAATACCCTGTGTTTCCCCCCACACTCTGTGCTCTAATACCCTGCGTTTCCCCCCACACTGTGTACTCTAATACCCTGCATTTCCTCCTACACTCTGTGCTCTAATACCCTGCGTTTCCCCCTACACTCTGTGCTCTAATACCCTGCGTTTCCCCCCTACATTCTGTGCTCTAATACCCTGCGTTTCCCCCGACACTGTATGCTCTAATACCCTGCGTTTCCCCCTACACTCTGTGCTCTAATACCCTGCGTTTCCCCCCGACACTCTGTGCTCTAATACCCTGCGTTTTCCCCTACACTCTGTGCTCTAATACCCTGTGTTTCTTTCCACACTCTATGCTCTAATACCCTGCATTTCTTTCCACACTCTGCTCTAATACCCTGCGTTTCCCCCCACACTGTGTGCTCTAATACCCTGCGTTTCCCCCGACACTCTGTGCTCTAATACCCTGCGTTTCCCCCCACACTGTGTGCTCTAATACCCTGCGTATTCCCCTACACCCTGTGCTCTAATACCCTGCGCTTCCCCCTGCACTCTGTGCTCTAATACCCTGTGTTTCCCCCCCCCCACACGCTGTGCTCTAATACCCTGCGTTTCCCCCCAAACTGTGTACTCTGATACCCTGCGTTTCCTCCTACACTCTGTGCTCTAATACCCTGTGTTTCCCCCTACACTGTGTGCTCTAATACCCTGCGTTTCCCCCTACACTCCGTGCTCTAATACCCTGCGTTTACCCCACACTCTGTGCTCTAATACCCTGCGTTTCCCCCTACACTCTGTGCTCTAATACCCTGTGTTTCCCCCTACACTCTGAGCTCTAATACCCTGTGTTTCCCCCTACACTCTGTGCTCTAATACGCTGCGTTTTCCCCAAACTCTTTGCTCGAATACCCTGCGTTTCCCCCACTACACTCTGTGCTCTAATACCCAGCGTTTCCCCCCACATTCTGTGCTCTAATACCCTACATTTCCCCCTACACTCTGTGCTCCAATACCCTGTGTTTCTTTCCACACTCTATGCTCTAATACCCTGCATTTCTTTCCACACTCTGCTCTAATACCCTGCGTTTCCCCCCACACTGTGTGCTCTAATATCCTGCGTTTCCCCCTACACTCTGTGCTCTAATACCCTGCGTTTCCCCCTACACTCTGTGCTCTAATACCCTTAGTTTCCCCCCGCACTGTGTGCTCTAATACCCTGCGTTTCCCCCTACACTGCGTGCTCTAATATCCTGCGTTTCCCCCTACACTCTGTGCTCTAATACCCTGTGTTTCCCCCCCCACACGCTGTGCTCTAATACCCTGCGTTTCTCCCACACTCTGTGCTCTAATACCCTGCGTTTCTCCCACACTCTGTGCTCTAATACCCTGTGTTTCCCCCTACACTCTGTGCTCTAATACGCTGTGTTTCCCCCCACACTCTGTGCTCTAATACCCTGTGTTTCACCCCCCACACTCTGTGCTCTGATACCCTGTGTTTCCCCCCACATTCTGTGCTCTAATACCCTGCGTTTCCCCCCCTACACTCTGTGCTCTAATACCCTGTGTTTCTCCCCACACTCTGTGCTCTAATACCCTGCGTTTTCCCCTGCACTCTGTGCTCTAATACCCTGCGTTTCTTTCCACACTCTGTGCTCTAATACCCTGCGTTTCCCTCTGCACTGTGTGCTCTAATACCCTGCGTTTCCCCCGACACTGTCTGCTCTAATACCCTGCCTTTCCCCCTCCACTCTGTGCTCTAATACCCTGCGTTTCCCCCCGACACTCTGTGCTCTAATACCCTGCATTTCCCCCCACACTCTGTGCTCTAATACCCTGCGTTTCCCCCACTACACTCTGTGCTCTAATACCCAGCGTTTCCCCCCACATTCTGTGCTCTAATACCCTGCGTTTCCCTCTGCACTGTGTGCTCTAATACCCTGCGTTTCCCCTGACACTGTATGCTCTCATACCCTGCGTTTCCCCCTACACTCTGTGCTCTAATACCCTGCGTTTCCCCCCTACACTCTGTGCTCTAATACCCTGTGTTTTTTTCCACACTCTATGCTCTAATACCCTGCATTTCTTTCCACACTCTGCTCTAATACCCTGCGTTTCCCCCCACACTGTGTGCTCTAATACCCTGCGTTTCCCCCTACACTCTGTGCTCTAATACCCTGCGTTTCCCCCTACACTCTGTGCTCTAATACCCTTAGTTTCCCCCCACACTGTGTGCTGTAATACCCTGTGTTTCCCCCGACACTGCGTGCTCTAATATCCTGCGTTTCCCCCTACACTCTGTGCTCTAATACCCTGTGTTTCCCCCCCACACGCTGTGCTGTAATACCCTGCGTTTCTCCCACACTCTGTGCTCTCATACCCTGCATTTGCCCCCGACACTTTGTGCTCTAATACCCTGTGTTTCCCCCTACACTCTGTGCTCTAATACGCTGTGTTTCCCCCCACACTCTGTGCTCTAATACCCTGTGTTTCACCCCCCACACTCTGTGCTCTGATACCCTGTGTTTCCCCCCACATTCTGTGCTCTAATACCCTGCGTTTCCCCCCCTACACTCTGTGCTCTAATACCCTGTGTTTCTCCCCACACTCTGTGCTCTAATACCCTGCGTTTTCCCCTGCACTCTGTGCTCTAATACCCTGCGTTTCTTTCCACACTCTGTGCTCTAATACCCTGCGTTTCCCTCTGCACTGTGTGCTCTAATACCCTGCGTTTCCCCCGACACTGTCTGCTCTAATACCCTGCCTTTCCCCCTCCACTCTGTGCTCTAATACCCTGCGTTTCCCCCCGACACTCTGTGCTCTAATACCCTGCATTTCCCCCCACACTCTGTGCTCTAATACCCTGCGTTTCCCCCACTACACTCTGTGCTCTAATACCCAGCGTTTCCCCCCACATTCTGTGCTCTAATACCCTGCGTTTCCCTCTGCACTGTGTGCTCTAATACCCTGCGTTTCCCCTGACACTGTATGCTCTCATACCCTGCGTTTCCCCCTACACTCTGTGCTCTAATACCCTGCGTTTCCCCCCTACACTCTGTGCTCTAATACCCTGTGTTTTTTTCCACACTCTATGCTCTAATACCCTGCATTTCTTTCCACACTCTGCTCTAATACCCTGCGTTTCCCCCCACACTGTGTGCTCTAATACCCTGCGTTTCCCCCTACACTCTGTGCTCTAATACCCTGCGTTTCCCCCTACACTCTGTGCTCTAATACCCTTAGTTTCCCCCCACACTGTGTGCTGTAATACCCTGTGTTTCCCCCGATACTGCGTGCTCTAATATCCTGCGTTTCCCCCTACACTCTGTGCTCTAATACCCTGTGTTTCCCCCCCACACGCTGTGCTGTAATACCCTGCGTTTCTCCCACACTCTGTGCTCTCATACCCTGCATTTGCCCCCGACACTTTGTGCTCTAATACCCTGTGTTTCCCCCTACACTCTGTGCTCTAATACGCTGTGTTTACCCCCAAACTCTGTGCTCTAATACCCTGTGTTTCCACCCCCCCACACTCTGTGCTCTAATACTCTGCGTTTCCCCCCACATTCTGTGCTCTAATACCCTGCGTTTCCCCCGACACTCTGTGCTCTAATACCCTGTGTTTCCCCCCACACTCTGTGCTCTAATACCCTGTGTTTCCCCCTACACTCTGTGCTCTAATACCCTGTGTTTCCTCCTACACTCTGTGCTCTAATACCCTGCGTTTCCCCCCACACTCTGTGCTCTAATACCCTGTGTTTCCCCCCACACTCTGTGCTCTAATACCCTGCGTTTCCCCCCACACTGTGTACTCTAATACCCTGCATTTCCTCCTACACTCTGTGCTCTAATACCCTGCGTTTCCCCCTACACTCTGTGCTCTAATACCCTGCGTTTCCCCCCTACATTCTGTGCTCTAATACCCTGCGTTTCCCCCGACACTGTATGCTCTAATACCCTGCGTTTCCCCCTACACTCTGTGCTCTAATACCCTGCGTTTCCCCCCGACACTCTGTGCTCTAATACCCTGCATTTCCCCCTACACTCTGTGCTCTAATACCCTGTGTTTCTTTCCACACTCTATGCTCTAATACCCTGCATTTCTTTCCACACTCTGCTCTAATACCCTGCGTTTCCCCCCACACTGTGTGCTCTAATACCCTGCGTTTCCCCCGACACTCTGTGCTCTAATACCCTGCGTTTCCCCCCACACTGTGTGCTCTAATACCCTGCGTATTCCCCTACACCCTGTGCTCTAATACCCTGCGCTTCCCCTGCACTCTGTGCTCTAATACCCTGTGTTTCCCCCCCCCCACACGCTGTGCTCTAATACCCTGCGTTTCCCCCCAAACTGTGTACTCTAATACCCTGCGTTTCCTCCTACACTCTGTGCTCTAATACCCTGCGTTCCCCCCCACACTCTGTGCTCTAATACCCTGCGTTTCCCCCGACACTGTATGCTCTAATACCCTGCGTTTCCCCCCACACTCTGTGCTCTAATAACCTGCGTTTCCCCCGACACTGTATGCTCTAATACCCTGCGTTTCCCCCCTACACTCTGTGCTCTAATACCCTGCGTTTCCCCCGACACTGTATGCTCTAATTCCCTGTGTTTCTTTCCATACTCTATGCTCTAATACCCTGCATTTCTTTCCACACTCTGCTCTAATACCCTGCGTTTCCCCGCTACACTCTGTGCTCTAATACCCTGCGTTTCCCCCGACACTGTATGCTCTAATTCCCTGTGTTTCTTTCCATACTCTATGCTCTAATACCCTGCATTTCTTTCCACACTCTGCTCTAATACCCTGCGTTTCCCCCTACACTCTGTGCTCTAATACCCTGCGTATTCCCCTACACCCCGTGCTCTAATACCCTGCGCTTCCCCCTACACTCTGTGCTCTAATACCCTGTGTTTCCCCCCCCCACACGCTGTGCTCTAATACCCTGCGTTTCCCCCACACTCTGTGCTCTAATACCCTGCGTTTCCCCCCGACAATTTGTGCTCTAATACCCTGTGTTTCCCCCGACACTCTGTGCTCTAATACCCTGTGTTTCCCCCCACACTCTGTGCTCTAATACCCTGTGTTCCCCCCCCACCCACACTCTGTGCTCTAATACCCTGCGTTTCCCCTCACACTCTGTGCTCTAATACCCTGCGTTTCCCCCCACACTCTGTGCTCTAATACCCTGTGTTTCCCCCCACACTCTGTGCTCTAATACCCTGTGTTTCCCCCTACACTCTGTGCTCTAATACGCTGTGTTTCCCCCCACACTCTGTGCTCTAATACCCTGTGTTTCACCCCCCACACTCTGTGCTCTGATACCCTGTGTTTCCCCCCACATTCTGTGCTCTAATACCTTGCGTTTCCCCCCCTACACTCTGTGCTCTAATACCCTGTGTTTCTCCCCACACTCTGTGCTCTAATACCCTGCGTTTTCCCCTGCACTCTGTGCTCTAATACCCTGCGTTTCTTTCCACACTCTGTGCTCTAATACCCTGCGTTTCCCTCTGCACTGTGTGCTCTAATACCCTGCGTTTCCCCCGACACTGTCTGCTCTAATACCCTGCCTTTCCCCCTCCACTCTGTGCTCTAATACCCTGCGTTTCCCCCCGACACTCTGTGCTCTAATACCCTGCATTTCCCCCCACACTCTGTGCTCTAATACCCTGCGTTTCCCCCACTACACTCTGTGCTCTAATACCCAGCGTTTCCCCCCACATTCTGTGCTCTAATACCCTGCGTTTCCCTCTGCACTGTGTGCTCTAATACCCTGCGTTTCCCCTGACACTGTATGCTCTAATACCCTGTGTTTCCCCCTACACTCTGTGCTCTAATACCCTGCGTTTCCCCCCGACACTCTGTGCTCTAATACCCTGCATTTCCCCCCACACTCTGTGCTCTAATACCCTGCGTTTCCCCCACTACACTCTGTGCTCTAATACCCAGCGTTTCCCCCCACATTCTGTGCTCTAATACCCTGCGTTTCCCTCTGCACTGTGTGCTCTAATACCCTGCGTTTCCCCTGACACTGTATGCTCTCATACCCTGCGTTTCCCCCTACACTCTGTGCTCTAATACCCTGCGTTTCCCCCCTACACTCTGTGCTCTAATACCCTGTGTTTTTTTCCACACTCTATGCTCTAATACCCTGCATTTCTTTCCACACTCTGCTCTAATACCCTGCGTTTCCCCCCACACTGTGTGCTCTAATACCCTGCGTTTCCCCCTACACTCTGTGCTCTAATACCCTGCGTTTCCCCCTACACTCTGTGCTCTAATACCCTTAGTTTCCCCCCACACTGTGTGCTGTAATACCCTGCGTTTCCCCCGACACTGCGTGCTGTAATATCCTGCGTTTCCCCCTACACTCTGTGCTCTAATACCCTGTGTTTCCCCCCCACACGCTGTGCTGTAATACCCTGCGTTTCTCCCACACTCTGTGCTCTCATACCCTGCATTTGCCCCCGACACTTTGTGCTCTAATACCCTGTGTTTCCCCCTACACTCTGTGCTCTAATACGCTGTGTTTACCCCCAAACTCTGTGCTCTAATACCCTGTGTTTCCACCCCCCCACACTCTGTGCTCTAATACTCTGCGTTTCCCCCTACACTCTGTGCTCTAATACCCTGTGTTTCCCCCCACACTCTGTGCTCTAATACCCTGCGTTTCCCCCCACACTGTGTACTCTAATACCCTGCATTTCCTCCTACACTCTGTGCTCTAATACCCTGCGTTTCCCCCTACACTCTGTGCTCTAATACCCTGCGTTTCCCCCCTACATTCTGTGCTCTAATACCCTGCGTTTCCCCCGACACTGTATGCTCTAATACCCTGCGTTTCCCCCTACACTCTGTGCTCTAATACCCTGCGTTTCCCCCCGACACTCTGTGCTCTAATACCCTGCATTTCCCCCTACACTCTGTGCTCTAATACCCTGTGTTTCTTTCCACACTCTATGCTCTAATACCCTGCATTTCTTTCCACACTCTGCTCTAATACCCTGCGTTTCCCCCCACACTGTGTGCTCTAATACCCTGCGTTTCCCCCGACACTCTGTGCTCTAATACCCTGCGTTTCCCCCCACACTGTGTGCTCTAATACCCTGCGTATTCCCCTACACCCTGTGCTCTAATACCCTGCGCTTCCCCCTGCACTCTGTGCTCTAATACCCTGTGTTTCCCCCCCCCCACACGCTGTGCTCTAATACCCTGCGTTTCCCCCCAAACTGTGTACTCTAATACCCTGCGTTTCCTCCTACACTCTGTGCTCTAATACCCTGCGTTCCCCCCCACACTCTGTGCTCTAATACCCTGCGTTCCCCCCCATACTCTGTGCTCTAATACCCTGCGTTTCCCCCGACACTGTATGCTCTAATACCCTGCGTTTCCCCCTACACTCTGTGCTCTAATAACCTGCGTTTCCCCCGACACTGTATGCTCTAATACCCTGCGTTTCCCCCCTACACTCTGTGCTCTAATACCCTGCGTTTCCCCCGACACTGTATGCTCTAATTCCCTGTGTTTCTTTCCATACTCTATGCTCTAATACCCTGCATTTCTTTCCACACTCTGCTCTAATACCCTGCGTTTCCCCCCTACACTCTGTGCTCTAATACCCTGCGTTTCCCCCGACACTGTATGCTCTAATTCCCTGTGTTTCTTTCCATACTCTATGCTCTAATACCCTGCATTTCTTTCCACACTCTGCTCTAATACCCTGCGTTTCCCCCTACACTCTGTGCTCTAATACCCTGCGTATTCCCCTACACCCCGTGCTCTAATACCCTGCGCTTCCCCCTACACTCTGTGCTCTAATACCCTGTGTTTCCCCCCCCCACACGCTGTGCTCTAATACCCTGCGTTTCCCCCACACTCTGTGCTCTAATACCCTGCGTTTCCCCCCGACAATTTGTGCTCTAATACCCTGTGTTTCCCCCGACACTCTGTGCTCTAATACCCTGTGTTTCCCCCCACACTCTGTGCTCTAATACCCTGTGTTCCCCCCCCACCCACACTCTGTGCTCTAATACCCTGCGTTTCCCCTCACACTCTGTGCTCTAATACCCTGCGTTTCCCCCCACACTCTGTGCTCTAATACCCTGTGTTCCCCCCACACTCTGTGCTCTAATACCCTGTGTTTCCCCCTACACTCTGTGCTCTAATACGCTGTGTTTCCCCCCACACTCTGTGCTCTAATACCCTGTGTTTCACCCCCCACACTCTGTGCTCTGATACCCTGTGTTTCCCCCCACATTCTGTGCTCTAATACCTTGCGTTTCCCCCCCTACACTCTGTGCTCTAATACCCTGTGTTTCTCCCCACATTCTGTGCTCTAATACCCTGTGTTTCCCCCGACACTGTATGCTCTAATACCCTGCGTTTCCCCCTACACTCTGTGCTCTAATACCCTGCGTTTCCCCCCGACACTCTGTGCTCTAATACCCTGCGTTTTCCCCTACACTCTGTGCTCTAATACCCTGCGTTTCCCCCGACACTCTGTGCTCTAATACCCTGTGTTTCCCCCCACACTCTGTGCTCTAATACCCTGTGTTTCCCCCTACACTCTGTGCTCTAATACCCTGTGTTTCCTCCTACACTCTGTGCTCTAATACCCTGCGTTTCCCCCCACACTCTGTGCTCTAATACCCTGTGTTTCCCCCCACACTCTGTGCTCTAATACCCTGCGTTTCCCCCCACACTGTGTACTCTAATACCCTGCATTTCCTCCTACACTCTGTGCTCTAATACCCTGCGTTTCCCCCTACACTCTGTGCTCTAATACCCTGCGTTTCCCCCCTACATTCTGTGCTCTAATACCCTGCGTTTCCCCCGACACTGTATGCTCTAATACCCTGCGTTTCCCCCTACACTCTGTGCTCTAATACCCTGCGTTTCCCCCCGACACTCTGTGCTCTAATACCCTGCGTTTTCCCCTACACTCTGTGCTCTAATACCCTGTGTTTCTTTCCACACTCTATGCTCTAATACCCTGCATTTCTTTCCACACTCTGCTCTAATACCCTGCGTTTCCCCCCACACTGTGTGCTCTAATACCCTGCGTTTCCCCCGACACTCTGTGCTCTAATACCCTGCGTTTCCCCCCACACTGTGTGCTCTAATACCCTGCGTATTCCCCTACACCCTGTGCTCTAATACCCTGCGCTTCCCCCTGCACTCTGTGCTCTAATACCCTGTGTTTCCCCCCCCCCACACGCTGTGCTCTAATACCCTGCGTTTCCCCCCAAACTGTGTACTCTGATACCCTGCGTTTCCTCCTACACTCTGTGCTCTAATACCCTGTGTTTCCCCCTACACTGTGTGCTCTAATACCCTGCGTTTCCCCCTACACTCCGTGCTCTAATACCCTGCGTTTACCCCACACTCTGTGCTCTAATACCCTGCGTTTCCCCCTACACTCTGTGCTCTAATACCCTGTGTTTCCCCCTACACTCTGAGCTCTAATACCCTGTGTTTCCCCCTACACTCTGTGCTCTAATACGCTGCGTTTTCCCCAAACTCTTTGCTCGAATACCCTGCGTTTCCCCCACTACACTCTGTGCTCTAATACCCAGCGTTTCCCCCCACATTCTGTGCTCTAATACCCTACATTTCCCCCTACACTCTGTGCTCCAATACCCTGTGTTTCTTTCCACACTCTATGCTCTAATACCCTGCATTTCTTTCCACACTCTGCTCTAATACCCTGCGTTTCCCCCCACACTGTGTGCTCTAATATCCTGCGTTTCCCCCTACACTCTGTGCTCTAATACCCTGCGTTTCCCCCTACACTCTGTGCTCTAATACCCTTAGTTTCCCCCCGCACTGTGTGCTCTAATACCCTGCGTTTCCCCCTACACTGCGTGCTCTAATATCCTGCGTTTCCCCCTACACTCTGTGCTCTAATACCCTGTGTTTCCCCCCCCACACGCTGTGCTCTAATACCCTGCGTTTCTCCCACACTCTGTGCTCTAATACCCTGCGTTTCTCCCACACTCTGTGCTCTAATACCCTGTGTTTCCCCCTACACTCTGTGCTCTAATACGCTGTGTTTCCCCCCACACTCTGTGCTCTAATACCCTGTGTTTCACCCCCCACACTCTGTGCTCTGATACCCTGTGTTTCCCCCCACATTCTGTGCTCTAATACCCTGCGTTTCCCCCCCTACACTCTGTGCTCTAATACCCTGTGTTTCTCCCCACACTCTGTGCTCTAATACCCTGCGTTTTCCCCTGCACTCTGTGCTCTAATACCCTGCGTTTCTTTCCACACTCTGTGCTCTAATACCCTGCGTTTCCCTCTGCACTGTGTGCTCTAATACCCTGCGTTTCCCCCGACACTGTCTGCTCTAATACCCTGCCTTTCCCCCTCCACTCTGTGCTCTAATACCCTGCGTTTCCCCCCGACACTCTGTGCTCTAATACCCTGCATTTCCCCCCACACTCTGTGCTCTAATACCCTGCGTTTCCCCCACTACACTCTGTGCTCTAATACCCAGCGTTTCCCCCCACATTCTGTGCTCTAATACCCTGCGTTTCCCTCTGCACTGTGTGCTCTAATACCCTGCGTTTCCCCTGACACTGTATGCTCTCATACCCTGCGTTTCCCCCTACACTCTGTGCTCTAATACCCTGCGTTTCCCCCCTACACTCTGTGCTCTAATACCCTGTGTTTTTTTCCACACTCTATGCTCTAATACCCTGCATTTCTTTCCACACTCTGCTCTAATACCCTGCGTTTCCCCCCACACTGTGTGCTCTAATACCCTGCGTTTCCCCCTACACTCTGTGCTCTAATACCCTGCGTTTCCCCCTACACTCTGTGCTCTAATACCCTTAGTTTCCCCCCACACTGTGTGCTGTAATACCCTGTGTTTCCCCCGACACTGCGTGCTCTAATATCCTGCGTTTCCCCCTACACTCTGTGCTCTAATACCCTGTGTTTCCCCCCCACACGCTGTGCTGTAATACCCTGCGTTTCTCCCACACTCTGTGCTCTCATACCCTGCATTTGCCCCCGACACTTTGTGCTCTAATACCCTGTGTTTCCCCCCACACTCTGTGCTCTAATACCCTGTGTTTCCCCCTACACTCTGTGCTCTAATACCCTGTGTTTCCTCCTACACTCTGTGCTCTAATACCCTGCGTTTCCCCCTACACTCTGTGCTCTAATACCCTGTGTTTCCCCCCACACTCTGTGCTCTAATACCCTGCGTTTCCCCCCACACTGTGTACTCTAATACCCTGCATTTCCTCCTACACTCTGTGCTCTGATACCCTGCGTTTCCCCCTACACTCTGTGCTCTAATACCCTGCGTTTCCCCCCTACATTCTGTGCTCTAATACCCTGCGTTTCCCCCGACACTGTATGCTCTAATACCCTGCGTTTCCCCCTACACTCTGTGCTCTAATACCCTGCGTTTCCCCCCGACACTCTGTGCTCTAATACCCTGCATTTCCCCCTACACTCTGTGCTCTAATACCCTGTGTTTCTTTCCACACTCTATGCTCTAATACCCTGCATTTCTTTCCACACTCTGCTCTGATACCCTGTGTTTCCCCCCACATTCTGTGCTCTAATACCTTGCGTTTCCCCCCCTACACTCTGTGCTCTAATACCCTGTGTTTCTCCCCACATTCTGTGCTCTAATACCCTGTGTTTCCCCCGACACTGTATGCTCTAATACCCTGCGTTTTCCCCTACACTCTGTGCTCTAATACCCTGCGTTTCCCCCGACACTCTGTGCTCTAATACCCTGTGTTTCCCCCCACACTCTGTGCTCTAATACCCTGTGTTTCCCCTACACTCTGTGCTCTAATACCCTGTGTTTCCTCCTACACTCTGTGCTCTAATACCCTGCGTTTCCCCCCACACTCTGTGCTCTAATACCCTGTGTTTCCCCCCACACTCTGTGCTCTAATACCCTGCGTTTCCCCCTACACTGTGTACTCTAATACCCTGCATTTCCTCCTACACTCTGTGCTCTAATACCCTGCGTTTCCCCCTACACTCTGTGCTCTAATACCCTGCGTTTCCCCCCTACATTCTGTGCTCTAATACCCTTAGTTTCCCCCCACACTGTGTGCTGTAATACCCTGTGTTTCCCCCGACACTGCGTGCTCTAATATCCTGCGTTTCCCCCTACACTCTGTGCTCTAATACCCTGTGTTTCCCCCCCACACGCTGTGCTGTAATACCCTGCGTTTCTCCCACACTCTGTGCTCTCATACCCTGCATTTGCCCCCGACACTTTGTGCTCTAATACCCTGTGTTTCCCCCTACACTCTGTGCTCTAATACGCTGTGTTTACCCCCAAACTCTGTGCTCTAATACCCTGTGTTTCCACCCCCCCACACTCTGTGCTCTAATACTCTGCGTTTCCCCCCACATTCTGTGCTCTAATACCCTGCGTTTCCCCCGACACTCTGTGCTCTAATACCCTGTGTTTCCCCCCACACTCTGTGCTCTAATACCCTGTGTTTCCCCCTACACTCTGTGCTCTAATACCCTGTGTTTCCTCCTACACTCTGTGCTCTAATACCCTGCGTTTCCCCCTACACTCTGTGCTCTAATACCCTGTGTTTCCCCCCACACTCTGTGCTCTAATACCCTGCGTTTCCCCCCACACTGTGTACTCTAATACCCTGCATTTCCTCCTACACTCTGTGCTCTAATACCCTGCGTTTCCCCCTACACTCTGTGCTCTAATACCCTGCGTTTCCCCCCTACATTCTGTGCTCTAATACCCTGCGTTTCCCCCGACACTGTATGCTCTAATACCCTGCGTTTCCCCCTATACTCTGTGCTCTAATACCCTGCGTTTCCCCCCGACACTCTGTGCTCTAATACCCTGCATTTCCCCCTACACTCTGTGCTCTAATACCCTGTGTTTCTTTCCACACTCTATGCTCTAATACCCTGCATTTCTTTCCACACTCTGCTCTGATACCCTGTGTTTCCCCCCACATTCTGTGCTCTAATACCTTGCGTTTCCCCCCCTACACTCTGTGCTCTAATACCCTGTGTTTCTCCCCACATTCTGTGCTCTAATACCCTGTGTTTCCCCCGACACTGTATGCTCTAATACCCTGCGTTTCCCCCTACACTCTGTGCTCTAATACCCTGCGTTTCCCCCCGACACTCTGTGCTCTAATACCCTGCGTTTTCCCCTACACTCTGTGCTCTAATACCCTGCGTTTCCCCCGACACTCTGTGCTCTAATACCCTGTGTTTCCCCCCACACTCTGTGCTCTAATACCCTGTGTTTCCCCCTACACTCTGTGCTCTAATACCCTGTGTTTCCTCCTACACTCTGTGCTCTAATACCCTGCGTTTCCCCCCACACTCTGTGCTCTAATACCCTGTGTTTCCCCCCACACTCTGTGCTCTAATACCCTGCGTTTCCCCCTACACTGTGTACTCTAATACCCTGCATTTCCTCCTACACTCTGTGCTCTAATACCCTGCGTTTCCCCCTACACTCTGTGCTCTAATACCCTGCGTTTCCCCCCTACATTCTGTGCTCTAATACCCTGCGTTTCCCCCGACACTGTATGCTCTAATACCCTGCGTTTCCCCCTACACTCTGTGCTCTAATACCCTGCGTTTCCCCCCGACACTCTGTGCTCTAATACCCTGCGTTTTCCCCTACACTCTGTGCTCTAATACCCTGTGTTTCTTTCCACACTCTATGCTCTAATACCCTGCATTTCTTTCCACACTCTGCTCTAATACCCTGCGTTTCCCCCCACACTGTGTGCTCTAATACCCTGCGTTTCCCCCGACACTCTGTGCTCTAATACCCTGCGTTTCCCCCCACACTGTGTGCTCTAATACCCTGCGTATTCCCCTACACCCTGTGCTCTAATACCCTGCGCTTCCCCCTGCACTCTGTGCTCTAATACCCTGTGTTTCCCCCCCCCACACGCTGTGCTCTAATACCCTGCGTTTCCCCCCAAACTGTGTACTCTAATACCCTGCGTTTCCTCCTACACTCTGTGCTCTAATACCCTGTGTTTCCCCCTACACTGTGTGCTCTAATACCCTGCGTTTCCCCCTACACTCCGTGCTCTAATACCCTGCGTTTACCCCACACTCTGTGCTCTAATACCCTGCGTTTCCCCCTACACTCTGTGCTCTAATACCCTGTGTTTCCCCCTACACTCTGAGCTCTAATACCCTGTGTTTCCCCCTACACTCTGTGCTCTAATACGCTGCGTTTTCCCCAAACTCTTTGCTCGAATACCCTGCGTTTCCCCCACTACACTCTGTGCTCTAATACCCAGCGTTTCCCCCCACATTCTGTGCTCTAATACCCTACATTTCCCCCTACACTCTGTGCTCCAATACCCTGTGTTTCTTTCCACACTCTATGCTCTAATACCCTGCATTTCTTTCCACACTCTGCTCTAATACCCTGCGTTTCCCCCCACACTGTGTGCTCTAATACCCTGCGTTTCCCCCTACACTCTGTGCTCTAATACCCTGCGTTTCCCCCTACACTCTGTGCTCTAATACCCTTAGTTTCCCCCCGCACTGTGTGCTCTAATACCCTGCGTTTCCCCCTACACTGCGTGCTCTAATATCCTGCGTTTCCCCCTACACTCTGTGCTCTAATACCCTGTGTTTCCCCCCCCACACGCTGTGCTCTAATACCCTGCGTTTCTCCCACACTCTGTGCTCTAATACCCTGCGTTTCTCCCACACTCTGTGCTCTAATACCCTGTGTTTCCCCCTACACTCTGTGCTCTAATACGCTGTGTTTCCCCCCACACTCTGTGCTCTAATACCCTGTGTTTCACCCCCCACACTCTGTGCTCTGATACCCTGTGTTTCCCCCCACATTCTGTGCTCTAATACCCTGCGTTTCCCCCCCTACACTCTGTGCTCTAATACCCTGTGTTTCTCCCCACACTCTGTGCTCTAATACCCTGCGTTTTCCCCTGCACTCTGTGCTCTAATACCCTGCGTTTCTTTCCACACTCTGTGCTCTAATACCCTGCGTTTCCCTCTGCACTGTGTGCTCTAATACCCTGCGTTTCCCCCGACACTGTCTGCTCTAATACCCTGCCTTTCCCCCTCCACTCTGTGCTCTAATACCCTGCGTTTCCCCCCGACACTCTGTGCTCTAATACCCTGCATTTCCCCCCACACTCTGTGCTCTAATACCCTGCGTTTCCCCCACTACACTCTGTGCTCTAATACCCAGCGTTTCCCCCCACATTCTGTGCTCTAATACCCTGCGTTTCCCTCTGCACTGTGTGCTCTAATACCCTGCGTTTCCCCTGACACTGTATGCTCTCATACCCTGCGTTTCCCCCTACACTCTGTGCTCTAATACCCTGCGTTTCCCCCCTACACTCTGTGCTCTAATACCCTGTGTTTTTTTCCACACTCTATGCTCTCATACCCTGCATTTCTTTCCACACTCTGCTCTAATACCCTGCGTTTCCCCCCACACTGTGTGCTCTAATACCCTGCGTTTCCCCCTACACTCTGTGCTCTAATACCCTGCGTTTCCCCCTACACTCTGTGCTCTAATACCCTTAGTTTCCCCCCACACTGTGTGCTGTAATACCCTGTGTTTCCCCCGACACTGCGTGCTCTAATATCCTGCGTTTCCCCCTACACTCTGTGCTCTAATACCCTGTGTTTCCCCCCCACACGCTGTGCTGTAATACCCTGCGTTTCTCCCACACTCTGTGCTCTCATACCCTGCATTTGCCCCCGACACTTTGTGCTCTAATACCCTGTGTTTCCCCCTACACTCTGTGCTCTAATACGCTGTGTTTACCCCCAAACTCTGTGCTCTAATACCCTGTGTTTCCACCCCCCCACACTCTGTGCTCTAATACTCTGCGTTTCCCCCCACATTCTGTGCTCTAATACCCTGCGTTTCCCCCGACACTCTGTGCTCTAATACCCTGTGTTTCCCCCCACACTCTGTGCTCTAATACCCTGTGTTTCCCCCTACACTCTGTGCTCTAATACCCTGTGTTTCCTCCTACACTCTGTGCTCTAATACCCTGCGTTTCCCCCTACACTCTGTGCTCTAATACCCTGTGTTTCCCCCCACACTCTGTGCTCTAATACCCTGCGTTTCCCCCCACACTGTGTACTCTAATACCCTGCATTTCCTCCTACACTCTGTGCTCTAATACCCTGCGTTTCCCCCTACACTCTGTGCTCTAATACCCTGCGTTTCCCCCCTACATTCTGTGCTCTAATACCCTGCGTTTCCCCCGACACTGTATGCTCTAATACCCTGCGTTTCCCCCTACACTCTGTGCTCTAATACCCTGCGTTTCCCCCCGACACTCTGTGCTCTAATACCCTGCATTTCCCCCTACACTCTGTGCTCTAATACCCTGTGTTTCTTTCCACACTCTATGCTCTAATACCCTGCATTTCTTTCCACACTCTGCTCTAATACCCTGCGTTTCCCCCCACACTGTGTGCTCTAATACCCTGCGTTTCCCCCGACACTCTGTGCTCTAATACCCTGCGTTTCCCCCCACACTGTGTGCTCTAATACCCTGCGTATTCCCCTACACCCTGTGCTCTAATACCCTGCGCTTCCCCCTGCACTCTGTGCTCTAATACCCTGTGTTTCCCCCCCCCCCACACGCTGTGCTCTAATACCCTGCGTTTCCCCCCAAACTGTGTACTCTAATACCCTGCGTTTCCTCCTACACTCTGTGCTCTAATACCCTGCGTTCCCCCCCACACTCTGTGCTCTAATACCCTGCGTTTCCCCCGACACTGTATGCTCTAATACCCTGCGTTTCCCCCCACACTCTGTGCTCTAATAACCTGCGTTTCCCCCGACACTGTATGCTCTAATACCCTGCGTTTCCCCCCTACACTCTGTGCTCTAATACCCTGCGTTTCCCCCGACACTGTATGCTCTAATTCCCTGTGTTTCTTTCCATACTCTATGCTCTAATACCCTGCATTTCTTTCCACACTCTGCTCTAATACCCTGCGTTTCCCCGCTACACTCTGTGCTCTAATACCCTGCGTTTCCCCCGACACTGTATGCTCTAATTCCCTGTGTTTCTTTCCATACTCTATGCTCTAATACCCTGCATTTCTTTCCACACTCTGCTCTAATACCCTGCGTTTCCCCCTACACTCTGTGCTCTAATACCCTGCGTATTCCCCTACACCCCGTGCTCTAATACCCTGCGCTTCCCCCTACACTCTGTGCTCTAATACCCTGTGTTTCCCCCCCCCACACGCTGTGCTCTAATACCCTGCGTTTCCCCCACACTCTGTGCTCTAATACCCTGCGTTTCCCCCCGACAATTTGTGCTCTAATACCCTGTGTTTCCCCCGACACTCTGTGCTCTAATACCCTGTGTTTCCCCCCACACTCTGTGCTCTAATACCCTGTGTTCCCCCCCCACCCACGCTCTGTGCTCTAATACCCTGCGTTTCCCCTCACACTCTGTGCTCTAATACCCTGCGTTTCCCCCCACACTCTGTGCTCTAATACCCTGTGTTTCCCCCCACACTCTGTGCTCTAATACCCTGTGTTTCCCCCTACACTCTGTGCTCTAATACGCTGTGTTTCCCCCCACACTCTGTGCTCTAATACCCTGTGTTTCACCCCCCACACTCTGTGCTCTGATACCCTGTGTTTCCCCCCACATTCTGTGCTCTAATACCTTGCGTTTCCCCCCCTACACTCTGTGCTCTAATACCCTGTGTTTCTCCCCACACTCTGTGCTCTAATACCCTGCGTTTTCCCCTGCACTCTGTGCTCTAATACCCTGCGTTTCTTTCCACACTCTGTGCTCTAATACCCTGCGTTTCCCTCTGCACTGTGTGCTCTAATACCCTGCGTTTCCCCCGACACTGTCTGCTCTAATACCCTGCCTTTCCCCCTCCACTCTGTGCTCTAATACCCTGCGTTTCCCCCCGACACTCTGTGCTCTAATACCCTGCATTTCCCCCCACACTCTGTGCTCTAATACCCTGCGTTTCCCCCACTACACTCTGTGCTCTAATACCCAGCGTTTCCCCCCACATTCTGTGCTCTAATACCCCGCGTTTCCCTCTGCACTGTGTGCTCTAATACCCTGCGTTTCCCCTGACACTCTGTGCTCTAATACCCTGCGTTTTCCCCTACACTCTGTGCTCTAATACCCTGTGTTTCTTTCCACACTCTATGCTCTAATACCCTGCATTTCTTTCCACACTCTGCTCTAATACCCTGCGTTTCCCCCCACACTGTGTGCTCTAATACCCTGCGTTTCCCCCGACACTCTGTGCTCTAATACCCTGCGTTTCCCCCCTACATTCTGTGCTCTAATACCCTGCGTTTCCCCCGACACTGTATGCTCTAATACCCTGCGTTTCCCCCTACATTCTGTGCTCTAATACCCTGCGTTTCCCCCCGACACTCTGTGCTCTAATACCCTGCGTTTTCCCCTACACTCTGTGCTCTAATACCCTGTGTTTCTTTCCACACTCTATGCTCTAATACCCTGCATTTCTTTCCACACTCTGCTCTAATACCCTGCGTTTCCCCCCACACTGTGTGCTCTAATACCCTGCGTTTCCCCCGACACTCTGTGCTCTAATACCCTGCGTTTCCCCCCACACTGTGTGCTCTAATACCCTGCGTATTCCCCTACACCCTGTGCTCTAATACCCTGCGCTTCCCCCTGCACTCTGTGCTCTAATACCCTGTGTTTCCCCCCCCCCACACGCTGTGCTCTAATACCCTGCGTTTCCCCCCAAACTGTGTACTCTAATACCCTGCGTTTCCTCCTACACTCTGTGCTCTAATACCCTGCGTTTCCCCCGACACTGTGTGCTCTAATACCCTGCGTTTCCCCCTACACTCCGTGCTCTAATACCCTGCGTTTACCCCACACTCTGTGCTCTAATACCCTGCGTTTCCCCCTACACTCTGTGCTCTAATACCCTGTGTTTCCCCCTACACTCTGAGCTCTAATACCCTGTGTTTCCCCCTACACTCTGTGCTCTAATACGCTGCGTTTTCCCCAAACTCTTTGCTCGAATACCCTGCGTTTCCCCCACTACACTCTGTGCTCTAATACCCAGCGTTTCCCCCCACATTCTGTGCTCTAATACCCTACATTTCCCCCTACACTCTGTGCTCCAATACCCTGTGTTTCTTTCCACACTCTATGCTCTAATACCCTGCATTTCTTTCCACACTCTGCTCTAATACCCTGCGTTTCCCCCCACACTGTGTGCTCTAATACCCTGCGTTTCCCCCTACACTCTGTGCTCTAATACCCTGCGTTTCCCCCTACACTCTGTGCTCTAATACCCTTAGTTTCCCCCCGCACTGTGTGCTCTAATACCCTGCGTTTCCCCCTACACTGCGTGCTCTAATATCCTGCGTTTCCCCCTACACTCTGTGCTCTAATACCCTGTGTTTCCCCCCCCACACGCTGTGCTCTAATACCCTGCGTTTCTCCCACACTCTGTGCTCTAATACCCTGCGTTTCTCCCACACTCTGTGCTCTAATACCCTGTGTTTCCCCCTACACTCTGTGCTCTAATACGCTGTGTTTCCCCCCACACTCTGTGCTCTAATACCCTGTGTTTCACCCCCCACACTCTGTGCTCTGATACCCTGTGTTTCCCCCCACATTCTGTGCTCTAATACCCTGCGTTTCCCCCCCTACACTCTGTGCTCTAATACCCTGTGTTTCTCCCCACACTCTGTGCTCTAATACCCTGCGTTTTCCCCTGCACTCTGTGCTCTAATACCCTGCGTTTCTTTCCACACTCTGTGCTCTAATACCCTGCGTTTCCCTCTGCACTGTGTGCTCTAATACCCTGCGTTTCCCCCGACACTGTCTGCTCTAATACCCTGCCTTTCCCCCTCCACTCTGTGCTCTAATACCCTGCGTTTCCCCCCGACACTCTGTGCTCTAATACCCTGCATTTCCCCCCACACTCTGTGCTCTAATACCCTGCGTTTCCCCCACTACACTCTGTGCTCTAATACCCAGCGTTTCCCCCCACATTCTGTGCTCTAATACCCTGCGTTTCCCTCTGCACTGTGTGCTCTAATACCCTGCGTTTCCCCTGACACTGTATGCTCTCATACCCTGCGTTTCCCCCTACACTCTGTGCTCTAATACCCTGCGTTTCCCCCCTACACTCTGTGCTCTAATACCCTGTGTTTTTTTCCACACTCTATGCTCTAATACCCTGCATTTCTTTCCACACTCTGCTCTAATACCCTGCGTTTCCCCCCACACTGTGTGCTCTAATACCCTGCGTTTCCCCCTACACTCTGTGCTCTAATACCCTGCGTTTCCCCCTACACTCTGTGCTCTAATACCCTTAGTTTCCCCCCACACTGTGTGCTGTAATACCCTGTGTTTCCCCCGACACTGCGTGCTCTAATATCCTGCGTTTCCCCCTACACTCTGTGCTCTAATACCCTGTGTTTCCCCCCCACACGCTGTGCTGTAATACCCTGCGTTTCTCCCACACTCTGTGCTCTCATACCCTGCATTTGCCCCCGACACTTTGTGCTCTAATACCCTGTGTTTCCCCCTACACTCTGTGCTCTAATACGCTGTGTTTACCCCCAAACTCTGTGCTCTAATACCCTGTGTTTCCACCCCCCCACACTCTGTGCTCTAATACTCTGCGTTTCCCCCCACATTCTGTGCTCTAATACCCTGCGTTTCCCCCGACACTCTGTGCTCTAATACCCTGTGTTTCCCCCCACACTCTGTGCTCTAATACCCTGTGTTTCCCCCTACACTCTGTGCTCTAATACCCTGTGTTTCCTCCTACACTCTGTGCTCTAATACCCTGCGTTTCCCCCTACACTCTGTGCTCTAATACCCTGTGTTTCCCCCCACACTCTGTGCTCTAATACCCTGCGTTTCCCCCCACACTGTGTACTCTAATACCCTGCATTTCCTCCTACACTCTGTGCTCTAATACCCTGCGTTTCCCCCTACACTCTGTGCTCTAATACCCTGCGTTTCCCCCCTACATTCTGTGCTCTAATACCCTGCGTTTCCCCCGACACTGTATGCTCTAATACCCTGCGTTTCCCCCTACACTCTGTGCTCTAATACCCTGCGTTTCCCCCCGACACTCTGTGCTCTAATACCCTGCATTTCCCCCTACACTCTGTGCTCTAATACCCTGTGTTTCTTTCCACACTCTATGCTCTAATACCCTGCATTTCTTTCCACACTCTGCTCTAATACCCTGCGTTTCCCCCCACACTGTGTGCTCTAATACCCTGCGTTTCCCCCGACACTCTGTGCTCTAATACCCTGCGTTTCCCCCCACACTGTGTGCTCTAATACCCTGCGTATTCCCCTACACCCTGTGCTCTAATACCCTGCGCTTCCCCCTGCACTCTGTGCTCTAATACCCTGTGTTTCCCCCCCCACACGCTGTGCTCTAATACCCTGCGTTTCCCCCCAAACTGTGTACTCTAATACCCTGCGTTTCCTCCTACACTCTGTGCTCTAATACCCTGCGTTCCCCCCCACACTCTGTGCTCTAATACCCTGCGTTTCCCCCGACACTGTATGCTCTAATACCCTGCGTTTCCCCCCACACTCTGTGCTCTAATAACCTGCGTTTCCCCCGACACTGTATGCTCTAATACCCTGCGTTTCCCCCCTACACTCTGTGCTCTAATACCCTGCGTTTCCCCCGACACTGTATGCTCTAATTCCCTGTGTTTCTTTCCATACTCTATGCTCTAATACCCTGCATTTCTTTCCACACTCTGCTCTAATACCCTGCGTTTCCCCGCTACACTCTGTGCTCTAATACCCTGCGTTTCCCCCGACACTGTATGCTCTAATTCCCTGTGTTTCTTTCCATACTCTATGCTCTAATACCCTGCATTTCTTTCCACACTCTGCTCTAATACCCTGCGTTTCCCCCTACACTCTGTGCTCTAATACCCTGCGTATTCCCCTACACCCCGTGCTCTAATACCCTGCGCTTCCCCCTACACTCTGTGCTCTAATACCCTGTGTTTCCCCCCCCCACACGCTGTGCTCTAATACCCTGCGTTTCCCCCACACTCTGTGCTCTAATACCCTGCGTTTCCCCCCGACAATTTGTGCTCTAATACCCTGTGTTTCCCCCGACACTCTGTGCTCTAATACCCTGTGTTTCCCCCCACACTCTGTGCTCTAATACCCTGTGTTCCCCCCCCCACCCACACTCTGTGCTCTAATACCCTGCGTTTCCCCTCACACTCTGTGCTCTAATACCCTGCGTTTCCCCCCACACTCTGTGCTCTAATACCCTGTGTTTCCCCCCACACTCTGTGCTCTAATACCCTGTGTTTCCCCCTACACTCTGTGCTCTAATACGCTGTGTTTCCCCCCACACTCTGTGCTCTAATACCCTGTGTTTCACCCCCCACACTCTGTGCTCTGATACCCTGTGTTTCCCCCCACATTCTGTGCTCTAATACCTTGCGTTTCCCCCCCTACACTCTGTGCTCTAATACCCTGTGTTTCTCCCCACACTCTGTGCTCTAATACCCTGCGTTTTCCCCTGCACTCTGTGCTCTAATACCCTGCGTTTCTTTCCACACTCTGTGCTCTAATACCCTGCGTTTCCCTCTGCACTGTGTGCTCTAATACCCTGCGTTTCCCCCGACACTGTCTGCTCTAATACCCTGCCTTTCCCCCTCCACTCTGTGCTCTAATACCCTGCGTTTCCCCCCGACACTCTGTGCTCTAATACCCTGCATTTCCCCCCACACTCTGTGCTCTAATACCCTGCGTTTCCCCCACTACACTCTGTGCTCTAATACCCAGCGTTTCCCCCACATTCTGTGCTCTAATACCCTGCGTTTCCCTCTGCACTGTGTGCTCTAATACCCTGCGTTTCCCCTGACACTGTATGCTCTCATACCCTGCGTTTCCCCCTACACTCTGTGCTCTAATACCCTGCGTTTCCCCCCTACACTCTGTGCTCTAATACCCTGTGTTTTTTTCCACACTCTATGCTCTAATACCCTGCATTTCTTTCCACACTCTGCTCTAATACCCTGCGTTTCCCCCCACACTGTGTGCTCTAATACCCTGCGTTTCCCCCTACACTCTGTGCTCTAATACCCTGCGTTTCCCCCTACACTCTGTGCTCTAATACCCTTAGTTTCCCCCCACACTGTGTGCTGTAATACCCTGCGTTTCCCCCGACACTGCGTGCTGTAATATCCTGCGTTTCCCCCTACACTCTGTGCTCTAATACCCTGTGTTTCCCCCCCACACGCTGTGCTGTAATACCCTGCGTTTCTCCCACACTCTGTGCTCTCATACCCTGCATTTGCCCCCGACACTTTGTGCTCTAATACCCTGTGTTTCCCCCTACACTCTGTGCTCTAATACGCTGTGTTTACCCCCAAACTCTGTGCTCTAATACCCTGTGTTTCCACCCCCCCACACTCTGTGCTCTAATACTCTGCGTTTCCCCCTACACTCTGTGCTCTAATACCCTGTGTTTCCCCCCACACTCTGTGCTCTAATACCCTGCGTTTCCCCCCACACTGTGTACTCTAATACCCTGCATTTCCTCCTACACTCTGTGCTCTAATACCCTGCGTTTCCCCCTACACTCTGTGCTCTAATACCCTGCGTTTCCCCCCTACATTCTGTGCTCTAATACCCTGCGTTTCCCCCGACACTGTATGCTCTAATACCCTGCGTTTCCCCCTACACTCTGTGCTCTAATACCCTGCGTTTCCCCCCGACACTCTGTGCTCTAATACTCTGCATTTCCCCCTACACTCTGTGCTCTAATACCCTGTGTTTCTTTCCACACTCTATGCTCTAATACCCTGCATTTCTTTCCACACTCTGCTCTAATACCCTGCGTTTCCCCCCACACTGTGTGCTCTAATACCCTGCGTTTCCCCCGACACTCTGTGCTCTAATACCCTGCGTTTCCCCCCACACTGTGTGCTCTAATACCCTGCGTATTCCCCTACACCCTGTGCTCTAATACCCTGCGCTTCCCCCTGCACTCTGTGCTCTAATACCCTGTGTTTCCCCCCCCCACACGCTGTGCTCTAATACCCTGCGTTTCCCCCCAAACTGTGTACTCTAATACCCTGCGTTTCCTCCTACACTCTGTGCTCTAATACCCTGCGTTCCCCCCCATACTCTGTGCTCTAATACCCTGCGTTTCCCCCGACACTGTATGCTCTAATACCCTGCGTTTCCCCCTACACTCTGTGCTCTAATAACCTGCGTTTCCCCCGACACTGTATGCTCTAATACCCTGCGTTTCCCCCCTACACTCTGTGCTCTAATACCCTGCGTTTCCCCCGACACTGTATGCTCTAATTCCCTGTGTTTCTTTCCATACTCTATGCTCTAATACCCTGCATTTCTTTCCACACTCTGCTCTAATACCCTGCGTTTCCCCCCTACACTCTGTGCTCTAATACCCTGCGTTTCCCCCGACACTGTATGCTCTAATTCCCTGTGTTTCTTTCCATACTCTATGCTCTAATACCCTGCGTTTCCCCCCACACTCTGTGCTCTAATACCCTGTGTTTCCCCCCACACTCTGTGCTCTAATACCCTGTGTTTCCCCCTACACTCTGTGCTCTAATACGCTGTGTTTCCCCCCACACTCTGTGCTCTAATACCCTGTGTTTCACCCCCCACACTCTGTGCTCTGATACCCTGTGTTTCCCCCCACATTCTGTGCTCTAATACCTTGCGTTTCCCCCCCTACACTCTGTGCTCTAATACCCTGTGTTTCTCCCCACACTCTGTGCTCTAATACCCTGCGTTTTCCCCTGCACTCTGTGCTCTAATACCCTGCGTTTCTTTCCACACTCTGTGCTCTAATACCCTGCGTTTCCCTCTGCACTGTGTGCTCTAATACCCTGCGTTTCCCCCGACACTGTCTGCTCTAATACCCTGCCTTTCCCCCTCCACTCTGTGCTCTAATACCCTGCGTTTCCCCCCGACACTCTGTGCTCTAATACCCTGCATTTCCCCCCACACTCTGTGCTCTAATACCCTGCGTTTCCCCCACTACACTCTGTGCTCTAATACCCAGCGTTTCCCCCCACATTCTGTGCTCTAATACCCTGCGTTTCCCTCTGCACTGTGTGCTCTAATACCCTGCGTTTCCCCTGACACTGTATGCTCTCATACCCTGCGTTTCCCCCTACACTCTGTGCTCTAATACCCTGCGTTTCCCCCCTACACTCTGTGCTCTAATACCCTGTGTTTTTTTCCACACTCTATGCTCTAATACCCTGCATTTCTTTCCACACTCTGCTCTAATACCCTGCGTTTCCCCCCACACTGTGTGCTCTAATACCCTGCGTTTCCCCCTACACTCTGTGCTCTAATACCCTGCGTTTCCCCCTACACTCTGTGCTCTAATACCCTTAGTTTCCCCCCACACTGTGTGCTGTAATACCCTGCGTTTCCCCCGACACTGCGTGCTGTAATATCCTGCGTTTCCCCCTACACTCTGTGCTCTAATACCCTGTGTTTCCCCCCCACACGCTGTGCTGTAATACCCTGCGTTTCTCCCACACTCTGTGCTCTCATACCCTGCATTTGCCCCCGACACTTTGTGCTCTAATACCCTGTGTTTCCCCCTACACTCTGTGCTCTAATACGCTGTGTTTACCCCCAAACTCTGTGCTCTAATACCCTGTGTTTCCACCCCCCCACACTCTGTGCTCTAATACTCTGCGTTTCCCCCTACACTCTGTGCTCTAATACCCTGTGTTTCCCCCCACACTCTGTGCTCTAATACCCTGCGTTTCCCCCCACACTGTGTACTCTAATACCCTGCATTTCCTCCTACACTCTGTGCTCTAATACCCTGCGTTTCCCCCTACACTCTGTGCTCTAATACCCTGCGTTTCCCCCCTACATTCTGTGCTCTAATACCCTGCGTTTCCCCCGACACTGTATGCTCTAATACCCTGCGTTTCCCCCTACACTCTGTGCTCTAATACCCTGCGTTTCCCCCCGACACTCTGTGCTCTAATACTCTGCATTTCCCCCTACACTCTGTGCTCTAATACCCTGTGTTTCTTTCCACACTCTATGCTCTAATACCCTGCATTTCTTTCCACACTCTGCTCTAATACCCTGCGTTTCCCCCCACACTGTGTGCTCTAATACCCTGCGTTTCCCCCGACACTCTGTGCTCTAATACCCTGCGTTTCCCCCCACACTGTGTGCTCTAATACCCTGCGTATTCCCCTACACCCTGTGCTCTAATACCCTGCGCTTCCCCCTGCACTCTGTGCTCTAATACCCTGTGTTTCCCCCCCCCACACGCTGTGCTCTAATACCCTGCGTTTCCCCCCAAACTGTGTACTCTAATACCCTGCGTTTCCTCCTACACTCTGTGCTCTAATACCCTGCGTTCCCCCCCATACTCTGTGCTCTAATACCCTGCGTTTCCCCCGACACTGTATGCTCTAATACCCTGCGTTTCCCCCTACACTCTGTGCTCTAATAACCTGCGTTTCCCCCGACACTGTATGCTCTAATACCCTGCGTTTCCCCCCTACACTCTGTGCTCTAATACCCTGCGTTTCCCCCGACACTGTATGCTCTAATTCCCTGTGTTTCTTTCCATACTCTATGCTCTAATACCCTGCATTTCTTTCCACACTCTGCTCTAATACCCTGCGTTTCCCCCCTACACTCTGTGCTCTAATACCCTGCGTTTCCCCCGACACTGTATGCTCTAATTCCCTGTGTTTCTTTCCATACTCTATGCTCTAATACCCTGCATTTCTTTCCACACTCTGCTCTAATACCCTGCGTTTCCCCCTACACTCTGTGCTCTAATACCCTGCGTATTCCCCTACACCCCGTGCTCTAATACCCTGCGCTTCCCCCTACACTCTGTGCTCTAATACCCTGTGTTTCCCCCCCCCACACGCTGTGCTCTAATACCCTGCGTTTCCCCCACACTCTGTGCTCTAATACCCTGCGTTTCCCCCCGACAATTTGTGCTCTAATACCCTGTGTTTCCCCCGACACTCTGTGCTCTAATACCCTGTGTTTCCCCCCACACTCTGTGCTCTAATACCCTGTGTTCCCCCCCCACCCACACTCTGTGCTCTAATACCCTGCGTTTCCCCTCACACTCTGTGCTCTAACACCCTGCGTTTCCCCTCACACTCTGTGCTCTAATACCCTGCGTTTCCCCCCACACTCTGTGCTCTAATACCCTGTGTTCCCCCCCCACCCACACTCTGTGCTCTAATACCCTGTGTTTCCCCCCACACTCTGTGCTCTAATACCCTGCGTTTCCCCCCACACTCTGTGCTCTAATACCCTGTGTTTCCCCCCACACTCTGTGCTCTAATACCCTGTGTTTCCCCCCACACTCTGTGCTCTAATACCCTGCGTTTCCCCCCACACTCTGTGCTCTAATACCCTGTGTTTCCCCCCACACTCTGTGCTCTAATACCCTGCGTTTCTTTCCACACTCTATGCTCTCATACCCTGCGTTTCTTTCCACACTCTGTGCTCTAATATCCTGCGTTTCCCCCCAAACTGTGTGCTCTAATACCCTGCATTTCCCCCTACACTCTGTGCTCTAATACCCTGCGTTTCCCCCGACACTGTGTGCTCTAATACCCTGCATTTCCCCCTACACTCTGTGCTCTGATACCCTGCGTTTCCCCCGACACTCTGTGCTCTAATACCCTGCATTTCCCCCGACACTGTGTGCTCTAATACCCTGTGTTTCCCCCTACACTCTGTGCTCCAATACCCTGTGTTTCCCCCCCCCCCCACACGCTGTGCTCTAATACCCTGCGTTTCTCCCACACTCTGTGCTCTAAAACCCTGCATTTCCCCCCGACACTTTGTGCTCTAATACCCTGTGTTTCCCCCTATACTCTGTGCTCTAATACACTGTGTTTCCCCCCACACTCTGTGCTCTAATACCCTGTGTTTCCGCCCCCTACACTCTGTGCTCTAATACCCTGCGTTTCCCCTCACACTCTGTGCTCTAATACCCTGCGTTTCCCCCCACACTCTGTGCTCTAATACCCTGTGTTTCCCCCCACACTCTGTGCTCTAATACCCTGCGTTTCCCCTCACACTCTGTGCTCGAATACCCTGCGTTTCCCCCGACACTCTGTGCTCTACTACCGTGCGTTTCTTTCCACTCGCTATGCTCTAATACCCTGCGTTTCTTTCCACACTCTGTGCTCTAATATCCTGCATTTCCCCCCAAACTGTGTGCTCTAATACCCTACGTTTCCCCCTCCACCCTGTGCTCTAATACCCTGTGTTTCCCCCTACACTCTGTGCTCTAATACCCTGTGTTTCCCCCGACACCCCGTGCTCTAATACCCTGCGTTTCCCCCCGTACACTCTGTGCTCTAATACCCTGCGTTTCCCCCCACACTCTGTGCTCGAATACACTGTGTTTTCCCCCCTACACTCTGTGCTCTAATACCCTGCGTTTCCCCCAACATTCTGTGCTCTAATACCCTGCGTTTCCCCCGACACTCTGTGCTCTAATACCGTGCGTTTCTTTCCACACTCTATGCTCTAATACCCTGCGTTTCTTTCCACACTCTGTGCTCTAATATCCTGCGTTTCCCCCCAAACTGTGTGCTCTAATACCCTGCGTTTCCCCCTACACTCTGTGCTCTAGTACCCTGTGTTTCCCCCCGCCACACGCTGTGCTCTAATACCCTGCCTTTCCCCCACACTCTGTGCTCTAATTCCCTGTGTTTCCCCCCGACACTTTGTGCTCTAATACCCTGTGTTTCCCCCGACACTCTGTGCTCTAATACCCTGCGTTTCCCCCCACACTCTGTGCTCTAATACCCTGCGTTTCCCCCTACACTGTGTGCTCTAATACACTGCGTTTCCCCCACACTCTGTGCTCAAATACCCTGCGTTTCCCCCACACTCTGTGCTCTAATACCCTGCATTTACCCCACACTCTGTGCTCTAATACCCTGTGTTTCCCCCTACACTCTGTGCTCTAATACCCTGTGTTACCCCCCCATACTCTGTGCTCTAATACCCTGTGTTTCCCCCTACATTCTGTGCTCTAATACCCTGTGTTTCCCCCCACACTCTGTGCTCTAATACCCTGTGTTTCCCCCGATACTCTGTGCTCTAATACCCTGTGTTTCCCCCTGCACTCTGTGCTCTAATACCCTGTGTTTCCCCCGACACTCTGTGCTCTAATACCCTGCGTTTCCCCCTACACTCTGTGCTCTAATACCATGCGTTTCCCCCCTACACTCTGTGCTCTAATACCCTGCGTTTCCCCCGACACTGTATGCTCTAATACCCTGCATTTCCCCCTACACTCTGTGCTCTAATACCCTGCGTTTCCCCCCTACACTCTGTGCTCTAATACCCTGTGTTTCTTTCCACACTCTATGCTCTAATACCCTGCATTTCTTTCCACACTCTGCTCTAATACCCTGCGTTTCCCCCCACACTGTGTGCTCTAATACCCTGTGTTTCCCCCTACAATCTGTGCTCTAATACCCTGCGTTTCCCCCTACACTCTGTGCTCTAATACCCTGTGTTTCTTTCCACACTCTATGCTCTAATACCCTGCATTTCTTTCCACACTCTGCTCTAATACCTTGCGTTTCCCCCCACACTGTGTGCTCTAATACCCTGTGTTTCCCCCTACAATCTGTGCTCTAATACCCTGCATTTCCCGCGACACTCTGTGCTCTAATACCCTGTGTTTCCCCCCCCCACACGCTGTGCTCTAATACCCTGCGTTTCTCCCACACTCTGTGCTCTAATACCCTGCGCTTCCCCCCGACACTTTGTGCTCTAATACCCTGTGTTTCCCCCTAGACTCTGTGCTCTAATACGCTGTGTTTCCCCCCACACTCTGTGCTCTAATACCCTGTGTTTCCGCCCCCCACACTCTGTGCTCTAATACCCTGCGTTTCCCCTCACACTCTGTGCTCTAATACCCTGCGTTTCCCCCTACACTCTGTGCTCTAATACCCTGTGTTTCCCCCCACACTCTGTGCTCTAATACCCTGTGTTTCCCCCTACACTCTGTGCTCTAATACCCTGTGTTTCCCCCTACACTCTGTGTTCTAATACCCTGCGTTTCCCCCCACACTCTGTGCTCTAATACCCTGTGTTTCCTCCCACACTCTGTGCTCTAATACCCTGCGTTTCCCCCTACACTCTGTGCTCTAATACCCTGTGTTTCTTTCCACACTCTATGCTCTAATACCCTGCGTTTCTTTCCACAATCTGTGCTCTAATATCCTGCGTTTCCCCCGACACCCCGTGCTCTAATACGCTGCGTTTCCCCCCCTACACTCTGTGCTCGAATACACTGTGTTTCCCCCCCTACACTCTGTGCTCTAATACCCTGCGTTTCCCCCGACACTCTGTGCTCGAATACACTGTGTTTCCCTCCCTACACTCTGTGCTCTAATACCCTGCGTTTCCCCCAACATTCTGTGCTCTAATACCCTGCGTTTCCCCCGACACTCTGTGCTCTAATACCGTGCGTTTCTTTCCACACTCTATTTTCTAATACCCTGCGTTTCCCCCGACACTGTATGCTCTAATACCCTGCGTTTCCCCCTACACTCTGTGCTCTAATACCCTGCGTTTCCCCCCTACACTCTGTGCTCTAATACCCTGTGTTTCTTTCCACACTCTATGCTCTAATACCCTACATTTCTTTCCACACTCTGCTCTAATACCCTGCGTTTCCCCCCACACTGTGTGCTCTAATACCCTGTGTTTCCCCCTACAATCTGTGCTCTAATACCCTGCGTTTCCCCCTACACCCCGTGCTCTAATACCCTGCATTTCCCGCGACACTCTGTGCTCTAATACCCTGCGTTTCTCCCACACTCTATGCTCTAATACCCTGCGCTTCCCCCCGACACTTTGTGCTCGAATACCCTGTGTTTCCCCCTACACTCTGTGCTCTAATACGCTGTGTTTCCCCCCACACTCTGTGCTCTAATACCCTGTGTTTCCGCCCCCCACACTCTGTGCTCTAATACCCTGCGTTTCCCCTCACACTCTGTGCTCTAATACCCTGCGTTTCCCCCCACACTCTGTGCTCTAATACCCTGTGTTTCCCCCTACACTCTGTGCTCTAATACCCTGTGTTTCCCCCTGCACTCTGTGTTCTAATACCCTGCGTTTCCCCCCACACTCTGTGCTCTAATACCCTGTGTTTCCTCCCACACTCTGTGCTCTAATACCCTGCGTTTCCCCCTACACTCTGTGCTCTAATACCCTGCGTTTCCCCCCTTCACTCTGTGCTCTAATACCCTGTGTTTCTTTCCACACTCTATGCTCTAATACCCTGCGTTTCTTTCCACAATCTGTGCTCTAATATCCTGCGTTTCCCCCCACACTGTGTGCTCTAATACCCTGCGTTTCCCCCGACACTCTGTGCTCTAATACCCTGCGTTTCCCCCTACACTGTGTGCTCTAATACCCTGCGTTTTCCCCTACACTCTGTGCTCTAATACCCTGCGTTTCCCCCGTACACTCTGTGCTCTAATACCCTGCGTTTCCCTCTGCACTGTGTGCTCTAATACCCTGCGTTTCCCCCAACACTGTGTGCTCTAATACCCTGCGTTTCCCCCTACACTCTGTGCTCTAATACCCTGCGTTTCCCCCCTACACTCTGTGCTCTAATACCCTGCATTTCCCCCTACACTCTGTGCTCTAATACACTGCGTTTCTTTCCACACTCTATGCTCTAATACCCTGCGTTTCTTTCCACACTCTGTGCTCTAATATCCTGCGTTTCCCCCCAAACTGTGTGCTGTAATACCCTGCGTTTCCCCTACACTCTGTGCTCTAATACCCTGCGTTTCCCCCGATACTCTGTGCTCTAATACCCTGCGTTTCCCCCCTGCACTCTGTGCGCTAATACCCTGCATTTCCCCCTGCACTCTCTGCTCTAATACCCTGTGTTTCTTTCCACACTCTATGCTCTAATACCCTGCATTTCTTTCCACACTCTGCTCTAATACCCTGCGTTTCCCCCCACACTGTGTGCTCTAATACCCTGCGTTTCCCCCGACACTCTGTGCTCTAATACCCTGTGTTTCCCCCCCCACACGCTGTGCTCTAATACACTGCGTTTCCCCCACACTCTGTGCTCTAATACCCTGTGTTTCCCCCCCCACACGCTGTGTTCTAATACCCTGCGTTTCCCCCCGACACTTTGTGCTCTAATACCCTGTGTTTCCCCCTACACTCTGTGCTCTAATACCCTATGTTTCCCCCCACACTCTGTGCTCTAATACCCTGTGTTTCCCCCCCCCACACTCTGTGCTCTAATACCCTGCGTTTCCCCTCAAACTCTGTGCTCTAATATCCTGCGTTTCCCCCTACACTCTGTGCTCTAATAGCCTGTGTTTCCCCCCACACTCTGTGCTCTAATACCCTGTGTTTCCCCCTACACTCTGTGCTCTAATACCCTGTGTTTCCGCCTACACTCTATGCTCTAATGCCCTGCGTTTCCCCCCACACTCTGTGCTCTAATACCCTGCGTTACCCCCTACACTCTGTGCTCTAATACCCTGCGTTTCCCCCAGTGCACTCTGTGCTCTAATACCCTGTGTTTCCCCCGACACTCTGTGCTCTAATACCCTGCGTTTTCCCCACACTGTGTACTTTAATACCCTGTGTTTCCCACTACACTCTGTGCTCTAATACCCTGCGTTTCCCCCGACACTCTGTGCTCTAATACCCTGCGTTACCCCCTACACTCTGTGCTCTAATACCCTGCGCTTCCCCCCACACTCTGTGCTCGAATACCCTGCGTTTCCCCCAACACTCTGTGCTCTAATACCCTGTGTTTCCCCCGACACTCTGTGCTCTAATACCCTGCGTTTTCCCCACACTCTGTGCTCGAATACCCTGCGTTTCCCCCCCACACTGTGTACTCTAATACCCTGCGTTTCCCCCTGCACTCTGTGCTCTAATACCATGCGTTTCCCCCCCTACACTCTGTGCTCTAATACCCTGCGTTTCCCACTACACTCTGTGCTCTAATACCCTGCGTTTCCCCCCCTACACTCTGTGCTCTAATACCCTGCATTTCCCCCTACACTCTGTGCTCTAATACCCTGCGTTTCTTTCCACACTCTGTGCTCTAATATCCTGCGTTTCCCCCCAAACTGTGTGCTCTAATACCCTGCGTTTCCCCCTACACTCTGTGCTCTAATACCCTGCGTTTCCCTCTACACTCTGTGCTCCAATACCCTGTGTTTCCCCCCCCACACGCTGTGCTCTAATAACCTGCGTTTCTCCCACACTCTGTGCTCTAATACCCTGCATTTCCCCCCGACACTTTGTGCTCTAATACCCTGTGTTTCCCCCTACACTCTGTGCTCTAATACGCTGTGTTTCCCCTCACACTCTGTGCTCTAATACCCTGTGTTTTCGCCCCCTACAGTCTGTGCTCTAATACCCTGCGTTTCCCCTCACACTCTGTGCTCTAATACCCTGCGTTTCCCCCTGCACTCTGTGCTCTAATACCCTGCGTTTCCCCCCACACTCTGTGCTCTAATACCCTGTGTTTCCCCCCACACTCTGTGCTCTAATACCCTGCGTTTCCCCCACACTCTGTGCTCTAATACCCTGTGTTTCCCCCTACACTCTGTGCTCTAATACCCTGCGTTTCCCCCCACACTCTGTGCTCTAATACCCTGTGTTTCCCCCTACACTCTGTGCTCTAATACCCTGCGTTTTCCCCGACACTCTGTGCTCTAATACCCTGCGTTTTCCCCGACACTCTGTGCTCTAATACCCTGCGTTTCCCCCCACACTCTGAGCTCTAATACCCTGCGTTTCCCCCTACACTCTGTGCTCTAATACCCTGCGTTTCCCCCCACACTCTGTGCTCTAATACCCTGTGTTTCCCCCTACACTCTGTGCTCTAATACCCTGCGTTTTCCCCGACACTCTGTGCTCTAATACCCTGCGTTTCCCCCCACACTCTGAGCTCTAATACCCTGCGTTTTCCCCGACACTCTGTGCTCTAATACCCTGCGTTTCCCCCCTACACTCTGTGCTCTAATACCCTGTGTTTCCCCCTACCCTCTGTGCTCTAATGCCGTGCGTTTCTTTCCACACTCTATGCTCTAATACCCTGCGTTTCTTTCCACACTCTATGCTCTAATACCCTGCGTTTCTTTCCACACTCTATGCTCTAATACCCTGTGTTTCCCCCCACACTCTGTGCTCTAATACCCTGCGTTTCCCCCTACGCTCTGCGCTCTAATACCCTGCGTTTCCCCCCACACTGTGTGCTCTAATACCCTGCATTTCCCCCTACACCCCGTGCTCTAATACCCTGCGTTTCCCACTACACTCTGTGCTCTAGTACCCTGTGTTTCCCCCCGTCACACGCTGTGCTCTAATACCCTGCGTTTCCCCCACACTCTGTGCGCTAATTCCCTGTCTTTCCCCCCGACACTTTGTGCTCTAATACCCTGCGTTTCCCCCCACACTCTGTGCTCTAATACCCTGCGTTTCCCCCTACACTGTGTGCTCTAATACCCTGCGTTTCCCCCACACTCTGTGCTCAAATACCCTGCGTTTCCCCCACACTCTGTGCTCTAATACCCTGCTTTTACCCCACACTCTGTGCTCTAATACCTAGCGTTTCCCCCCACACTCAGTGCTCTAATACCCTGCGTTTCCCCCTACACTCTGTGTTCTAATACCCTGCATTTCTCCCCCTACACTCTTTGCTCTAATACCCTGTGTTTCCCCCGACACGCTGTGCTCTAATTCCCTGTGTTTCCCCCACACTCTGTGCTCTAATACCCTGTGTTTTCCCCCTACACTCTGTGCTCTAATACCCTGTGTTTCCCCCTACACTGTGTGCTCTAATACCCTGCGTTTCCCCCTACACTCTCTGCTCAAATACCCTGCGTTTCCCCCACACTCAGTGCTCAAATACCCTGCGTTTCCCCCACACTCTGTGCTCTAATACCCTGCGTTTCCCCCACACTCTGTGCTCTAATACCCTGCGTTTACCCCCACACTCTGTGCTCTCATACCCTGCGTTTCCCCCTACACTGTGTGCTCTAATACCCTGCGTTTCCCCCACACTCTGTGCTCAAATACCCTGCGTTTCCCCCACACTCTGTGCTCTAATACCCTGCATTTACCCCACACTCTGTGCTCTAATACCCTGTGTTTCCCCCTGCACTCTGTGCTCTAATACCCTGTGTTTCCCGCGACACTCTGTGCTCTAATACCCTGCATTTCCCCCGACACTCTGTGCTCTAATACCCTGCGTTTCCTCCCTACACTCTGTGCTCTAATACCCTGCGTTTCCCCCGACACTGTATGCTCTAATACCCTGCGTTTCCCCCTACACTCTGTGCTCTAATACCCTGCGTTTCCCCCCTACACTCTGTGCTCTAATACCCTGCATTTCTCCCTACACTCTGTGCTCTAATACCCTGTGTTTCTTTCTACACTCTGTGCTCTAATACCCTGCATTTCTTTCCACACTCTGCTCTAATACCCTGCGTTTCCCCCCACACTGTGTGCTCTAATACCCTGCGTTTCCCCCGACACTCTGTGCTCTAATACCCTGCGTTTCCCCCGACACCCCGTGCTCTAATACCCTGCGTTTGCCCCTACACTCTGTGCTCTAATATCCTGTGTTTCCCCCCCCACACGCTGTGCTCTAATACCCTGCGTTTCTCCCACACTCTGTGCTCTAATACCGTGCGTTTCCCCCCGACACTTTGTGCTCTAATACCCTGTGTTTCCCCCTACACTCTGTGCTCTAATACCCTGTGTTTCCCCCCACACTCTGTGCTCTAATACCCTGCGTTTCCGCCCCCCACACTCTGTGCTCTAATACCCTGCGTTTCCCCTCACACTCTGTGCTCTAATACCCTGTGTTTCCCCCTACACTCTGTGCTCTAATACCCTGTGTTTCCCCCCAAACTCTGTGCTCTAATACCCTGTGTTTCCCCCTACACTCTGTGCTCTAATACCCTGTGTTTCCCCCTACACTCTGTGTTCTAATAACCTGCGTTTCCCCCCACACTCTGTGCTCTAATACCCTGCGTTTCCCCCGACACTCTGTGCTCTAATACCCTGCGTTTCCCCCCTACACTCTGTGCTCTAATACCCTGCGTTTCCCCCTACACTCTGTGCTCTAATACCCTGCGTTTCCCCCCGACACTCTGTGCTCTAATACCCTGCATTTCTCCCTACACTCTGTGCTCTAATACCCTGTGTTTCTTTCCACACTCTATGCTCTAATACCCTGCATTTTTTTCCACACTCTGCTCTAATACCCTGCGTTTCCCCCCACACTGTGTGCTCTAATACCCTGCGTTTCCCCCTACACTCTGTGCTCTAATACCCTGCGTTTCCCCCTACACTCTGTGCTCTAATACCCTGTGTTTCTTTCCACACTCTATGCTCTAATACCCTGCATTTTTTTCCACACTCTGCTCTAATACCCTGCGTTTCCCCTCAAACTCTGTGCTCTAATATCCTGCGTTTCCCCCTACACTCTGTGCTCTAATAGCCTGTGTTTCCCCCCACACTCTGTGCTCTAATACCCTGTGTTTCCCCCTACACTCTGTGCTCTAATACCCTGTGTTTCCGCCTACACTCTATGCTCTAATACCCTGCGTTTCCCCCCACACTCTGTGCTCTAATACCCTGCGTTACCCCCTACACTCTGTGCTCTAATACCCTGCGTTTCCCCCAGTGCACTCTGTGCTCTAATACCCTGTGTTTCCCCCGACACTCTGTGCTCTAATACCCTGCGTTTTCCCCACACTGTGTACTTTAATACCCTGTGTTTCCCACTACACTCTGTGCTCTAATACCCTGCGTTTCCCCCGACACTCTGTGCTCTAATACCCTGCGTTACCCCCTACACTCTGTGCTCTAATACCCTGCGCTTCCCCCCACACTCTGTGCTCGAATACCCTGCGTTTCCCCCAACACTCTGTGCTCTAATACCCTGTGTTTCCCCCGACACTCTGTGCTCTAATACCCTGCGTTTTCCCCACACTCTGTGCTCGAATACCCTGCGTTTCCCCCCCACACTGTGTACTCTAATACCCTGCGTTTCCCCCTGCACTCTGTGCTCTAATACCATGCGTTTCCCCCCCTACACTCTGTGCTCTAATACCCTGCGTTTCCCACTACACTCTGTGCTCTAATACCCTGCGTTTCCCCCCCTACACTCTGTGCTCTAATACCCTGCATTTCCCCCTACACTCTGTGCTCTAATACCCTGCGTTTCTTTCCACACTCTGTGCTCTAATATCCTGCGTTTCCCCCCAAACTGTGTGCTCTAATACCCTGCGTTTCCCCCTACACTCTGTGCTCTAATACCCTGCGTTTCCCTCTACACTCTGTGCTCCAATACCCTGTGTTTCCCCCCCCACACGCTGTGCTCTAATAACCTGCGTTTCTCCCACACTCTGTGCTCTAATACCCTGCATTTCCCCCCGACACTTTGTGCTCTAATACCCTGTGTTTCCCCCTACACTCTGTGCTCTAATACGCTGTGTTTCCCCTCACACTCTGTGCTCTAATACCCTGTGTTTTCGCCCCCTACAGTCTGTGCTCTAATACCCTGCGTTTCCCCTCACACTCTGTGCTCTAATACCCTGCGTTTCCCCCTGCACTCTGTGCTCTAATACCCTGCGTTTCCCCCCACACTCTGTGCTCTAATACCCTGTGTTTCCCCCCACACTCTGTGCTCTAATACCCTGCGTTTCCCCCACACTCTGTGCTCTAATACCCTGTGTTTCCCCCTACACTCTGTGCTCTAATACCCTGCGTTTCCCCCCACACTCTGTGCTCTAATACCCTGTGTTTCCCCCTACACTCTGTGCTCTAATACCCTGCGTTTTCCCCGACACTCTGTGCTCTAATACCCTGCGTTTTCCCCGACACTCTGTGCTCTAATACCCTGCGTTTCCCCCCACACTCTGAGCTCTAATACCCTGCGTTTCCCCCTACACTCTGTGCTCTAATACCCTGCGTTTCCCCCCACACTCTGTGCTCTAATACCCTGTGTTTCCCCCTACACTCTGTGCTCTAATACCCTGCGTTTTCCCCGACACTCTGTGCTCTAATACCCTGCGTTTCCCCCCACACTCTGAGCTCTAATACCCTGCGTTTTCCCCGACACTCTGTGCTCTAATACCCTGCGTTTCCCCCCTACACTCTGTGCTCTAATACCCTGTGTTTCCCCCTACCCTCTGTGCTCTAATGCCGTGCGTTTCTTTCCACACTCTATGCTCTAATACCCTGCGTTTCTTTCCACACTCTATGCTCTAATACCCTGCGTTTCTTTCCACACTCTATGCTCTAATACCCTGTGTTTCCCCCCACACTCTGTGCTCTAATACCCTGCGTTTCCCCCTACGCTCTGCGCTCTAATACCCTGCGTTTCCCCCCACACTGTGTGCTCTAATACCCTGCATTTCCCCCTACACCCCGTGCTCTAATACCCTGCGCTTCCCACTACACTCTGTGCTCTAGTACCCTGTGTTTCCCCCGTCACACGCTGTGCTCTAATACCCTGCGTTTCCCCCACACTCTGTGCGCTAATTCCCTGTCTTTCCCCCCGACACTTTGTGCTCTAATACCCTGCGTTTCCCCCCACACTCTGTGCTCTAATACCCTGCGTTTCCCCCTACACTGTGTGCTCTAATACCCTGCGTTTCCCCCACACTCTGTGCTCAAATACCCTGCGTTTCCCCCACACTCTGTGCTCTAATACCCTGCTTTTACCCCACACTCTGTGCTCTAATACCTAGCGTTTCCCCTCACACTCAGTGCTCTAATACCCTGCGTTTCCCCCTACACTCTGTGTTCTAATACCCTGCATTTCTCCCCCTACACTCTTTGCTCTAATACCCTGTGTTTCCCCCGACACGCTGTGCTCTAATTCCCTGTGTTTCCCCCACACTCTGTGCTCTAATACCCTGTGTTTTCCCCCTACACTCTGTGCTCTAATACCCTGTGTTTCCCCCTACACTGTGTGCTCTAATACCCTGCGTTTCCCCCTACACTCTCTGCTCAAATACCCTGCGTTTCCCCCACACTCAGTGCTCAAATACCCTGCGTTTCCCCCACACTCTGTGCTCTAATACCCTGCGTTTCCCCCACACTCTGTGCTCTAATACCCTGCGTTTACCCCCACACTCTGTGCTCTCATAGCCTGCGTTTCCCCCTACACTGTGTGCTCTAATACCCTGCGTTTCCCCCACACTCTGTGCTCAAATACCCTGCGTTTCCCCCACACTCTGTGCTCTAATACCCTGCATTTACCCCACACTCTGTGCTCTAATACCCTGTGTTTCTCCTGCACTCTGTGCTCTAATACCCTGTGTTACCCCCCCATACTCTGTGCTCTATTACCCTGTGTTTCCCCCTACATTCTGTGCTCTAATACCCTCTGTTTCCCCCCACACTCTGTGCTCTAATACCCTGTGTTTCCCCCGATACTCTGTGCTCTAATAACCTGTGTTTCCCCCTGCACTCTGTGCTCTAATACCCTGTGTTTCCCGCGACACTCTGTGCTCTAATACCCTGCATTTCCCCCGACACTCTGTGCTCTAATACCCTGCGTTTCCTCCCTACACTCTGTGCTCTAATACCCTGCGTTTCCCCCGACACTGTATGCTCTAATACCCTGCGTTTCCCCCTACACTCTGTGCTCTAATACCCTGCGTTTCCCCCCTACACTCTGTGCTCTAATACCCTGCATTTCTCCCTACACTCTGTGCTCTAATACCCTGTGTTTCTTTCTACACTCTGTGCTCTAATACCCTGCATTTCTTTCCACACTCTGCTCTAATACCCTGCGTTTCCCCCCACACTGTGTGCTCTAATACCCTGCGTTTCCCCCGACACTCTGTGCTCTAATACCCTGCGTTTCCCCCGACACCCCGTGCTCTAATACCCTGCGTTTGCCCCTACACTCTGTGCTCTAATATCCTGTGTTTCCCCCCCCACACGCTGTGCTCTAATACCCTGCGTTTCTCCCACACTCTGTGCTCTAATACCGTGCGTTTCCCCCCGACACTTTGTGCTCTAATACCCTGTGTTTCCCCCTACACTCTGTGCTCTAATACCCTGTGTTTCCCCCCACACTCTGTGCTCTAATACCCTGCGTTTCCGCCCGCCACACTCTGTGCTCTAATACCCTGCGTTTCCCCTCACACTCTGTGCTCTAATACCCTGTGTTTCCCCCTACACTCTGTGCTCTAATACCCTGTGTTCCCCCCAAACTCTGTGCTCTAATACCCTGTGTTTCCCCCTACACTCTGTGCTCTAATACCCTGTGTTTCCCCCTACACTCTGTGTTCTAATACCCTGCGTTTCCCCCCACACTCTGTGCTCTAATACCCTGCGTTTCCCCCGACACTCTGTGCTCTAATACCCTGCGTTTCCCCCCTACACTCTGTGCTCTAATACCCTGCGTTTCCCCCTACACTCTGTGCTCTAATACCCTGCGTTTCCCCCCTACACTCTGTGCTCTAATACCCTGCATTTCTCCCTACACTCTGTGCTCTAATACCCTGTGTTTCTTTCCACACTCTATGCTCTAATACCCTGCATTTTTTTCCACACTCTGCTCTAATACCCTGCGTTTCCCCCCACACTGTGTGCTCTAATACCCTGCGTTTCCCCCTACACTCTGTGCTCTAATACCCTGCGTTTCCCCCTACACTCTGTGCTCTAATACCCTGTGTTTCCCCCCCGCACACGCTGTGCTCTAATACCCTGCGTTTCTCCCACACTCTGTGCTCTAATACCCTGCGTTTCCCCCCGACACTTTGTGCTCTAATACCCTGTGTTTCCGCCTGCACTCTGTGCTCTAATACCCTGTGTTTCCCCCCACACTCTGTGCTCTAATACCCTGTGTTTCCCCCTACACTCTGTGCTCTAATACCCTGTGTTTCCCCCTACACTGTGTGCTCTAATACCCTGCGTTTCCCCCTACACTCTGTGCTCTAATACCCTGCGTTTCCTCCCCTACACTCTTTGCTCTAATACCCTGTGTTTCCCCCGACACTCTGTGCTCTAATACCCTGCGTTTTCCCCACACTGTGTACTTTAATACCCTGTGTTTCCCCCGACACTCTGTGCTCTAATACCCTGCGTTTCCCCCACACTCTGTGCTCCAATACCCTGCGCTTCCCCCTACACTCTGTGCTCTAATACCCTGCGTTTCCCCCCACACTCTGTGCTCTCATACCCTGCATTTCCCCCCCTACACTCTGTGCTCTAATACCCTGCGTTTCCCCCCACACTCTGTGCTCTAATACCCTGTGTTTCCCCCCCCACACTCTGTGCTCTAATACCCTGCGTTTACCCCACACTCTGTGCTCTAATACCCTGTGTTTCCCACTACATTCTGTGCTCTAATACCCTGCATTTCCCCCCCATACGCTTTGCTCTAATACCCTGCATTTCCCCTACACTCTGTGCTCTAATACCCTGCGTTTCCCCCTGCACTCTGTGCTCTAATACCCAGCATTTCCCCCTACACTCTGTGCTCTAATACCCTGCGTTTCCCCCTACACTCTGTGCTCTAATACCCTGCGTTTCCCCTCACACTCTGTGCTCTAATACCCTGCGTTTCCCCCTACACTCTGTGCTCTAATACCCTGTGTTTCCCCCCACACTCTGTGCTCTAATACCCTGCGTTTCCCCCCAACACTCTGTGCTCTAATACCCTGCATTTCTCCCTACACTCTGTGCTCGAATACCCTATGTTTCTTTCCACACTCTATGCTCTAATACCCTGCATTTTTTTCCACACTCTGCTCTAATACCCTGCGTTTCCCCCCCTACACTCTGTGCTCTAATACCCTGCGTTTCCCCTACACTCTGTGCTCTAATACCCTGCGTTTCCCCCTACACTCTGTGCTCTAATACCCTGTGTTTCCCCCCCGCACACGCTGTGCTCTAATACCCTGCGTTTCCGCCCCCCACACTCTGTGCTCTAATACCCTGCGTTTCCCCTCACACTCTGTGCTCTAATACCCTGTGTTTCCCCCTACACTCTGTGCTCTAATACCCTGTGTTTCCCCCCACACTCTGTGCTCTAATACCCTGTGTTTCCCCCTACACTCTGTGCTCTAATACCCTGTGTTTCCCCCTACACTCTGTGTTCTAATACCCTGCGTTTCCCCCTACACTCTGTGCTCTAATACCCTGCGTTTCCCCTCACACTCTGTGCTCTGATACCCTGCGTTTCCCCCTACACTCTGTGCTCTAATACCCTGCGTTTCCCCCTACACTCTGTGCTCTAATACCCTGTGTTTCCCCCCCGCACACGCTGTGCTCTAATACCCTGCGTTTCTCCCACACTCTGTGCTCTAATACCCTGCGTTTCCCCCCGACACTTTGTGCTCTAATACCCTGTGTTTCCGCCTGCACTCTGTGCTCTAATACGCTGTGTTTCCCCCCACACTCTGTGCTCTAATACCCTGCGTTTCTCCCACACTCTGTGCTCTAATACCCTGCGTTTCCCCCCGACACTTTGTGCTCTAATACCCTGTGTTTCCGCCTGCACTCTGTGCTCTAATACCCTGTGTTTCCGCCCCCCCACACTCTGTGCTCTAATACCCTGCGTTTCCCCTCACACTCTGTGCTCTAATACCCTGCGTTTCCCCCTACACTCTGTGCTCTAATACCCTGTGTTTCCCCCCACACTCTGTGCTCTAATACCCTGTGTTTCCCCCTACACTCTGTGTTCTAATACGCTGCGTTTCCCCCCACACTCTGTGATCTAATACCCTGTGTTTCCCCCCACACTCTGTGCTCTAATACCCTGCGTTTCCCCCCACACTCTGTGCTCTAATACCCTGCGTTTCCCCCTACACTCTGTGCTCTAATACCCTATATTTCCCCCGACACTCTGTGCTCTAATACCCTGTGTTACTTTCCACACTCTATGCTCTAATACCCTGCGTTTCTTTCCACACTCTGTGCTCTAATACCCTGCGTTTCTTTCCACACTCTGTGCTCTAATATCCTGCGTTTCCCCCCACACTGTGTGCTCTAATACCCTGCGTTTCCCCCCACACTGTGCTCTAATACCCTGCGTTTCCCCCCACACTGTGTGCTCTAATACCCTGTGTCTCCCCCTGCACCCCGTGCTCTAATACCCTACGTTTCCCCCGACACTCTGTGCTCTAATACCCTGTGTTTCCCCCCCCACACGCTGTGCTCTAATACCCTGCGTTTCTCCCACACTCTGTGCTCTAATACCCTGCGTTTCCCCCCGACACTTTGTGCTCTAATACTCTGTGTTTCCCCCTACACTCTGTGCTCTAATACCCTGTGTTTCCCCGCACACTCTGTGCTCTAATACCCTGTGTTTCCCCCCCCCCCACACTCTGTGCTCTAATACCCTGTGTTTCCCCCTACACTGTGTGCTCTAATACCCTGCGTTTCTCCCTACACTCTGTGCTCTAATACCCTGCGTTTCCCCCCCTACACTCTTTGCTCTAATACCCTGTGTTTCCCCCGACACTCTGTGCTCTAATACCCTGCGTTTTCCCCACACTGTGTACTTTAATACCCTGTGTTTCCCCCGACACTCTGTGCTCTAATACCCTGCGTTTCCCCCACACTCTGTGCTCCAATACATGCGCTTCCCCCTACACTCTGTGCTCTAATACCCTGCGTTTCCCCCACACTCTGTGCTCCAATACATGCGTTTCCCCCCACAGTCTGTGCTCTCATACCCTGCATTTCCCCCCCTACACTCTGTGCTCTAATACCCTGCGTTTCCCCCCACACTCTGTGCTCTAATACCCTGTGTTTCCCCCCCACACTCTGTGCTCTAATACCCTGCGTTTACCCCACACTCTGTGCTCTAATACCCTGTGTTTCCCACTACATTCTGTGCTCTAATACCCTGCATTTCCCCCCCATACGCTTTGCTCTAATACCCTGCATTTCCCCTACACTCTGTGCTCTAATACCCTGCGTTTCCCCCTGCACTCTGTGCTCTAATACTCTGCATTTCCCCCTACACTCTGTGCTCTAATACCCTGCGTTTCCCCCTACACTCTGTGCTCTAATACCCTGCGTTTCCCCTCACACTCTGTGCTCTAATACCCTGCGTTTCCCCCTACACTCTGTGCTCTAATACCCTGTGTTTCCCCCCACACTCTGTGCTCTAATACCCTGCGTTTCCCCCCTACACTCTGTGCTCTAATACCCTGCATTTCCCCCTACACTCTGTGCTCGAATACCCTATGTTTCTTTCCACACTCTATGCTCTAATACCCTGCATTTTTTTCCACACTCTGCTCTAATACCCTGCGTTTACCCCCACACTGTGTGCTCTAATACCCTGCGTTTCCCCCTACACTCTGTGCTCTAATACCCTGCGTTTCCCCCTACACTCTGTGCTCTAATACCCTGTGTTTCCCCCCCGCACACGCTGTGCTCTAATACCCTGCGTTTCCGCCCCCCACACTCTGTGCTCTAATACCCTGCGTTTCCCCTCACACTCTGTGCTCTAATACCCTGTGTTTCCCCCTACACTCTGTGCTCTAATACCCTGTGTTTCCCCCCACACTCTGTGCTCTAATACCCTGCATTTCCCCCTACACTCTGTGCTCTAATACCCTGTGTTTCCCCCTACACTCTGTGTTCTAATACCCTGCGTTTCCACCCACACTCTGTGCTCTAATACCCTGCATTTCCCCCTACACTCTGTGCTCTAATACCCTGCGTTTCCCCCGACACTGTGTGCTCTAATACCCTGCGTTTCCCCCGACACTGTATGCTTTAACACCCTGCGTTTCCCCCTACACTCTGTGCTCTAATACCCTGCATTTCTCCCTACACTCTGTGCTCTAATACCCTGTGTTTCCCCCTACACTCTGTGCTCTAATACCCTGTGTTTCCCCCCACACTCTGTGCTCTAATACCCTGCGTTTCCCCCTACACTCTGTGTTCTAATACGCTGCGTTTCCCCCCACACTCTGTGATCTAATACCCTGTGTTTCCCCCCACACTCTGTGCTCTAATACCCTGCGTTTCCCCCCACACTCTGTGCTCTAATACCCTGCGTTTCCCCCCTACACTCTGTGCTCTAATACCCTATATTTCCTCCGACACTCTGTGCTCTAATACCCTGTGTTTCTTTCCACACTCTATGCTCTAATACCCTGCGTTTCTTTCCACACTCTGTGCTCTAATACACTGCGTTTCCCCCCACACTGTGTGCTCTAATACCCTGCGTTTCCCCCTACACTCTGTGCTCTAATACCCTGCGTTTCCCCCCACACTGTGTGCTCTAATACCCTGTGTTTCCCCCTACATTCTGTGCTCTAATACCCTGTGTTTCCCCCACACTCTGTGCTCTAATACCCTGTGTTTCCACCCCCCCCCACACTCTGTGCTCTAATACCCTGCGTTTCCCCCTGCACTCTGTGCTCTAATACCCTGCGTTTCCCCCTACACTCTGTGCTCTAATACCCTGTGTTTCCCCCGACACTCTGTGCTCTAATTCCCTGTGTTTCCCCCTACACTCTGTGCTCTAATACCCTGCGTTTCCCCCTACACTGTGTGCTCTAATACCCTGCGTTTCCCCCTACACTCTGTGCTCTAATACCCAGCGTTTCCCCCGCTACACTCTCTGCTCTAATACCCTGTGTTTCCCCCGACACTCTGTGCTCTAATACCCTGTGTTTTCCCCACACTGTGTACTTTAATACCCTGCGTTTCCCCCACACTCTGTGCTCTAATACCCTGCGTTTTCCGCACAATGTGTACTTTAATACCCTGCGTTTCCCCCCACATTCTGTGCTCTAATACCCTGTGTTTCCCCCACACTCTGTGCTCTAATACCCTGTGTTTCCACCCCCCCCCCCACACTCTGTGCTCTAATGCCCTGCGTTTCCCCCCCTACACTCTGTGCTCTAATACCCTGCGTTTCCCCCCACACTCTGTGCTCTAATATCCTGTGTTTCCCCCCCACACTCTGTGCTCTAATACCCTGCGTTTCCACCCACATTCTGTGCTCGAATACCCTGTGTTTCCCCCCGTACACTCTGTGCTCTAATACCCTGCATTTCCCCCCTGCACTGTGTGCTGTAATACCCTACGTTTCCCCCTGCACTCTTTACTCTAATACCCTGCATTTCCCCCCCACACTGTGTGCTCTAATACCCTTCGTTTCCCCCGACACTCTGTGCTCTAATACCCTGCGTTTCCCCCCAACACTGTGTGCTCTAATACCCTGCGTTTCCCCCGACACTGTGTGCTCTAATACCCTGCGTTTCCCCCTACACTGTGTGCTCTAATACCCTGTGTTTCCCCCCCACACTCTGTGCTCTAATAACCTACGTTTCCCCCGACACTCTGTGCTCTAATACCCTGCGTTTCCCCCCTACACTGTGTGCTCTAATACCCTGTGTTTCCCCACTACACTCTGTGCTCTAATACCCTGCGTTTCCCCCTACGCTCTGTGCTCTCATACCCTGCGTTTCTTTCCACACTCTGTGCTCTAATACCCTGCGTTTCCCCCTACGCTCTGTGCTCTAATACTCTGCGTTTCTTTCCGCACTCTGTGCTCTAATACCCTGCGTTTCCCCCTGCACTCTGTGCTCTAATACCCTGCGTTTCCCCCTACACTCTGTGCACTAATACTCTGCGTTTCTTTCCACACTCTGTGCTCTAATACCCTGCGTTTCTTTCCACACTCTGTGCTCTAATACCCTGCGTTTCTTTCCGCACTCTGTGCTCTAATACCCTGCGTTTCCCCCCACACTGTGTGCTCTAATTCCCTGCGTTTCCCCCTGCGCTCTGTGCTCTAATACCCTGCGTTTCCCCCTACACTCTGTGCTCTAATACCCTGCGTTTCTTTCCACACTCTGTGCTCTAATACCCTGCGTTTCTTTCCACACTCTGTGCTCTAATACCCTGCGTTTCTTTCCACACTGTGTGCTCTAATACCCTGCGTTTCCCCCTACACTGTGTTCTCTAATACCCTGCGTTTCCCCCTACACTGTCTGCTCTAATACCCTGCGTTTCCTCTGCACTGTGTGCTCTAATACCCTGTGTTTCCCCCGACACTCTGTGCTCTAATACCCTGCGTTTCCCCCGACATTGTGTGCTCTAATACCCTGCATTTCCCCCTACAATCTGTGCGCTAATACCCTGCGTTTCCCCCCTACACTGTGTGCTCTAATACCCTGTGTTTCCCCCCTACACTCTGTGCTCTAATACCCTGCGTTTCTTTCCACACTCTGTGCTCTAAAAACCTGCGTTTCTTTCCACACTCTGTGCTCTAATACCCTGCGTTTCCCCTACACTGTGTGCTCTAATACTCTGCGTTTCCCCCGACACTCTGTGCTCTAATACCCTGCGTTTCCCCCTATACTGTGTGCTCTAATACCCTGTGTTTCCCCCCTACACTCTGTGCTCTAATACCCTGCGTTTCCCCATACACTCTGTGCTCTAATACCCTGCGTTTCTTTCCACACTCTGTGCTCTAATACCCTGCGTTTCTTTCCGCACTCTGTGCTCTAATACCCTGCGTTTCCCCCCACACTGTGTGCTCTAATACCCTGCGTTTCCCCCTACACTCTGTGCTCGAATACCCTGCGTTTCCCCCTACACTCTGTGCTCCAATACCCTGCGTTTCCCCCCACACTCTGTGCTCGAATACCCTGTGTTTCCCCCCACACTCTGTGTTCTAATACCCTGCGTTTCCCCCCACACTCTGTGCTCTCATACCCTGTGTTTCCCCCCACACTCTGTGTTCTAATACCCTGCGTTTCACCCCACACTCTGTGCTCTAATACCCTGTGTTTCCCCCCACACTCTGTGCTCTCATACCCTGCGTTTCCCCCTACACTCTGTGCTCTAATACCCTGCGTTTCCCCCCTACACTCTGTGCTCTAATACCCTGCGTTTCCACCCACACTCTGTGCTCTAATACCCTGCGTTTCCCCCGACACTCTGTGCTCTAACACCCTGCATTTCCCCCCAAGACTGTGTGCTCTAATACCCTGCGTTTCCCCCTACACTGTGTGCTCTAATACCCTGCATTTCCCCCCCACACTCTGTGCTCTAATAACCTACGTTTCCCCCGACACTCTGTGCTCTAATACCCTGCGTTTCCCCCTACACTGTGTGCTCTAATACCCTGCGTTTCCCCCCACACTCTGTGCTCTAATACACTGTGTTTCCCCACTACACTCTGTGCTCTAATACCCTGCGTTTCCCCCTACGCTCTGTGCTCTAATACCCTGCGTTTCTTTCCACACTCTGTGCTCTAATACTCTGCGTTTGTTTCCGCACTCTGTGCTCTAATACCCTGCGTTTCCCCCCACACTGTGTGCTCTAATACCCTGCGTTTCCCCCTGCACTCTGTGCTCTAATACCCTGCGTTTCCCCCTGCACTCTGTGCTCTAATACTCTGCGTTTCTTTCCACACTCTGTGCTCTAATACCCTGCGTTTCTTTCCACACTCTGTGCTCTAATACCCTGCGTTTCTTTCCGCACTCTGTGCTCTAATACCCTGCGTTTCCCCCTACACTCTGTGCTCTAATACCCTGCGTTTCCCCCTACACTCTGTGCTCTAATACTCTGCGTTTCTTTCCACACTCTGTGCTCTAATACCCTGCGTTTCTTTCCACACTCTGTGCTCCAATACTCTGCGTTTCTTTCCACACTCTGTGCTCTAATACCCTGCGTTTCTTTCCACACTCTGTGCTCTAATACCCTGCGTTTCTTTCCGCACTCTGTGCTCTAATACCCTGCGTTTCCCCCCACACTCTGTGCTCTAATACCCTGTGTTTCCCCCCCCCCACACTCTGTGCTCTAATACCCTGCGTTTCCCCCCACACTCTGTGCTCTAATACCCTGCGTTTCCCCCCACACTCTGTGCTCTAATACCCTGTGCTTCCCCCCCTACACTCTGTGCTCTGATACCCTGTGTTTCTCCCTACACTCTGTGCTCTAATAGCCTGCGTTACCCCCTACACTCTGTGCTCCAATACCCTGTGTTTCTTTCCACACTCTGTGCTCTAATACCCTGCGTTTCCGCCCGCACTGTGTGCTCTAATACCCTGCGTTTCCCCCTGCACTCTGTGCTCTAATACCTGCGTTTCCCCCCTACACTCTGTGCTCTAATACCCTGCGTTTCCCCCCTGCACTGTGTGCTGTAATATCCTACGTTTCCCCCTTTACTCTTTACTCTAATACCCTGCGTTTCCCCCCCACACTGTGTGCTCTAATACCCTGCGTTTCCCCCCACACTCTGTGCTCTAATACCCTGCGTTTCACCCCAACACTGTGTGCTCTAATACCCTGCGTTTCCCCCTACACTGTGTGCTCTAATACCCTGTGTTTCGCCCTACACTGTGTGTTCTAATACCCTGCGTTTCACCCCAACACTGTGTGCTCTAATACCCTGCGTTTCCCCCTACACTGTGTGCTCTAATACCCTGCGTTTCCCCCTACACTGTGTGCTCTAATACCCTGTGTTTCCCCACTACACTCTGTGCTCTAATACCCTGCGTTTCCCCCGACGCTCTGTGCTCTAATACCCTGCGTTTCTTTCCACACTCTGTGCTCTAATACCCTGCGTTTCTTTCCACACTCTGTGCTCTAATACCCTGCGTTTCTTTCCACACTCTGTGCTCCAATACTCTGCGTTTCCCCCTACACTGTGTGCTCTAATACCCTGCGTTTCTTTCCACACTCTGTGCTCTAATACCCTGCGTTTCTTTCCACACTGTGTGCTCTAATACCCTGCGTTTCCCCCTACACTCCGTGCTCTAATACCCTGCGTTTCCCCCTACACTCTGTGCTCTAATACCCTGCGTTTCCCCCCACACTCTGTACTCTAATACCCTGTGTTTCCCCCCCCAACACTCTGTGCTCTAATACCCTGCGTTTCCGCCCACACTCTGTGCTCTAATACCCTGTGTTTCCCCTCCCTACACTCTGTGCTCTGATACCCTGTGTTTCCCCCTACACTCTGTGCTCTAATACCCTGCATTTCCCCCCGCTACACTGTGTGCTCTAATACCCTGCGTTTCTCCCTACACTCTGTGCTCTAATACCCTGCGTTACCCCCTACACTCTGTGCTCTAATACCCTGCGTTTCCCCCCACACTTTGTGCTCTAATACCCTGCGTTTCCCCCCGCACTGTGTGCTCTAATACCCTACGTTTCCCCCTGCACTCTGTGCTCTAATACCTGCGTTTCCCCCGACACTCTGTGCTCTAATACCCTGTGTTTCCCCCTGCACTCTGTGCTCTAATACCCTGCGTTTCTTTCCACACTCTGTGCTCTAATACCCTGCGTTTCTCCCCACACTGTGTGCTCTAATACCCTGCGTTTCCCCCCCGACACTCTGTGCTCTAATACCCTGCGTTTCCCCCGACACTCTGTGCTCTAATACCCTGTGTTTCCCCCTGCACTCTGTGCTCTAATACCCTGCGTTTCTTTCCACACTCTGTGCTCTAATACCCTGCGTTTCTCCCCACACTGTGTGCTCTAATACCCTGCGTTTCCCCCCCTACACTCTGTGCTCTAATACCTTGCCTTTCCCCCCACACTGTGTGCTTTAATACCCTGCGTTTCCCCCCCTACACTCTGTGCTCTAATACCCTGCGTTTCTCCCCACACTGTGTGCTCTAATACCCTGCGTTTCTCCCCACACTGTGTGCTCTAATACCCTGCGTTTCCCCCTACACTCTGTGCTCTAATACCCTGCGTTTCCCCCCCTACACTCTGTGCTCTAATACCCTGCGTTTCCCCCCACACTCTGTGCTCTAATACCCTGCGTTTCCCCCTACTCTCCGTGCTCTAATACCCTGCGTTTCCCCCTACACTCTGTGCTCTAATACCCTGTGTTTCCCACCACACTCTCTGCTCTAATACCCTGTGTTTCCCCCCCCCACACTCTGTGCTCTAATACCCTGCGTTTCCCCCCACACTCTGTGCTCTAATACCCTGTGTTTCCCCCACTACACTCTGTGCTCTAATACCCTGTGTTTCCCCCCACACTCTGTGCTCTAATACCCTGTGTTTCCCCCCCTACACTCTGTGCTCTAATACCCTGCATTTCCCCCCTACACTTTGTGCTCTGATACCCTGCGTTTCCCCCTACACTCTGTGCTCTCATACCCTGCGTTTCCCCCTACACTCTGTGCTCTAATACCCTGCGTTTCCCCCCTACACTCTGTGCTCTAATACCCTGCGTTTCCCCCCGTACACTCTGTGCTCTAATACCCTGCATTTCCCCCCTGCACTGTGTGCTGTAATACCCTACGGTTCCCCCTGCACTCTTTACTCTAATACCCTGCTTTTCCCCCCCACACTGTGTGCTCTAATACCCTGCGTTTCCTCCTACACTGTGTGCTCTAATACCCTGCGTTTCCCCTACACTGTGTGCTCTAATAACCTACGTTTCCCCCGACACTCTGTGCTCTAATACCCTGCGTTTCCCCCCTACACTGTGTGCTCTAATACACTGTGTTTCCCCACTACACTCTGTGCTCTAATACCCTGCGTTTCCCCCTACGCTCTGTGCTCTAATACCCTGCGTTTCTTTCCACACTCTGTGCTCTAATACTCTGCGTTTGTTTCCGCACTCTGTGCTCTAATACCCTGCGTTTCCCCCCACACTGTGTGCTCTAATACCCTGCGTTTCCCCCTGCACTCTGTGCTCTAATACCCTGCGTTTCCCCCTACACTCTGTGCTCTAATACTCTGCGTTTCTTTCCACACTCTGTGCTCTAATACTCTGCGTTTCTTTCCACACTCTGTGCTCTAATACCCTGCGTTTCTTTCCACACTCTGTGCTCTAATACCCTGCGTTTCTTTCCGCACTCTGTGCTCTAATACCCTGCGTTTCCCCCTTCACTCTGTGCTCTAATACCCTGCGTTTCCCCCCACACTCTGTGCTCTAATACCCTGTGTTTCCCCCTGCACACTCTGTGCTCTAATACCCTGCGTTTCCCCCCACACTCTGTGCTCTAATACCCTGCGTTTCCCCCCACACTCTGTGCTCTAATACCCTGTGCTTCCCCCACTACACTCTGTGCTCTGATACCCTGTGTTTCTCCCTACACTCTGTGCTCTAATAGCCTGCGTTACCCCCTACACTCTGTGCTCCAATACCCTGCGTTTCTTTCCACACTCTGTGCTCTAATACCCTGCGTTTCCGCCCGCACTCTGTGCTCTAATACCCTACGTTTCCCCCTGCACTCTGTGCTCTAATACCTGCGTTTCCTCCCTACACTCTGTGCTCTAATACCCTGCGTTTCCCCCCTGCACTGTGTGCTGTAATATCCTACGTTTCCCCCTGTACTCTTTACTCTAATACCCTGCGTTTCCCCCCCACACTGTGTGCTCTAATACCCTGCGTTTCCCCCGACACTCTGTGCTCTAATACCCTGCGTTTCACCCCAACACTGTGTGCTCTAATACCCTGCGTTTCCCCCTACACTGTGTGCTCTAATACCCTGCGTTTCCCCCTACACTGTGTGCTCTAATACCCTGCGTTTCCCCCCACACTCTGTGCTCTAATACCCTGTGCTTCCCCCACTACACTCTGTGCTCTGATACCCTGTGTTTCTCCCTACACTCTGTGCTCTAATAGCCTGCGTTACCCCCTACACTCTGTGCTCCAATACCCTGCGTTTCTTTCCACACTCTGTGCTCTAATACCCTGCGTTTCCGCCCGCACTCTGTGCTCTAATACCCTACGTTTCCCCCTGCACTCTGTGCTCTAATACCTGCGTTTCCTCCCTACACTCTGTGCTCTAATACCCTGCGTTTCCCCCCTGCACTGTGTGCTGTAATATCCTACGTTTCCCCCTGTACTCTTTACTCTAATACCCTGCGTTTCCCCCCCACACTGTGTGCTCTAATACCCTGCGTTTCCCCCGACACTCTGTGCTCTAATACCCTGCGTTTCACCCCAACACTGTGTGCTCTAATACCCTGCGTTTCCCCCTACACTGTGTGCTCTAATACCCTGCGTTTCCCCCTACACTGTGTGCTCTAATACCCTGCGTTTCCCCCGACACTCTGTGCTCTAATACCCTGCGTTTCCCCCCTACACTGTGTGCTCTAATACCCTGCGTTTCCCCCGACGCTCTGTGCTCTAATACCCTGCGTTTCTTTACACACTCTGTGCTCTAATACCCTGCGTTTCTTTCCACACTCTGTGCTCTAATACCCTGCGTTTCTTTCCGCACTCTGTGCTCTAATACCCTGCGTTTCCCCCCACACTGTGTGCTCTAATACCCTGCGTTTCCCCCTGCACTCTGTGCTCTAATACCCTGCGTTTCCCCCTACACTCTGTGCTCTAATACCCTGCGTTTCTTTCCACACTCTGTGCTCTAATACCCTGCGTTTCTTTCCGCACTCTGTGCTCTAATACCCTGCGTTTCCCCCACACTCTGTGCTCTAATACCCTGTGTTTCCCCCTACACTCTGTGCTCTAATACCCTGCGTTTCCCCCTGCACTCTGTGCTCTAATACCCTGCGTTTCCCCCCACACTCTGTGCTCTAATACCCTGTGTTTCCCCCCCCCACACTCTGTGCTCTAATACCCTGCGTTTCCCCCCACACTCTGTGCTCTAATACCCTGTGCTTCCCCCCCTACACTCTGTGCTCTGATACCCTGTGTTTCTCCCTACACTCTGTGCTCTAATAGCCTGCGTTACCCCCTACACTCTGTGCTCTAATACCCTGCGTTTCTTTCCACCCTCTGTGCTCTAATACCCTGCGTTTCCCCCTACACTGTGTTCTCTAATACCCTGCGTTTCCCCCTACACTGTCTGCTCTAATACCCTGCGTTTCCTCTGCACTGTGTGCTCTAATACCCTGTGTTTCCCCCGACACTCTGTGCTCTAATACCCTGCGTTTCTCCCCACACTGTGTGCTCTAATACCCTGCGTTTCTCCCCACACTGTGTGCTCTAATACCCTGCGTTTCCCCCTACACTCTGTGCTCTAATACCCTGCGTTTCCCCCCCTACACTCTGTGCTCTAATACCCTGCGTTTCCCCCCACACTCTGTGCTCTAATACCCTGCGTTTCCCCCTACTCTCCGTGCTCTAATACCCTGCGTTTCCCCCTACACTCTGTGCTCTAATACCCTGTGTTTCCCACCACACTCTCTGCTCTAATACCCTGTGTTTCCCCCCCCCCACACTCTGTGCTCTAATACCCTGCGTTTCCCCCCACACTCTGTGCTCTAATACCCTGTGTTTCCCCCACTACACTCTGTGCTCTAATACCCTGTGTTTCCCCCCACACTCTGTGCTCTAATACCCTGTGTTTCCCCCCCTACACTCTGTGCTCTAATACCCTGCGTTTCCCCCTACACTCTGTGCTCTCATACCCTGCGTTTCTTTCCACACTCTGTGCTCTAATACCCTGCGTTTCCCCCTACGCTCTGTGCTCTAATACCCTGTGTTTCCCCCTACACTGTGTGCTCTAATACCCTGCGTTTCCCCCTACACTCTGTGCTCTAATACCCTGCGTTTCCCCCCACACTCTGTGCTCTAATACCCTGTGTTTCCCCCCCCCCACACTCTGTGCTCTAACACCCTGCGTTTCCCCCCACACTCTGTGCTCTAATACCCTGTGCTTCCCCCCCTACACTCTGTGCTCTGATACCCTGTGTTTCTCCCTACACTCTGTGCTCTAATAGCCTGCGTTACCCCCTACACTCTGTGCTCTAATACCCTGCGTTTCTTTCCACACTCTGTGCTCTAATACCCTGCGTTTCCCCCTACACTGTGTTCTCTAATACCCTGAGTTTCCCCCTACACTGTCTGCTCTAATACCCTGCGTTTCCTCTGCACTGTGTGCTCTAATACCCTGTGTTTCCCCCGACACTCTGTGCTCTAATACCCTGCGTTTCTCCCCACACTGTGTGCTCTAATACCCTGCGTTTCTCCCCACACTGTGTGCTCTAATACCCTGCGTTTCCCCCTACACTCTGTGCTCTAATACCCTGCGTTTCCCCCCCTACACTCTGTGCTCTAATACCCTGCGTTTCCCCCCACACTCTGTGCTCTAATACCCTGCGTTTCCCCCTACTCTCCGTGCTCTAATACCCTGCGTTTCCCCCTACACTCTGTGCTCTAATACCCTGTGTTTCCCACCACACTCTCTGCTCTAATACCCTGTGTTTCCCCCCCCCACACTCTGTGCTCTAATACCCTGCGTTTCCCCCCACACTCTGTGCTCTAATACCCTGTGTTTCCCCCACTACACTCTGTGCTCTAATACCCTGTGTTTCCCCCCACACTCTGTGCTCTAATACCCTGTGTTTCCCCCCCTACACTCTGTGCTCTAATACCCTGCGTTTCCCCCCTACACTTTGTGCTCTAATACCCTGTGTTTCCCCACTACACTCTGTGCTCTAATACCCTGCGTTTCCCCCTACGCTCTGTGCTCTCATACCCTGCGTTTCTTTCCACACTCTGTGCTCTAATACCCTGCGTTTCCCCCTACGCTCTGTGCTCTAATACTCTGCGTTTCTTTCCGCACTCTGTGCTCTAATACCCTGCGTTTCCCCCTGCACTCTGTGCTCTAATACCCTGCGTTTCCCCCTACACTCTGTGCACTAATACTCTGCGTTTCTTTCCACACTCTGTGCTCTAATACCCTGCGTTTCTTTCCACACTCTGTGCTCTAATACCCTGCGTTTCTTTCCGCACTCTGTGCTCTAATACCCTGCGTTTCCCCCCACACTGTGTGCTCTAATTCCCTGCGTTTCCCCCTGCGCTCTGTGCTCTAATACCCTGCGTTTCCCCCTACACTCTGTGCTCTAATACCCTGCGTTTCTTTCCACACTCTGTGCTCTAATACCCTGCGTTTCTTTCCACACTCTGTGCTCTAATACCCTGCGTTTCTTTCCACACTGTGTGCTCTAATACCCTGCGTTTCCCCCTACACTGTGTTCTCTAATACCCTGCGTTTCCCCCTACACTGTCTGCTCTAATACCCTGCGTTTCCTCTGCACTGTGTGCTCTAATACCCTGTGTTTCCCCCGACACTCTGTGCTCTAATACCCTGCGTTTCCCCCGACATTGTGTGCTCTAATACCCTGCATTTCCCCCTACAATCTGTGCGCTAATACCCTGCGTTTCCCCCCTACACTGTGTGCTCTAATACCCTGTGTTTCCCCCCTACACTCTGTGCTCTAATACCCTGCGTTTCTTCCCACACTCTGTGCTCTAAAAACCTGCGTTTCTTTCCACACTCTGTGCTCTAATACCCTGCGTTTCCCCTACACTGTGTGCTCTAATACTCTGCGTTTCCCCCTACACTCTGTGCTCTAATACCCTGCGTTTCCCCCTACACTGTGTGCTCTAATACCCTGTGTTTCCCCCCTACACTCTGTGCTCTAATACCCTGCGTTTCCCCATACACTCTGTGCTCTAATACCCTGCGTTTCTTTCCACACTCTGTGCTCTAATACCCTGCGTTTCTTTCCGCACTCTGTGCTCTAATACCCTGCGTTTCCCCCCACACTGTGTGCTCTAATACCCTCCGTTTCCCCCTACACTCTGTGCTCGAATACCCTGCGTTTCCCCCTACACTCTGTGCTCTAATACCCTGCGTTTCCCCCCACACTCTGTGCTCGAATACCCTGTGTTTCCCCCCACACTCTGTGTTCTAATACCCTGCGTTTCCCCCCACACTCTGTGCTCTCATACCCTGTGTTTCCCCCCACACTCTGTGTTCTAATACCCTGCGTTTCACCCCACACTCTGTGCTCTAATACCCTGTGTTTCCCCCCACACTCTGTGCTCTCATACCCTTCGTTTCCCCCTACACTCTGTGCTCTAATACCCTGCGTTTCCCCCCTACACTCTGTGCTCTAATACCCTGCGTTTCCACCCACACTCTGTGCTCTAATACCCTGCGTTTCCCCCGACACTCTGTGCTCTAACACCCTGCATTTCCCCCCAAGACTGTGTGCTCTAATACCTTGCGTTTCCCCCTACACTGTGTGCTCTAATACCCTGCATTTCCCCCCCACACTCTGTGCTCTAATAACCTACGTTTCCCCCGACACTCTGTGCTCTAATACCCTGCGTTTCCCCCCTACACTGTGTGCTCTAATACACTGTGTTTCCCCACTACACTCTGTGCTCTAATACCCTGCGTTTCCCCCAACACTCTGTGCTCTAATACCCTGCGTTTCTTTCCACACTCTGTGCTCTAATACTCTGCGTTTGTTTCCGCACTCTGTGCTCTAATACCCTGCGTTTCCCCCCACACTGTGTGCTCTAATACCCTGCGTTTCCCCCTGCACTCTGTGCTCTAATACCCTGCGTTTCCCCCTGCACTCTGTGCTCTAATACTCTGCGTTTCTTTCCACACTCTGTGCTCTAATACCCTGCGTTTCTTTCCACACTCTGTGCTCTAATACCCTGCGTTTCTTTCCGCACTCTGTGCTCTAATACCCTGCGTTTCCCCCTACACTCTGTGCTCTAATACCCTGCGTTTCCCCCTACACTCTGTGCTCTAATACTCTGCGTTTCTTTCCACACTCTGTGCTCTAATACCCTGCGTTTCTTTCCACACTCTGTGCTCCAATACTCTGCGTTTCTTTCCACACTCTGTGCTCTAATACCCTGCGTTTCTTTCCACACTCTGTGCTCTAATACCCTGCGTTTCTTTCCGCACTCTGTGCTCTAATACCCTGCGTTTCCCCCCACACTCTGTGCTCTAATACCCTGTGTTTCCCCCCCCCACACTCTGTGCTCTAATACCCTGCGTTTCCCCCCACACTCTGTGCTCTAATACCCTGCGTTTCCCCCCACACTCTGTGCTCTAATACCCTGTGCTTCCCCCCCTACACTCTGTGCTCTGATACCCTGTGTTTCTCCCTACACTCTGTGCTCTAATAGCCTGCGTTACCCCCTACACTCTGTGCTCCAATACCCTGTGTTTCTTTCCACACTCTGTGCTCTAATACCCTGCGTTTCCGCCCGCACTGTGTGCTCTAATACCCTGCGTTTCCCCCTGCACTCTGTGCTCTAATACCTGCGTTTCCCCCCTACACTCTGTGCTCTAATACCCTGCGTTTCCCCCCTGCACTGTGTGCTGTAATATCCTACGTTTCCCCCTTTACTCTTTACTCTAATACCCTGCGTTTCCCCCCCACACTGTGTGCTCTAATACCCTGCGTTTCCCCCGACACTCTGTGCTCTAATACCCTGCGTTTCACCCCAACACTGTGTGCTCTAATACCCTGCGTTTCCCCCTACACTGTGTTCTCTAATACCCTGTGTTTCGCCCTACACTGTGTGTTCTAATACCCTGCGTTTCACCCCAACACTGTGTGCTCTAATACCCTGCGTTTCCCCCTACACTGTGTGCTCTAATACCCTGCGTTTCCCCCTACACTGTGTGCTCTAATACCCTGTGTTTCCCCACTACACTCTGTGCTCTAATACCCTGCGTTTCCCCCGACGCTCTGTGCTCTAATACCCTGCGTTTCTTTCCATACTCTGTGCTCTAATACCCTGCGTTTCTTTCCACACTCTGTGCTCTAATACCCTGCGTTTCTTTCCACACTCTGTGCTCCAATACTCTGCGTTTCCCCCTACACTGTGTGCTCTAATACCCTGCGTTTCTTTCCACACTCTGTGCTCTAATACCCTGCGTTTCCCCCCCCTACACTCTGTGCTCTGATACCCTGTGTTTCCCCCTACACTCTGTGCTCTAATACCCTGCATTTCCCCCCGCTACACTGTGTGCTCTAATACCCTGCGTTTCTCCCTACACTCTGTGCTCTAATACCCTGCGTTACCCCCTACACTCTGTGCTCTAATACCCTGCGTTTCCCCCCACACTTTGTGCTCTAATACCCTGCGTTTCCCCCCGCACTGTGTGCTCTAATACCCTACGTTTCCCCCTGCACTCTGTGCTCTAATACCTGCGTTTCCCCCGACACTCTGTGCTCTAATACCCTGCGTTTCTTTCCACACTCTGTGCTCTAATACCCTGCGTTTCTCCCCTCACTGTGTGCTCTAATACCCTGCGTTTCCCCCTACACTCTGTGCTCTAATACCCTGCGTTTCCCCCCCGACACTCTGTGCTCTAATACCCTGTGTTTCCCCCTGCACTCTGTGCTCTAATACCCTGCATTTCTTTCCACACTCTGTGCTCTAATACCCTGCGTTTCCCCCTACACTCTGTGCTCTAATACCCTGCGTTTCCCCCGACACTCTGTGCTCTAATACCCTGTGTTTCCCCCTGCACTCTGTGCTCTAATACCCTGCGTTTCTTTCCACACTCTGTGCTCTAATACCCTGCGTTTCTCCCCACACTGTGTGCTCTAATACCCTGCGTTTCCCCCCCTACACTCTGTGCTCTAATACCTTGCCTTTCCCCCCACACTGTGTGCTTTAATACCCTGCGTTTCCCCCCCTACACTCTGTGCTCTAATACCCTGCGTTTCTCCCCACACTGTGTGCTCTAATACCCTGCGTTTCTCCCCACACTGTGTGCTCTAATACCCTGCGTTTCCCCCTACACTCTGTGCTCTAATACCCTGCGTTTCCCCCCCTACACTCTGTGCTCTAATACCCTGCGTTTCCCCCCACACTCTGTGCTCTAATACCCTGCGTTTCCCCCTACTCTCCGTGCTCTCATACCCTGCGTTTCCCCCTACACTCTGTGCTCTAATACCCTGCGTTTCCCCCCTACACTCTGTGCTCTAATACCCTGCGTTTCCCCCCGTACACTCTGTGCTCTAATACCCTGCATTTCCCCCCTGCACTGTGTGCTGTAATACCCTACGGTTCCCCCTGCACTCTTTACTCTAATACCCTGCTTTTCCCCCCCACACTGTGTGCTCTAATACCCTGCGTTTCCCCCTACACTGTGTGCTCTAATACCCTGCGTTTCCCCTACACTGTGTGCTCTAATAACCTACGTTTCCCCCGACACTCTGTGCTCTAATACCCTGCGTTTCCCCCCTACACTGTGTGCTCTAATACACTGTGTTTCCCCACTACACTCTGTGCTCTAATACCCTGCGTTTCCCCCTACGCTCTGTGCTCTAATACCCTGCGTTTCTTTCCACACTCTGTGCTCTAATACTCTGCGTTTGTTTCCGCACTCTGTGCTCTAATACCCTGCGTTTCCCCCCACACTGTGTGCTCTAATACCCTGCGTTTCCCCCTGCACTCTGTGCTCTAATACCCTGCGTTTCCCCCTACACTCTGTGCTCTAATACTCTGCGTTTCTTTCCACACTCTGTGCTCTAATACTCTGCGTTTCTTTCCACACTCTGTGCTCTAATACCCTGCGTTTCTTTCCACACTCTGTGCTCTAATACCCTGCGTTTCTTTCCGCACTCTGTGCTCTAATACCCTGCGTTTCCCCCTACACTCTGTGCTCTAATACCCTGCGTTTCCCCCCACACTCTGTGCTCTAATACCCTGTGTTTCCCCCCCCACACTCTGTGCTCTAATACCCTGCGTTTCCCCCCACACTCTGTGCTCTAATACCCTGCGTTTCCCCCCACACTCTGTGCTCTAATACCCTGTGCTTCCCCCACTACACTCTGTGCTCTGATACCCTGTGTTTCTCCCTACACTCTGTGCTCTAATAGCCTGCGTTACCCCCTACACTCTGTGCTCCAATACCCTGCGTTTCTTTCCACACTCTGTGCTCTAATACCCTGCGTTTCCGCCCGCACTCTGTGCTCTAATACCCTACGTTTCCCCCTGCACTCTGTGCTCTAATACCTGCGTTTCCTCCCTACACTCTGTGCTCTAATACCCTGCGTTTCCCCCCTGCACTGTGTGCTGTAATATCCTACGTTTCCCCCTGTACTCTTTACTCTAATACCCTGCGTTTCCCCCCCACACTGTGTGCTCTAATACCCTGCGTTTCCCCCGACACTCTGTGCTCTAATACCCTGCGTTTCACCCCAACACTGTGTGCTCTAATACCCTGCGTTTCCCCCTACACTGTGTGCTCTAATACCCTGCGTTTCCCCCTACACTGTGTGCTCTAATACCCTGCGTTTCCCCCGACACTCTGTGCTCTAATACCCTGCGTTTCCCCCCTACACTGTGTGCTCTAATACCCTGCGTTTCCCCCGACGCTCTGTGCTCTAATACCCTGCGTTTCTTTACACACTCTGTGCTCTAATACCCTGCGTTTCTTTCCACACTCTGTGCTCTAATACCCTGCGTTTCTTTCCGCACTCTGTGCTCTAATACCCTGCGTTTCCCCCCACACTGTGTGCTCTAATACCCTGCGTTTCCCCCTGCACTCTGTGCTCTAATACCCTGCGTTTCCCCCTACACTCTGTGCTCTAATACCCTGCGTTTCTTTCCACACTCTGTGCTCTAATACCCTGCGTTTCTTTCCGCACTCTGTGCTCTAATACCCTGCGTTTCCCCCACACTCTGTGCTCTAATACCCTGCGTTTCCCCCCACACTCTGTGCTCTAATACCCTGTGTTTCCCCCCCCACACTCTGTGCTCTAATACCCTGCGTTTCCCCCCACACTCTGTGCTCTAATACCCTGCGTTTCCCCCCACACTCTGTGCTCTAATACCCTGTGCTTCCCCCACTACACTCTGTGCTCTGATACCCTGTGTTTCTCCCTACACTCTGTGCTCTAATAGCCTGCGTTACCCCCTACACTCTGTGCTCCAATACCCTGCGTTTCTTTCCACACTCTGTGCTCTAATACCCTGCGTTTCCGCCCGCACTCTGTGCTCTAATACCCTACGTTTCCCCCTGCACTCTGTGCTCTAATACCTGCGTTTCCTCCCTACACTCTGTGCTCTAATACCCTGCGTTTCCCCCCTGCACTGTGTGCTGTAATATCCTACGTTTCCCCCTGTACTCTTTACTCTAATACCCTGCGTTTCCCCCCCACACTGTGTGCTCTAATACCCTGCGTTTCCCCCGACACTCTGTGCTCTAATACCCTGCGTTTCACCCCAACACTGTGTGCTCTAATACCCTGCGTTTCCCCCTACACTGTGTGCTCTAATACCCTGCGTTTCCCCCTACACTGTGTGCTCTAATACCCTGCGTTTCCCCCGACACTCTGTGCTCTAATACCCTGCGTTTCCCCCCTACACTGTGTGCTCTAATACCCTGCGTTTCCCCCGACGCTCTGTGCTCTAATACCCTGCGTTTCTTTACACACTCTGTGCTCTAATACCCTGCGTTTCTTTCCACACTCTGTGCTCTAATACCCTGCGTTTCTTTCCGCACTCTGTGCTCTAATACCCTGCGTTTCCCCCCACACTGTGTGCTCTAATACCCTGCGTTTCCCCCTGCACTCTGTGCTCTAATACCCTGCGTTTCCCCCTACACTCTGTGCTCTAATACCCTGCGTTTCTTTCCACACTCTGTGCTCTAATACCCTGCGTTTCTTTCCGCACTCTGTGCTCTAATACCCTGCGTTTCCCCCACACTCTGTGCTCTAATACCCTGTGTTTCCCCCTACACTCTGTGCTCTAATACCCTGCGTTTCCCCCTACACTCTGTGCTCTAATACCCTGCGTTTCCCCCCACACTCTGTGCTCTAATACCCTGTGTTTCCCCCCCCCCACACTCTGTGCTCTAATACCCTGCGTTTCCCCCCACACTCTGTGCTCTAATACCCTGTGCTTCCCCCCCTACACTCTGTGCTCTGATACCCTGTGTTTCTCCCTACACTCTGTGCTCTAATAGCCTGCGTTACCCCCTACACTCTGTGCTCTAATACCCTGCGTTTCTTTCCACACTCTGTGCTCTAATACCCTGCGTTTCCCCCTACACTGTGTTCTCTAATACCCTGCGTTTCCCCCTACACTGTCTGCTCTAATACCCTGCGTTTCCTCTGCACTGTGTGCTCTAATACCCTGTGTTTCCCCCGACACTCTGTGCTCTAATACCCTGCGTTTCTCCCCACACTGTGTGCTCTAATACCCTGCGTTTCTCCCCACACTGTGTGCTCTAATACCCTGCGTTTCCCCCTACACTCTGTGCTCTAATACCCTGCGTTTCCCCCCCTACACTCTGTGCTCTAATACCCTGCGTTTCCCCCCACACTCTGTGCTCTAATACCCTGCGTTTCCCCCTACTCTCCGTGCTCTAATACCCTGCGTTTCCCCCTACACTCTGTGCTCTAATACCCTGTGTTTCCCACCACACTCTCTGCTCTAATACCCTGTGTTTCCCCCCCCCCACACTCTGTGCTCTAATACCCTGCGTTTCCCCCCACACTCTGTGCTCTAATACCCTGTGTTTCCCCCACTACACTCTGTGCTCTAATACCCTGTGTTTCCCCCCACACTCTGTGCTCTAATACCCTGTGTTTCCCCCCCTACACTCTGTGCTCTAATACCCTGTGTTTCCCCCTACGCTCTGTGCTCTCATACCCTGCGTTTCTTTCCACACTCTGTGCTCTAATACCCTGCGTTTCCCCCTACGCTCTGTGCTCTAATACTCTGCGTTTCTTTCCGCACTCTGTGCTCTAATACCCTGCGTTTCCCCCTGCACTCTGTGCTCTAATACCCTGCGTTTCCCCCTACACTCTGTGCACTAATACTCTGCGTTTCTTTCCACACTCTGTGCTCTAATACCCTGCGTTTCTTTCCACACTCTGTGCTCTAATACCCTGCGTTTCTTTCCGCACTCTGTGCTCTAATACCCTGCGTTTCCCCCCACACTGTGTGCTCTAATTCCCTGCGTTTCCCCCTGCGCTCTGTGCTCTAATACCCTGCGTTTCCCCCTACACTCTGTGCTCTAATACCCTGCGTTTCTTTCCACACTCTGTGCTCTAATACCCTGCGTTTCTTTCCACACTCTGTGCTCTAATACCCTGCGTTTCTTTCCACACTGTGTGCTCTAATACCCTGCGTTTCCCCCTACACTGTGTTCTCTAATACCCTGCGTTTCCCCCTACACTGTCTGCTCTAATACCCTGCGTTTCCTCTGCACTGTGTGCTCTAATACCCTGTGTTTCCCCCCGACACTCTGTGCTCTAATACCCTGCGTTTCTTTCCACACTCTGTGCTCTAAAAACCTGCGTTTCTTTCCACACTCTGTGCTCTAATACCCTGCGTTTCTCCTACACTGTGTGCTCTAATACTCTGCGTTTCCCCCTACACTCTGTGCTCTAATACCCTGCGTTTCCCCCTACACTGTGTGCTCTAATACCCTGTGTTTCCCCCCTACACTCTGTGCTCTAATACCCTGCGTTTCCCCATACACTCTGTGCTCTAATACCCTGCGTTTCTTTCCACACTCTGTGCTCTAATACCCTGCGTTTCTTTCCGCACTCTGTGCTCTAATACCCTGCGTTTCCCCCCACACTGTGTGCTCTAATACCCTGCGTTTCCCCCTACACTCTGTGCTCGAATACCCTGCGTTTCCCCCTACACTCTGTGCTCTAATACCCTGCGTTTCCCCCCACACTCTGTGCTCGAATACCCTGTGTTTCCCCCCACACTCTGTGTTCTAATACCCTGCGTTTCCCCCCACACTCTGTGCTCTCATACCCTGTGTTTCCCCCCACACTCTGTGTTCTAATACCCTGCGTTTCACCCCACACTCTGTGCTCTAATACCCTGTGTTTCCCCCCACACTCTGTGCTCTCATACCCTTCGTTTCCCCCTACACTCTGTGCTCTAATACCCTGCGTTTCCCCCCTACACTCTGTGCTCTAATACCCTGCGTTTCCACCCACACTCTGTGCTCTAATACCCTGCGTTTCCCCCGACACTCTGTGCTCTAACACCCTGCATTTCCCCCCAAGACCGTGTGCTCTAATACCTTGCGTTTCCCCCTACACTGTGTGCTCTAATACCCTGCATTTCCCCCCCACACTCTGTGCTCTAATAACCTACGTTTCCCCCGACACTCTGTGCTCTAATACCCTGCGTTTCTCCCCTACACTGTGTGCTCTAATACACTGTGTTTCCCCACTACACTCTGTGCTCTAATACCCTGCGTTTCCCCCTACGCTCTGTGCTCTAATACCCTGCGTTTCTTTCCACACTCTGTGCTCTAATACTCTGCGTTTGTTTCCGCACTCTGTGCTCTAATACCCTGCGTTTCCCCCCACACTGTGTGCTCTAATACCCTGCGTTTCCCCCTGCACTCTGTGCTCTAATACCCTGCGTTTCCCCCTGCACTCTGTGCTCTAATACTCTGCGTTTCTTTCCACACTCTGTGCTCTAATACCCTGCGTTTCTTTCCACACTCTGTGCTCTAATACCCTGCGTTTCTTTCCGCACTCTGTGCTCTAATACCCTGCGTTTCCCCCTACACTCTGTGCTCTAATACCCTGCGTTTCCCCCTACACTCTGTGCTCTAATACTCTGCGTTTCTTTCCACACTCTGTGCTCTAATACCCTGCGTTTCTTTCCACACTCTGTGCTCCAATACTCTGCGTTTCTTTCCACACTCTGTGCTCTAATACCCTGCGTTTCTTTCCACACTCTGTGCTCTAATACCCTGCGTTTCTTTCCGCACTCTGTGCTCTAATACCCTGCGTTTCCCCCCACACTCTGTGCTCTAATACCCTGTGTTTCCCCCCCCACACTCTGTGCTCTAATACCCTGCGTTTCCCCCCACACTCTGTGCTCTAATACCCTGCGTTTCCCCCCACACTCTGTGCTCTAATACCCTGTGCTTCCCCCCCTACACTCTGTGCTCTGATACCCTGTGTTTCTCCCTACACTCTGTGCTCTAATAGCCTGCGTTACCCCCTACACTCTGTGCTCCAATACCCTGTGTTTCTTTCCACACTCTGTGCTCTAATACCCTGCGTTTCCGCCCGCACTGTGTGCTCTAATACCCTGCGTTTCCCCCTGCACTCTGTGCTCTAATACCTGCGTTTCCCCCCTACACTCTGTGCTCTAATACCCTGCGTTTCCCCCCTGCACTGTGTGCTGTAATATCCTACGTTTCCCCCTTTACTCTTTACTCTAATACCCTGCGTTTCCCCCCCACACTGTGTGCTCTAATACCCTGCGTTTCCCCCGACACTCTGTGCTCTAATACCCTGCGTTTCACCCCAACACTGTGTGCTCTAATACCCTGCGTTTCCCCCTACACTGTGTGCTCTAATACCCTGTGTTTCGCCCTACACTGTGTGTTCTAATACCCTGCGTTTCACCCCAACACTGTGTGCTCTAATACCCTGCGTTTCCCCCTACACTGTGTGCTCTAATACCCTGCGTTTCCCCCTACACTGTGTGCTCTAATACCCTGTGTTTCCCCACTACACTCTGTGCTCTAATACCCTGCGTTTCCCCCGACGCTCTGTGCTCTAATACCCTGCGTTTCTTTCCACACTCTGTGCTCTAATACCCTGCGTTTCTTTCCACACTCTGTGCTCTAATACCCTGCGTTTCTTTCCACACTCTGTGCTCCAATACTCTGCGTTTCCCCCTACACTGTGTGCTCTAATACCCTGCGTTTCTTTCCACACTCTGTGCTCTAATACCCTGCGTTTCTTTCCACACTGTGTGCTCTAATACCCTGCGTTTCCCCCTACACTCCGTGCTCTAATACCCTGCGTTTCCCCCTACACTCTGTGCTCTAATACCCTGCGTTTCCCCCCCCTACACTCTGTGCTCTGATACCCTGTGTTTCCCCCTACACTCTGTGCTCTAATACCCTGCATTTCCCCCCGCTACACTGTGTGCTCTAATACCCTGCGTTTCTCCCTACACTCTGTGCTCTAATACCCTGCGTTACCCCCTACACTCTGTGCTCTAATACCCTGCGTTTCCCCCCACACTTTGTGCTCTAATACCCTGCGTTTCCCCCCGCACTGTGTGCTCTAATACCCTACGTTTCCCCCTGCACTCTGTGCTCTAATACCTGCGTTTCCCCCGACACTCTGTGCTCTAATACCCTGTGTTTCCCCCTGCACTCTGTGCTCTAATACCCTGCGTTTCTTTCCACACTCTGTGCTCTAATACCCTGCGTTTCTCCCCACACTGTGTGCTCTAATACCCTGCGTTTCCCCCTACACTCTGTGCTCTAATACCCTGCGTTTCCCCCCCGACACTCTGTGCTCTAATACCCTGTGTTTCCCCCTGCACTCTGTGCTCTAATACCCTGCATTTCTTTCCACACTCTGTGCTCTAATACCCTGCGTTTCCCCCTACACTCTGTGCTCTAATACCCTGCGTTTCCCCCGACACTCTGTGCTCTAATACCCTGTGTTTCCCCCTGCACTCTGTGCTCTAATACCCTGCGTTTCTTTCCACACTCTGTGCTCTAATACCCTGCGTTTCTCCCCACACTGTGTGCTCTAATACCCTGCGTTTCCCCCCCTACACTCTGTGCTCTAATACCTTGCCTTTCCCCCCCACACTGTGTGCTTTAATACCCTGCGTTTCCCCCCCTACACTCTGTGCTCTAATACCCTGCGTTTCTCCCCACACTGTGTGCTCTAATACCCTGCGTTTCTCCCCACACTGTGTGCTCTAATACCCTGCGTTTCCCCCTACACTCTGTGCTCTAATACCCTGCGTTTCCCCCCCTACACTCTGTGCTCTAATACCCTGCGTTTCCCCCCACACTCTGTGCTCTAATACCCTGCGTTTCCCCCTACTCTCCGTGCTCTAATACCCTGCGTTTCCCCCTACACTCTGTGCTCTAATACCCTGTGTTTCCCACCACACTCTCTGCTCTAATACCCTGTGTTTCCCCCCCCCACACTCTGTGCTCTAATACCCTGCGTTTCCCCCCACACTCTGTGCTCTAATACCCTGTGTTTCCCCCACTACACTCTGTGCTCTAATACCCTGTGTTTCCCCCCACACTCTGTGCTCTAATACCCTGTGTTTCCCCCCCTACACTCTGTGCTCTAATACCCTGCATTTCCCCCCTGCACTGTGTGCTGTAATACCCTACGGTTCCCCCTGCACTCTTTACTCTAATACCCTGCTTTTCCCCCCCACACTGTGTGCTCTAATACCCTGCGTTTCCCCCTACACTGTGTGCTCTAATACCCTGCGTTTCCCCTACACTGTGTGCTCTAATAACCTACGTTTCCCCCGACACTCTGTGCTCTAATACCCTGCGTTTCCCCCCTACACTGTGTGCTCTAATACACTGTGTTTCCCCACTACACTCTGTGCTCTAATACCCTGCGTTTCCCCCTACGCTCTGTGCTCTAATACCCTGCGTTTCTTTCCACACTCTGTGCTCTAATACTCTGCGTTTGTTTCCGCACTCTGTGCTCTAATACCCTGCGTTTCCCCCCACACTGTGTGCTCTAATACCCTGCGTTTCCCCCTGCACTCTGTGCTCTAATACCCTGCGTTTCCCCCTACACTCTGTGCTCTAATACTCTGCGTTTCTTTCCACACTCTGTGCTCTAATACTCTGCGTTTCTTTCCACACTCTGTGCTCTAATACCCTGCGTTTCTTTCCGCACTCTGTGCTCTAATACCCTGCGTTTCCCCCTACACTCTGTGCTCTAATACCCTGCGTTTCCCCCCACACTCTGTGCTCTAATACCCTGTGTTTCCCCCCCCACACTCTGTGCTCTAATACCCTGCGTTTCCCCCCACACTCTGTGCTCTAATACCCTGCGTTTCCCCCCACACTCTGTGCTCTAATACCCTGTGCTTCCCCCACTACACTCTGTGCTCTGATACCCTGTGTTTCTCCCTACACTCTGTGCTCTAATAGCCTGCGTTACCCCCTACACTCTGTGCTCCAATACCCTGCGTTTCTTTCCACACTCTGTGCTCTAATACCCTGCGTTTCCGCCCGCACTCTGTGCTCTAATACCCTACGTTTCCCCCTGCACTCTGTGCTCTAATACCTGCGTTTCCTCCCTACACTCTGTGCTCTAATACCCTGCGTTTCCCCCCTGCACTGTGTGCTGTAATATCCTACGTTTCCCCCTGTACTCTTTACTCTAATACCCTGCGTTTCCCCCCCACACTGTGTGCTCTAATACCCTGCGTTTCCCCCGACACTCTGTGCTCTAATACCCTGCGTTTCACCCCAACACTGTGTGCTCTAATACCCTGCGTTTCCCCCTACACTGTGTGCTCTAATACCCTGCGTTTCCCCCTACACTGTGTGCTCTAATACCCTGCGTTTCCCCTGACACTCTGTGCTCTAATACCCTGCGTTTCCCCCCTACACTGTGTGCTCTAATACCCTGCGTTTCCCCCGACGCTCTGTGCTCTAATACCCTGCGTTTCTTTACACACTCTGTGCTCTAATACCCTGCGTTTCTTTCCACACTCTGTGCTCTTATACCCTGCGTTTCTTTCCGCACTCTGTGCTCTAATACCCTGCGTTTCCCCCCACACTGTGTGCTCTAATACCCTGCGTTTCCCCCTGCACTCTGTGCTCTAATACCCTGCGTTTCCCCCTACACTCTGTGCTCTAATACCCTGCGTTTCTTTCCACACTCTGTGCTCTAATACCCTGCGTTTCTTTCCGCACTCTGTGCTCTAATACCCTGCGTTTCCCCCACACTCTGTGCTCTAATACCCTGTGTTTCCCCCTACACTCTGTGCTCTAATACCCTGCGTTTCCCCCAACACTCTGTGCTCTAATACCCTGCGTTTCCCCCCACACTCTGTGCTCTAATACCCTGTGTTTCCCCCCCCCCCACACTCTGTGCTCTAATACCCTGCGTTTCCCCCCACACTCTGTGCTCTAATACCCTGTGCTTCCCCCCTACACTCTGTGCTCTGATACCCTGTGTTTCTCCCTACACTCTGTGCTCTAATAGCCTGCGTTACCCCCTACACTCTGTGCTCTAATACCCTGCGTTTCTTTCCACACTCTGTGCTCTAATACCCTGCGTTTCCCCCTACACTGTGTTCTCTAATACCCTGCGTTTCCCCCTGCACTGTCTGCTCTAATACCCTGCGTTTCCTCTGCACTGTGTGCTCTAATACCCTGTGTTTCCCCCGACACTCTGTGCTCTAATACCCTTCGTTTCTCCCCACACTGTGTGCTCTAATACCCTGCGTTTCTCCCCACACTGTGTGCTCTAATACCCTGCGTTTCCCCCTACACTCTGTGCTCTAATACCCTGCGTTTCCCCCCCTACACTCTGTGCTCTAATACCCTGCGTTTCCCCCCACACTCTGTGCTCTAATACCCTGCGTTTCCCCCTACTCTCCGTGCTCTAATACCCTGCGTTTCCCCCTACACTCTGTGCTCTAATACCCTGTGTTTCCCACCACACTCTCTGCTCTAATACCCTGTGTTTCCCCCCCCCCCACACTCTGTGCTCTAATACCCTGCGTTTCCCCCCACACTCTGTGCTCTAATACCCTGTGTTTCCCCCACTACACTCTGTGCTCTAATACCCTGTGTTTCCCCCCACACTCTGTGCTCTAATACCCTGTGTTTCCCCCCCTACACTCTGTGCTCTAATACCCTGCATTTCCCCCCTACACTTTGTGCTCTGATACCCTGCGTTTCCCCCTACACTCTGTGCTCTCATACCCTGCGTTTCCCCCTACACTCTGTGCTCTAATACCCTGCGTTTCCCCCCTACACTCTGTGCTCTAATACCCTGCGTTTCCCCCCGTACACTCTGTGCTCTAATACCCTGCATTTCCCCCCTGCACTGTGTGCTGTAATACCCTACGGTTCCCCCTGCACTCTTTACTCTAATACCCTGCTTTTCCCCCCCACACTGTGTGCTCTAATACCCTGCGTTTCCCCCTACACTGTGTGCTCTAATACCCTGCGTTTCCCCTACACTGTGTGCTCTAATAACCTACGTTTCCCCCGACACTCTGTGCTCTAATACCCTGCGTTTCCCCCCTACACTGTGTGCTCTAATAACCTACGTTTCCCCACTACACTCTGTGCTCTAATACCCTGCGTTTCCCCCTACGCTCTGTGCTCTAATACCCTGCGTTTCTTTCCACACTCTGTGCTCTAATACTCTGCGTTTGTTTCCGCACTCTGTGCTCTAATACCCTGCGTTTCCCCCCACACTGTGTGCTCTAATACCCTGCGTTTCCCCCTGCACTCTGTGCTCTAATACCCTGCGTTTCCCCCTACACTCTGTGCTCTAATACTCTGCGTTTCTTTCCACACTCTGTGCTCTAATACTCTGCATTTCTTTCCACACTCTGTGCTCTAATACCCTGCGTTTCTTTCCACACTCTGTGCTCTAATACCCTGCGTTTCTTTCCGCACTCTGTGCTCTAATACCCTGCGTTTCCCCCTACACTCTGTGCTCTAATACCCTGCGTTTCCCCCCACACTCTGTGCTCTAATACCCTGTGTTTCCCCCCCACACTCTGTGCTCTAATACCCTGCGTTTCCCCCCACACTCTGTGCTCTAATACCCTGCGTTTCCCCCCCACACTCTGTGCTCTAATACCCTGTGCTTCCCCCACTACACTCTGTGCTCTGATACCCTGTGTTTCTCCCTACACTCTGTGCTCTAATAGCCTGCGTTACCCCCTACACTCTGTGCTCCAATACCCTGCGTTTCTTTCCACACTCTGTGCTCTAATACCCTGCGTTTCCGCCCGCACTCTGTGCTCTAATACCCTACGTTTCCCCCTGCACTCTGTGCTCTAATACCTGCGTTTCCTCCCTACACTCTGTGCTCTAATACCCTGCGTTTCCCCCCTGCACTGTGTGCTGTAATATCCTACGTTTCCCCCTGTACTCTTTACTCTAATACCATGCGTTTCCCCCCCACACTGTGTGCTCTAATACCCTGTGTTTCCCCCGACACTCTGTGCTCTAATACCCTGCGTTTCACCCCAACACTGTGTGCTCTAAGACCCTGCGTTTCCCCCTACACTGTGTGCTCTAATACCCTGCGTTTCCCCCTACACTGTGTGCTCTAATACCCTGCGTTTCCCCCGACACTCTGTGCTCTAATACCCTGCGTTTCCCCCTACACTGTGTGCTCTAATACCCTGCGTTTCCCCCGACGCTCTGTGCTCTAATACCCTGCGTTTCTTTCCACACTCTGTGCTCTAATACCCTGCGTTTCTTTCCACACTCTGTGCTCTAATACCCTGCGTTTCTTTCCGCACTCTGTGCTCTAATACCCTGCGTTTCCCCCCACACTGTGTGCTCTAATACCCTGCGTTTCCCCCTGCACTCTGTGCTCTAATACCCTGCGTTTCCCCCTACACTCTGTGCTCTAATACCCTGCGTTTCTTTCCACACTCTGTGCTCTAATACCCTGCGTTTCTTTCCGCACTCTGTGCTCTAATACCCTGCGTTTCCCCCACACTCTGTGCTCTAATACCCTGTGTTTCCCCCTACACTCTGTGCTCTAATACCCTGCGTTTCCCCCTACACTCTGTGCTCTAATACCCTGCGTTTCCCCCCACACTCTGTGCTCTAATACCCTGTGTTTCCCCCCCCCCACACTCTGTGCTCTAATACCCTGCGTTTCCCCCCACACTCTGTGCTCTAATACCCTGTGCTTCCCCCCCTACACTCTGTGCTCTGATACCCTGTGTTTCTCCCTACACTCTGTGCTCTAATAGCCTGCGTTACCCCCTACACTCTGTGCTCTAATACCCTGCGTTTCTTTCCACACTCTGTGCTCTAATACCCTGCGTTTCCCCCTACACTGTGTTCTCTAATACCCTGCGTTTCCCCCTACACTGTCTGCTCTAATACCCTGCGTTTCCTCTGCACTGTGTGCTCTAATACCCTGTGTTTCCCCCGACACTCTGTGCTCTAATACCCTGCGTTTCCCCCGACATTGTGTGCTCTAATACCCTGCGTTTCCCCCTACAATCTGTGCGCTAATACCCTGCGTTTCCCCCCTATACTGTGTGCTCTAATACCCTGTGTTTCCCCCCTACACTCTGTGCTCTAATACCCTGCGTTTCTTTCCACACTCTGTGCTCTAAAAACCTGCGTTTCTTTCCACACTCTGTGCTCTAATACCCTGCGTTTCCCCTACACTGTGTGCTCTAATACTCTGCGTTTCCCCCTACACTCTGTGCTCTAATACCCTGCGTTTCCCCATACACTCTGTGCTCTAATACCCTGCGTTTCTTTCCACACTCTGTGCTCTAATACCCTGCGTTTCATTCCGCACTCTGTGCTCTCATACCCTGCGTTTCCCCCCACACTGTGTGCTCTAATACCCTGCGTTTCCCCCTACACTCTGTGCTCGAATACCCTGCGTTTCCCCCTAAACTCTGTGCTCTAATACCCTGCGTTTCCCCCCACACTGTGTGCTCTAATACCCTGCGTTTCCCCCTACACTCTGTGCTCGAATACCCTGTGTTTCCCCCCACACTCTGTGTTCTAATACCCTGCGTTTCCCCCCACACTCTGTGCTCTCATACCCTGTGTTTCCCCCCACACTCTGTGTTCTAATACCCTGCGTTTCCCCCCACACTCTGTGCTCTAATACCCTGTGTTTCCCCCCACACTCTGTGCTCTCATACCCTGCGTTTCCCCCCGTACACTCTGTGCTCTAATACCCTGCGTTTCCCCCCTACACTCTGTGCTCTAATACCCTGCGTTTCCACCCACACTCTGTGCTCTAATACCCTGCGTTTCCCCCGACACTCTGTGCTCTAACACCCTGCGTTTCCCCCCAAGACTGTGTGCTCTAATACCCTGCGTTTCCCCCTACACTGTGTGCTCTAATACCCTGCATTTCCCCCCCACACTCTGTGCTCTAATAACCTACGTTTCCCCCGACACTCTGTGCTCTAATACCCTGCGTTTCCCCCCTACACTGTGTGCTCTAATACCCTACGTTTCCCCCTGCACTCTGTGCTCTAATACCTGCGTTTCCCCCCTACACTCTGTGCTCTAATACCCTGCGTTTCCCCCCTGCACTGTGTGCTGTAATATCCTACGTTTCCCCCTGTACTCTTTACTCCAATACCCTGCGTTTCCCCCCACACTGTGTGCTCTAATACCCTGCGTTTCCCCCTGCACTCTGTGCTCTAATACCCTGCGTTTCCCCCTGCACTCTGTGCTCTAATACTCTGCGTTTCTTTCCACACTCTGTGCTCTAATACCCTGCGTTTCTTTCCACACTCTGTGCTCTAATACTCTGCGTTTCTTTCCACACTCTGTGCTCTAATACATTGCGTTTCTTTCCACACTCTGTGCTCTAATACCCTGCGTTTCTTTCCGCACTCTGTGCTCTAATACCCTGCGTTTCCCCTTCACTCTGTGCTCTAATACCCTGCGTTTCCCCCTACACTCTGTGCTCTAATACTCTGCGTTTCTTTCCACACTCTGTGCTCTAATACCCTGCGTTTCTTTCCACACTCTGTGCTCCAATACTCTGCGTTTCTTTCCACACTCTGTGCTCTAATACCCTGCGTTTCTTTCCACACTCTGTGCTCTAATACCCTGCGTTTCTTTCCGCACTCTGTGCTCAAATACCCTGCGTTTCCCCCCACACTCTGTGCTCTAATACCCTGTGTTTCCCCCCCCCCCACACTCTGTGCTCTAATACCCTGCGTTTCCCCCCACACTCTGTGCTCTAATACCCTGCGTTTCCCCCCCTACACTCTGTGCTCTGATACCCTGTGTTTCTCCCTACACTCTGTGCTCTAATAGCCTGCGTTACCCCCTACACTCTGTGCTCCAATACCCTGTGTTTCTTTCCACACTCTGTGCTCTAATACCCTGCGTTTCTTTCCGCACTCTGTGCTCTAATACCCTGCGTTTCCCCCCACACTCTGTGCTCTAATACCCTGTGTTTCCCCCCCCCCACACTCTGTGCTCTAATACCCTGCGTTTCCCCCTGCACTCTGTGCTCTAATACCCTGCGTTTCCCCCTGCACTCTGTGCTCTAATACTCTGCGTTTCTTTCCACACTCTGTGCTCTAATACCCTGCGTTTCTTTCCACACTCTGTGCTCCAATACTCTGCGTTTCTTTCCACACTCTGTGCTCTAATACCCTGCGTTTCTTTCCACACTCTGTGCTCTAATACCCTGCGTTTCTTTCCGCACTCTGTGCTCTAATACCCTGCGTTTCCCCCCACACTCTGTGCTCTAATACCCTGTGTTTCCCCCCCCCCCCACACTCTGTGCTCTAATACCCTGCGTTTCCCCCCACACTCTGTGCTCTAATACCCTGCGTTTCCCCCCCTACACTCTGTGCTCTGATACCCTGTGTTTCTCCCTGCACTCTGTGCTCTAATAGCCTGCGTTACCCCCTACACTCTGTGCTCCAATACCCTGTGTTTCTTTCCACACTCTGTGCTCTAATACCCTGCGTTTCCGCCCGCACTGTGTGCTCTAATACCCTACGTTTCCCCCTGCACTCTGTGCTCTAATACCTGCGTTTCCCCCCGACACTCTGTGCTCTAATACCCTGCGTTTCCCCCCTGCACTGTGTGCTGTAATATCCTACGTTTCCCCCTGTACTCTTTACTCTAATACCCTGCGTTTCCCCTACACTGTGTGCTCTAATACCCTGCGTTTCCCCCTACACTCTGTGCTCTAATACCCTGCGTTTCACCCCAACACTGTGTGCTCTAATACCCTGCGTTTCCCCCTACACTGTGTGCTCTAATAACCTGTGTTTCCCCACTACACTCTGTGCTCTAATACCCTGCGTTTCCCCCGATGCTCTGTGCTCTAATACCCTGCGTTTCTTTCCACACTCTGTGCTCTAATACCCTGCGTTTCTTTCCACACTCTGTGCTCTAATACCCTGCGTTTCTTTCCACACTCTGTGCTCTAATACCCTGCGTTTCTTTCCACACTGTGTGCTCTAATACCCTGCGTTTCCCCCTACACTGTGTGCTCTAATACCCTGCGTTTCACCCTACACTCTGTGCTCTAATACCCTGCGTTTCCCCCGACATTGTGTGCTCTAATACCCTGCGTTTCCCCCGACAATCTGTGCGCTAATACCCTGTGTTTCCCCCCTACACTCTGTGCTCTAATACCCTGCGTTTCTTTCCACACTCTGTGCTCTAATACCCTGCGTTTCTTTCCACACTCTGTGCTCTAATAACCTGCGTTTCCCCTACACTGTGTGCTCTAATACTCTGCGTTTCCCCCTACACTCTGTGCTCTAATACCCTGCGTTTCCCACCTACACTCTGTGCTCTAATACCCTGCGTTTCTTTCCACACTCTGTGCTCTAATACCCTGCGTTTCTTTCCACACTCTGTGCTCTAATACCCTGCGTTTATCCCCAGACTGTGTGCTCTAATACCCTGCGTTTCCCCCGACACTCTGTGCTCTAATACCCTGTGTTTCCCCCGACACTCTGTGCTCTAATACCCTGCGTTTCCCCCTACACTCTGTGCTCTAATACTCTGCGTTTCTTTCCACACTCTGTGCTCTAATACCCTGCGTTTCTTTCCACACTCTGTGCTCTAATACTCTGCGTTTCTTTCCACACTCTGTGCTCTAATACCCTGCGTTTCTTTCCACACTCTGTGCTCTAATACCCTGCGTTTCTTTCCGCACTCTGTGCTCTAATACCCTGCGTTTCCCCCTACACTCTGTGCTCTAATACCCTGCGTTTCCCCCCACACTCTGTGCTCTAATACCCTGTGTTTCCCCCCCCACACTCTGTGCTCTAATACCCTGCGTTTCCCCCCACACTCTGTGCTCTAATACCCTGCGTTTCCCCCCACACTCTGTGCTCTAATACCCTGTGCTTCCCCCACTACACTCTGTGCTCTAATACCCTGTGTTTCCCCCCCCACACTCTGTGCTCTAATACCCTGCGTTTCCCCCCACACTCTGTGCTCTAATACCCTGCGTTTCCCCCCACACTCTGTGCTCTAATACCCTGTGCTTCCCCCACTACACTCTGTGCTCTAATACCCTGTGTTTCCCCCCCCACACTCTGTGCTCTAATACCCTGCGTTACCCCCTACACTCTGTGCTCCAATACCCTGCGTTTCTTTCCACACTCTGTGCTCTAATACCCTGCGTTTCCGCCCGCACTGTGTGCTCTAATACCCTACGTTTCCCCCTGCACTCTGTGCTCTAATACCTGCGTTTCCTCCCTACACTCTGTGCTCTAATACCCTGCGTTTCCCCCCTGCACTGTGTGCTGTAATATCCTACGTTTCCCCCTGTACTCTTTACTCTAATACCCTGCGTTTCCCCCCTACACTGTGTGCTCTAATACCCTGCGTTTCCCCCGACACTCTGTGCTCTAATACCCTGCGTTTCCCCCGACACTCTGTGCTCTAATACCCTGCGTTTCACCCCAACACTGTGTGCTCTAATACCCTGCGTTTCCCCCCACACTCTGTGCTCTAATACCCTGCGTTTCCCCCGACGCTCTGTGCTCTAATACCCTGCGTTTCTTTCCACACTCTGTGCTCTAATACCCTGCGTTTCTTTCCGCACTCTGTGCTCTAATACCCTGCGTTTCCCCCTGCACTCTGTGCTCTAATACCCTGCGTTTCCCCCTACACTCTGTGCTCTAATACCCTGCGTTTCTTTCCACACTCTGTGCTCTAATACCCTGCGTTTCTTTCCGCACTCTGTGCTCTAATACCCTGCGTTTCCCCCTACACTCTGTGCTCTAATACCCTGCGTTTCCCCCCACACTCTGTGCTCTAATACCCTGTGTTTCCCCCCCCACACTCTGTGCTCTAATACCCTGCGTTTCCCCCCACACTCTGTGCTCTAATACCCTGTGCTTCCCCCCCTACACTCTGTGCTCTGATACCCTGTGTTTCTCCCTACACTCTGTGCTCTAATAGCCTGCGTTACCCCCTACACTCTGTGCTCCAATACCCTGCGTTTCTTTCCACACTCTGTGCTCTAATACCCTGCGTTTCCGCCCGCACTGTGTGCTCTAATACCCTACGTTGCCCCCTGCACTCTGTGCTCTAATACCCTGCGTTTCCCCCGACATTGTGTGCTCTAATACCCTGCGTTTCCCCCTACAATCTGTGCGCTAATACCCTGCGTTTCCCCCCTACACTGTGTGCTCTAATACCCTGTGTTTCCCCCCTACACTCTGTGCTCTAATACCCTGCGTTTCTTTCCACACTCTGTGCTCTAAAAACCTGCGTTTCTTTCCACACTCTGTGCTCTAATACCCTGCGTTTCCCCTACACTGTGTGCTCTAATACTCTGCGTTTCCCCCTACACTCTGTGCTCTAATACCCTGCGTTTCCCCATACACTCTGTGCTCTAATACCCTGCGTTTCTTTCCACACTCTGTGCTCTAATACCCTGCGTTTCTTTCCGCACTCTGTGCTCTAATACCCTGCGTTTCCCCCCACACTGTGTGCTCTAATACCCTGCGTTTCCCCCTACACTCTGTGCTCGAATACCCTGTGTTTCCCCCCACACTCTGTGTTCTAATACCCTGCGTTTCCCCCCACACTCTGTGCTCTCATACCCTGTGTTTCCCCCCACACTCTGTGTTCTAATACCCTGCGTTTCCCCCCACACTCTGTGCTCTAATACCCTGTGTTTCCCCCCACACTCTGTGCTCTCATACCCTGCATTTCCCCCCGTACACTCTGTGCTCTAATACCCTGCGTTTCCCCCCTACACTCTGTGCTCTAATACCCTGCGTTTCCACCAACACTCTGTGCTCTAATACCCTGCGTTTCCCCCGACACTCTGTGCTCTAACACCCTGCGTTTCCCCCCAAGACTGTGTGCTCTAATACCCTGCGTTTCCCCCTACACTGTGTGCTCTAATACCCTGCATTTCCCCCCCACACTCTGTGCTCTAATAACCTACGTTTCCCCCGACACTCTGTGCTCTAATACCCTGCGTTTCCCCCCTACACTGTGTGCTCTAATACACTGTGTTTCCCCACTACACTCTGTGCTCTAATACCCTGCGTTTCCCCCTACGCTCTGTGCTCTAATACCCTGCGTTTCTTTCCACACTCTGTGCTCTAATACTCTGCGTTTGTTTCCGCACTCTGTGCTCTAATACCCTGCGTTTCCCCCCACACTGTGTGCTCTAATACCCTGCGTTTCCCCCTGCACTCTGTGCTCTAATACCCTGCGTTTCCCCCTGCACTCTGTGCTCTAATACCCTGCGTTTCCCCCTGCACTCTGTGCTCTAATACCCTGCGTTTCTTTCCACACTCTGTGCTCTAATACTCTGCGTTTCTTTCCACACTCTGTGCTCTAATACCCTGCGTTTCTTTCCGCACTCTGTGCTCTAATACCCTGCGTTTCCCGCTACACTCTGTGCTCTAATACCCTGCGTTTCCCCCTACACTCTGTGCTCTAATACTCTGCGTTTCTTTCCACACTCTGTGCTCTAATACCCTGCGTTTCTTTCCACACTCTGTGCTCCAATACTCTGCGTTTCTTTCCACACTCTGTGCTCTAATACCCTGCGTTTCTTTCCACACTCTGTGCTCTAATACCCTGCGTTTCTTTCCGCACTCTGTGCTCTAATACCCTGCGTTTCCCCCCACACTCTGTGCTCTAATACCCTGTGTTTCCCCCCCCCCCACACTCTGTGCTCTAATACCCTGCGTTTCCCCCCCTACACTCTGTGCTCTGATACCCTGTGTTTCTCCCTACACTCTGTGCTCTAATAGCCTGCGTTACCCCCTACACTCTGTGCTCCAATACCCTGTGTTTCTTTCCACACTCTGTGCTCTAATACCCTGCGTTTCCGCCCGCACTGTGTGCTCTAATACCCTACGTTTCCCCCTGCACTCTGTGCTCTAATACCTGCGTTTCCCCCCTACACTCTGTGCTCTAATACCCTGCGTTTCCCCCCTGCACTGTGTGCTGTAATATCCTGCGTTTCCCCCCTACACTCTGTGCTCTAATACCCTACGTTTCCCCCTGTACTCTTTACTCTAATACCCTGCGTTTCCCCCCCACACTGTGTGCTCTAATACCCTGCGTTTCCCCCTACACTCTGTGCTCTAATACCCTGCGTTTCACCCCAACACTGTGTGCTCTAATACCCTGCGTTTCCCCCTACACTGTGTGCTCTAATACCCTGTGTTTCCCCACTACACTCTGTGCTCTAATACCCTGCGTTTCCCCCGACGCTCTGTGCTCTAATACCCTGCGTTTCTTTCCACACTCTGTGCTCTAATACCCTGCGTTTTTTTCCGCACTCTGTGCTCTAATACCCTGCGTTTACCCCCACACTGTGTGCTCTAATACCCTGCGTTTCCCCCTGCACTCTGTGCTCTAATACCCTGCGTTTCCCCCGACACTCTGTGCTCTAATACCCTGCGTTTCTTTCCACACTCTGTGCTCTAATACCCTGCGTTTCTTTCCACACTCTGTGCTCTAATACCCTGCGTTTCTTTCCACACTGTGTGCTCTAATACCCTGCGTTTCCCCCTACACTGTGTGCTCTAATACCCTGCGTTTCACCCTACACTGTGTGCTCTAATACCCTGCGTTTCCCCTGCACTGTTTGCTCTAATACCCTGTGTTTCCCCCCTACACTCTGTGCTCTAATACCCTGCGTTTCCCCCGACATTGTGTGCTCTAATACCCTGCGTTTCCCCCGACAATCTGTGCGCTAATACCCTGTGTTTCCCCCCTACACTCTGTGCTCTAATACCCTGCGTTTCTTTCCACACTTTGTGCTCTAATACCCTGCGTTTCTTTCCACACTCTGTGCTCTAATACCCTGCGTTTCCCCTACACTGTGTGCTCTAATACTCTGCGTTTCCCCCTACACTCTGTGCTCTAATACCCTGCATTTCCCACCTACACTCTGTGCTCTAATACCCTGCGTTTCTTTCCACACTCTGTGCTCTAATACCCTGCGTTTCTTTCCACACTCTGTGCTCTAATACCCTGCGTTTATCCCCAGACTGTGTGCTCTAATACCCTGCGTTACCCCCGACACTCTGTGCTCTAATACCCTGTGTTTCCCCCGACACTCTGTGCTCTAATACCCTGCGTTTCCCCCCACACTGTGTGCTCTAATACCCTGCGTTTCCCCCTACACTCCGTGCTCTAATACCCTGCGTTTCCCCCTACACTCTGTGCTCTAATACCCTGTGTTTCCCCCCCCCACACTCTGTGCTCTAATACCCTGCGTTTCCCCCCACACTCTGTGCTCTAATACCCTGTGTTTCCCCCCCCTACACTCTGTGCTCTAATACCCTGCATTTCCCCCCGCCACACTGTGTGCTCTAATACCCTGCGTTTCTCCCTACACTCCGTGCTCTAATACCCTGCGTTTCCCCCTACACTCTGTGCTCTAATACCCTGTGTTTCCCCCCCCCACACTCTGTGCTCTAATACCCTGTGTTTCCCCCCACACTCTGTGCTCCAATACCCTGCGTTTCTATCCACACTCTGTGCTCTAATACCCTGCGTTTCCCCCCGCACTGTGTGCTCTAATACCTGCGTTTCCCCCGACACTCTGTGCTCTAATACCCTGTGTTTCCCCCTGCACTCTGTGCTCTAATACGCTGCGTTTCTTTCCACACTCTGTGCTCTAATACCCTGCGTTTCTCCCCACACTGTGTGCTCTAATACCCTGCGTTTCCCCCCACACTCTGTGCTCTAATACCCTGCGTTTCCCCCCCGACACTCTGTGCTCTAATACCCTGCGTTTCCCCCTACACTCTGTGCTCTAATACTCTGCGTTTCCCCCCCTACACTCTGAGCTCTAATACCCTGTGTTTCCCCCTACACTCTGTGCTCTAATACCCTGCATTTCCCCCTACACTCTGTGCTCTAATACCCTGCGTTTCCCCCCACACTCTGTGCTCTAATACCCTGCGTTTCCCCCCCGACACTCTGTGCTCTAATACCTTGCCTTTCCCCCCACACTGTGTGCTCTAATACCCTGCGTTTCCCCCCCGACACTCTGTGCTCTAATACCTTGCCTTTCCCCCCACACTCTGTGCTCTAATACCCTGTGTTTCCCCCTACACTCTGTGCTCTAATACCCTGCATTTCCCCCTACACTCTGTGCTCTAATACCCTGCGTTTCCCCCTGCACTCTGTGCTCTAATACCCTGAGTTTCCCCCTACACTCTGTGCTCTAATACCCTGCGTTTCCCCCTGCACTCTGTGCTCTAATACCCTGAGTTTCCCCCTACACTCTGTGCTCTAATACCCTGTGTTTCCCCCCCCCCACACTCTGTGCTCTAATACCCTGCGTTTCCCCCCACACTCTGTGCTCTAATACCCTGTGTTTCCCCCACTACACTCTGTGCTCTGATACCCTGTGTTTCCCCCTACACTCTGTGCTCTAATACCCTGCATTTCCCCCCTACACTTTGTGCTCTGATACCCTGCGTTTCCCCCTACACTCTGTGCTCTCATACCCTGCGTTTCCCCCTACACTCTGTGCTCTCATACCCTGCGTTTCCCCCTACACTCTGTGCTCTAATACCCTGCGTTTCCCCCCGTACACTCTGTGCTCTAATACCCTGCGTTTCCCCCTACAATCTGTGCTCTCATACCCTGCGTTTCCCCCTACACTCTGTGCTCTAATACCCTGCGTTTCCCCCCGTACACTCTGTGCTCTAATACCCTGCGTTTCCCCCTACTCTCTGTGCTCTAATACCCTGCGTTTCCCCCTGCACTGTGTGCTGTAATACCCTACGGTTCCCCCTGCACTCTTTACTCTAATACCCTGCTTTTCCCCCCCACACTGTGTGCTCTAATACCCTGCGTTTCCCCCTACACTGTGTGCTCTAATACCCTGCGTTTCCCCCTACACTGTGTGCTCTAATACCCTGCGTTTCCCCTACACTGTGTGCTCTAATAACCTACGTTTCCCCCGACACTCTGTGCTCTAATACCCTGCATTTCCCCCCTACACTGTGTGCTCTAATACCCTGTGTTTCCCCACTACACTCTGTGCTCTAATACCCTGCGTTTCCCCCGACGCTCTGTGCTCTAATACCCTGCGTTTCTTTCCACACTCTGTGCTCTAATACCCTGCGTTTCTTTCCACACTCTGTGCTCTAATACCCTGCGTTTCTTTCCGCACTCTGTGCTCTAATACCCTGCGTTTCCCCCCACACTGTGTGCTCTAATACCCTGCGTTTCCCCCTGCACTCTGTGCTCTAATACCCTGCGTTTCCCCCTACACTCTGTGCTCTAATACCCTGCGTTTCCCCCCACACTCTGTGCTCTAATACCCTGCGTTTCCCCCTACACTCTGTGCTCTAATACCCTGCGTTTCCCCCCACACTCTGTGCTCTAATACCCTGTGTTTCCCCCCCCCACACTCTGTGCTCTAATACCCTGCGTTTCCCCCCACACTCTGTGCTCTAATACCCTGTGCTTCCCCCCCTACACTCTGTGCTCTGATACCCTGTGTTTCTCCCTACACTCTGTGCTCTAATAGCCTGCGTTACCCCCTACACTCTGTGCTCCAATACCCTGCGTTTCTTTCCACACTCTGTGCTCTAATACCCTGCGTTTCCGCCCGCACTGTGTGCTCTAATACCCTACGTTTCCCCCTGCACTCTGTGCTCTAATACCTGCGTTTCCCCCCTACACTCTGTGCTCTAATACCCTGCGTTTCTTTCCACACTGTGTGCTCTAATACCCTGCGTTTTCCCCTACACTGTGTTCTCTAATACCCTGCGTTTCCCCCTACACTGTCTGCTCTAATACCCTGCGTTTCCTCTGCACTGTGTGCTCTAATACCCTGCGTTTCCCCCGACATTGTGTGCTCTAATACCCTGCGTTTCCCCCTACAATCTGTGCGCTAATACCCTGCGTTTCCCCCCTACACTGTGTGCTCTAATACCCTGTGTTTCCCCCCTACACTCTGTGCTCTAATACCCTGCGTTTCTTTCCACACTCTGTGCTCTAAAAACCTGCGTTTCTTTCCACACTCTGTGCTCTAATACCCTGCGTTTCCCCTACACTGTGTGCTCTAATACTCTGCGTTTCCCCCTACACTCTGTGCTCTAATACCCTGCGTTTCCCCCCTACACTCTGTGCTCTAATACCCTGCGTTTCCCCATACACTCTGTGCTCTAATACCCTGCGTTTCTTTCCACACTCTGTGCTCTAATACCCTGCGTTTCTTTCCGCACTCTGTGCTCTAATACCCTGCGTTTCCCCCCACACTGTGTGCTCTAATACCCTGCGTTTCCCCCTACACTCTGTGCTCGAATACCCTGCGTTTCCCCCTACACTCTGTGCTCTAATACCCTGCGTTTCCCCCCACACTGTGTGCTCTAATACCCTGCGTTTCCCCCTACACTCTGTGCTCGAATACCCTGTGTTTCCCCCCACACTCTGTGTTCTAATACCCTGCGTTTCCCCCCACACTCTGTGCTCTAATACCCTGTGTTTCCCCCCACACTCTGTGCTCTCATACCCTGCGTTTCCCCCTACACTCTGTGCTCTAATACCCTGCGTTTCCCCCCTACACTCTGTGCTCTAATACCCTGCGTTTCCACCCACACTCTGTGCTCTAATACCCTGCGTTTCCCCCGACACTCTGTGCTCTAACACCCTGCGTTTCCCCCCTACACTCTGTGCTCTAATACACTGTGTTTCCCCACTACACTCTGTGCTCTAATACCCTGCGTTTCTTTCCACACTCTGTGCTCTAATACTCTGCGTTTGTTTCCGCACTCTGTGCTCTAATACCCTGCGTTTGCCCCCACACTGTGTGCTCTAATACCCTGCGTTTCCCCCTGCACTCTGTGCTCTAATACCCTGCGTTTCCCCCTGCACTCTGTGCTCTAATACTCTGCGTTTCTTTCCACACTCTGTGCTCTAATACCCTGCGTTTCTTTCCACACTCTGTGCTCTAATACTCTGCGTTTCTTTCCACACTCTGTGCTCTAATACCCTGCGTTTCTTTCCACACTCTGTGCTCTAATACCCTGCGTTTCTTTCCGCACTCTGTGCTCTAATACCCTGCGTTTCCCCCTACACTCTGTGCTCTAATACCCTGCGTTTCCCCCTACACTCTGTGCTCTAATACTCTGCGTTTCTTTCCACACTCTGTGCTCTAATACCCTGCGTTTCTTTCCACACTCTGTGCTCCAATACTCTGCGTTTCTTTCCACACTCTGTGCTCTAATACCCTGCGTTTCTTTCCACACTCTGTGCTCTAATACCCTGCGTTTCTTTCCGCACTCTGTGCTCTAATACCCTGCGTTTCCCCCCACACTCTGTGCTCTAATACCCTGTGTTTCCCCCCCCCACACTCTGTGCTCTGATACCCTGCGTTTCCCCCCACACTCTGTGCTCTAATACCCTGCGTTTCCCCCCCTACACTCTGTGCTCTGATACCCTGTGTTTCTCCCTACACTCTGTGCTCTAATAGCCTGCGTTACCCCCTACACTCTGTGCTCCAATACCCTGCGTTTCTTTCCACACTCTGTGCTCCAATACTCTGCGTTTCTTTCCACACTCTGTGCTCTAATACCCTGCGTTTCCCCCCACACTCTGTGCTCTAATACCCTGCGTTTCCCCCTACACTCTGTGCTCTAATACCCTGCGTTTCCCCCCACACTCTGTGCTCTAATACCCTGTGTTTCCCCCCCCCACACTCTGTGCTCTAATACCCTGCGTTTCCCCCCACACTCTGTGCTCTAATACCCTGTGCTTCCCCCCCTACACTCTGTGCTCTGATACCCTGTGTTTCTCCCTACACTCTGTGCTCTAATAGCCTGCGTTACCCCCTACACTCTGTGCTCCAATACCCTGCGTTTCTTTCCACACTCTGTGCTCTAATACCCTGCGTTTCCGCCCGCACTGTGTGCTCTAATACCCTACGTTTCCCCCTGCACTCTGTGCTCTAATACCTGCGTTTCCCCCCTACACTCTGTGCTCTAATACCCTGCGTTTCTTTCCACACTGTGTGCTCTAATACCCTGCGTTTTCCCCTACACTGTGTTCTCTAATACCCTGCGTTTCCCCCTACACTGTCTGCTCTAATACCCTGCGTTTCCTCTGCACTGTGTGCTCTAATACCCTGCGTTTCCCCCGACATTGTGTGCTCTAATACCCTGCGTTTCCCCCTACAATCTGTGCGCTAATACCCTGCGTTTCCCCCCTACACTGTGTGCTCTAATACCCTGTGTTTCCCCCCTACACTCTGTGCTCTAATACCCTGCGTTTCTTTCCACACTCTGTGCTCTAAAAACCTGCGTTTCTTTCCACACTCTGTGCTCTAATACCCTGCGTTTCCCCTACACTGTGTGCTCTAATACTCTGCGTTTCCCCCTACACTCTGTGCTCTAATACCCTGCGTTTCCCCCCTACACTCTGTGCTCTAATACCCTGCGTTTCCCCATACACTCTGTGCTCTAATACCCTGCGTTTCTTTCCACACTCTGTGCTCTAATACCCTGCGTTTCTTTCCGCACTCTGTGCTCTAATACCCTGCGTTTCCCCCCACACTGTGTGCTCTAATACCCTGCGTTTCCCCCTACACTCTGTGCTCGAATACCCTGCGTTTCCCCCTACACTCTGTGCTCTAATACCCTGCGTTTCCCCCCACACTGTGTGCTCTAATACCCTGCGTTTCCCCCTACACTCTGTGCTCGAATACCCTGTGTTTCCCCCCACACTCTGTGTTCTAATACCCTGCGTTTCCCCCCACACTCTGTGCTCTAATACCCTGTGTTTCCCCCCACACTCTGTGCTCTCATACCCTGCGTTTCCCCCTACACTCTGTGCTCTAATACCCTGCGTTTCCCCCCTACACTCTGTGCTCTAATACCCTGCGTTTCCACCCACACTCTGTGCTCTAATACCCTGCGTTTCCCCCGACACTCTGTGCTCTAACACCCTGCGTTTCCCCCCTACACTCTGTGCTCTAATACACTGTGTTTCCCCACTACACTCTGTGCTCTAATACCCTGCGTTTCTTTCCACACTCTGTGCTCTAATACTCTGCGTTTGTTTCCGCACTCTGTGCTCTAATACCCTGCGTTTGCCCCCACACTGTGTGCTCTAATACCCTGCGTTTCCCCCTGCACTCTGTGCTCTAATACCCTGCGTTTCCCCCTGCACTCTGTGCTCTAATACTCTGCGTTTCTTTCCACACTCTGTGCTCTAATACCCTGCGTTTCTTTCCACACTCTGTGCTCTAATACTCTGCGTTTCTTTCCACACTCTGTGCTCTAATACCCTGCGTTTCTTTCCACACTCTGTGCTCTAATACCCTGCGTTTCTTTCCGCACTCTGTGCTCTAATACCCTGCGTTTCCCCCTACACTCTGTGCTCTAATACCCTGCGTTTCCCCCTACACTCTGTGCTCTAATACTCTGCGTTTCTTTCCACACTCTGTGCTCTAATACCCTGCGTTTCTTTCCACACTCTGTGCTCCAATACTCTGCGTTTCTTTCCACACTCTGTGCTCTAATACCCTGCGTTTCTTTCCACACTCTGTGCTCTAATACCCTGCGTTTCTTTCCGCACTCTGTGCTCTAATACCCTGCGTTTCCCCCCACACTCTGTGCTCTAATACCCTGTGTTTCCCCCCCCCACACTCTGTGCTCTGATACCCTGCGTTTCCCCCCACACTCTGTGCTCTAATACCCTGCGTTTCCCCCCCTACACTCTGTGCTCTGATACCCTGTGTTTCTCCCTACACTCTGTGCTCTAATAGCCTGCGTTACCCCCTACACTCTGTGCTCCAATACCCTGCGTTTCTTTCCACACTCTGTGCTCCAATACTCTGCGTTTCTTTCCACACTCTGTGCTCTAATACCCTGCGTTTCTTTCCACACTCTGTGCTCTAATACCCTGCGTTTCTTTCCGCACTCTGTGCTCTAATACCCTGCGTTTCCCCCCACACTCTGTGCTCTAATACCCTGTGTTTCCCCCCCCCCACACTCTGTGCTCTAATACCCTGCGTTTCCCCCCACACTCTGTGCTCTAATACCCTGCGTTTCCCCCCCTACACTCTGTGCTCTGATACCCTGTGTTTCTCCCTACACTCTGTGCTCTAATAGCCTGCGTTACCCCCTACACTCTGTGCTCCAATACCCTGTGTTTCTTTCCACACTCTGTGCTCTAATACCCTGCGTTTCCGCCCGCACTGTGTGCTCTAATACCCTACGTTTCCCCCTGCACTCTGTGCTCTAATACCTGCGTTTCCCCCCTACACTCTGTGCTCTAATACCCTGCGTTTCCCCCCTGCACTGTGTGCTGTAATATCCTACGTTTCCCCCTGTACTCTTTACTCTAATACCCTGCGTTTCCCCCGACACTCTGTGCTCTAATACCCTGCGTTTCACCCCAACACTGTGTGCTCTAATACCCTGCGTTTCCCCCTACACTGTGTGCTCTAATACCCTGTGTTTCCCCACTACACTCTGTGCTCTAATACCCTGCGTTTCTTTCCACACTCTGTGCTCTAATACCCTGCGTTTCTTTCCACACTCTGTGCTCTAATACCCCGCGTTTCTTTCCGCACTCTGTTCTCTAATACCCTGCGTTTCCCCCCACACTGTGTGCTCTAATACCCTGCGTTTCCCCCTGCACTCTGTGCTCTAATACCCTGCGTTTCCCCCTACACTGTGTGCTCTAATACCCTGTGTTTCCCCACTACACTCTGTGCTCTAATACCCTGCGTTTCTTTCCACACTCTGTGCTCTAATACCCTGCGTTTCTTTCCACACTCTGTGCTCTAATACCCTGCGTTTCTTTCCACACTGTGTGCTCTAATACCCTGCGTTTCCCCCTACACTGTGTGCTCTAATACCCTGCGTTTCACCCTACACTGTGTGCTCTAATACCCTGCGTTTCCCCTGCACTGTGTGCTCTAATACCCTGTGTTTCCCCCCAACACTCTGTGCTCTAATACCCTGCGTTTCCCCCGACATTGTGTGCTCTAATACCCTGCGTTTCCTCCGACAATCTGTGCGCTAATACCCTGTGTTTCCCCCCTACACTCTGTGCTCTAATACCCTGCGTTTCTTTCCACACTCTGTGCTCTAATACCCTGCGTTTCTTTCCACACTCTGTGCTCTAATACCCTGCGTTTCCCCTACACTGTGTGCTCTAATACTCTGCGTTTCCCCCTACACTCTGTGCTCTAATACCCTGCGTTTCCCACCTACACTCTGTGCTCTAATACCCTGCGTTTCTTTCCACACTCTGTGCTCTAATACCCTGCGTTTCTTTCCACACTCTGTGCTCTAATACCCTGCGTTTATCCCCAGACTGTGTGCTCTAATACCCTGCGTTTCCCCCGACACTCTGTGCTCTAATACCCTGTGTTTCCCCCGACACTCTGTGCTCTAATACCCTGCGTTTCCCCCCACACTGTGTGCTCTAATACCCTGCGTTTCCCCCTGCACTCTGTGCTCTAATACCCTGCGTTTCCCCCTACACTCTGTGCTCTAATACCCTGCGTTTCTTTCCACACTCTGTGCTCTAATACCCTGCGTTTCTTTCCACACTCTGTGCTCTAATACCCTGCGTTTCTTTCCACACTGTGTGCTCTAATACCCTGCGTTTCCCCCTACACTGTGTGCTCTAATACCCTGCGTTTCACCCTACACTGTGTGCTCTAATACCCTGCGTTTCCCCTGCACTGTGTGCTCTAATACCCTGTGTTTCCCCCCTACACTCTGTGCTCTAATACCCTGCGTTTCCCCCGACATTGTGTGCTCTAATACCCTGCGTTTCCCCCGACAATCTGTGCGCTAATACCCTGTGTTTCCCCCCTACACTCTGTGCTCTAATACCCTGCGTTTCTTTCCACACTCTGTGCTCTAATACCCTGCGTTTCTTTCCACACTCTGTGCTCTAATACACTGCGTTTCCCCTACACTGTGTGCTCTAATACTCTGCGTTTCCCCCTACACTCTGTGCTCTAATACCCTGCGTTTCCCACCTACACTCTGTGCTCTAATACCCTGCGTTTCTTTCCACACTCTGTGCTCTAATACCCTGCGTTTCTTTCCACACTCTGTGCTCTAATACCCTGCGTTTATCCCCAGACTGTGTGCTCTAATACCCTGCGTTACCCCCGACACTCTGTGCTCTAATACCCTGTGTTTCCCCCGACACTCTTTGCTTTAATACCCTGCGTTTCCCCCCACACTGTGTGCTCTAATACCCTGCGTTTCCCCCTACACTCTGTGCTCTAATACCTGCGTTTCCCCCGACACTCTGTGCTCTAATACCCTGTGTTTCCCCCTGCACTCTGTGCTCTAATACCCTGCGTTTCTTTCCACACTCTGTGCTCTAATACCCTGCGTTTCTCCCCACACTGTGTGCTCTAATACCCTGCGTTTCCCCCTACACTCTGTGCTCTAATACCCTGCGTTTCCCCCTACACTCTGTGCTCTAATACCCTGCGTTTCTTTCCACACTCTGTGCTCTAAAACCCTGCGTTTCTTTCCACACTCTGTGCTCTAATACCCTGCGTTTCCCCCCACACTGTGTGCTCTAATACCCTGCGTTTCCCCCTACACTCTGTGCTCTAATACTCTGCGTTTCCCCCCCTACACTCTGAGCTCTAATACCCTGTGTTTCCCCCTACACTCTGTGCTCTAATACCCTGCATTTCCCCCTACACTCTGTGCTCTAATACCCTGCGTTTCCCCCCACACTCTGTGCTCTAATACCCTGCGTTTCCCCCCCACACTCTGTGCTCTAATACCCTGCGTTTCCCCCCACACTGTGTGCTCTAATACCCTGCGTTTCCCCCTGCACTCTGTGCTCTAATACCCTGAGTTTCCCCCTACACTCCGTGCTCTAATACCCTGCGTTTCCCCCTACTCTCCGTGCTCTAATACCCTGTGTTTCCCACCACACTCTCTGCTCTATTACCCTGTGTTTCCCCCCCCCCACACTCTGTGCTCTAATACCCTGCGTTTCCCCCCACACTCTGTGCTCTAATACCCTGTGTTTCCCCCACTACACTCTGTGCTCTGATACCCTGTGTTTCCCCCTACACTCTGTGCTCTAATACCCTGCATTTCCCCCCTACACTTTGTGCTCTGATACCCTGCGTTTCCCCCTACACTCTGTGCTCTCATACCCTGCGTTTCCCCCTACACTCTGTGCTCCAATACCCTGCGTTTCCCCCCTACACTCTGTGCTCTAATACCCTGCGTTTCCCCCCGTACACTCTGTGCTCTAATACCCTGCATTTCCCCCCTGCACTGTGTGCTGTAATACCCTACGGATCCCCCTGCACTCTTTACTTTAATACCCTGCTTTTCCCCCCCACACTGTGTGCTCTAATACCCTGCGTTTCCCCCTACACTGTGTGCTCTAATAACCTACGTTTCCCCCGACACTCTGTGCTCTAATACCCTGCTTTTCCCCCCCACACTGTGTGCTCTAATACCCTGCGTTTCCCCCTACACTGTGTGCTCTAATAACCTACGTTTCCCCACTACACTCTGTGCTCTAATACCCTGCGTTTCCCCCCACACTCTGTGCTCTAATACCCTGCGTTTCCCCCTACGCTCTGTGCTCTAATACCCTGCGTTTCTTTCCACACTCTGTGCTCTAATACTCTGCGTTTGTTTCCGCACTCTGTGCTCTAATACCCTGCGTTTCCCCCTACACTCTGTGCTCTAATACCCTGCGTATTCCCCTACACCCCGTGCTCTGATACCCTGCGCTTCCCCCTACACTCTGTGCTCTAATACCCTGTGTTTCCCCCCCCCACACGCTGTGCTCTAATACCCTGCGTTTCCCCCGACTTTCTGTGCTCTAATACCCTGCGTTTCCCCCCCACACTCTGTGCTCTAATACCCTGCGTTTCCCCCTACTCTCCGTGCTCTAATACCCTGCGTTTCCCCCTACACTCTCTGCTCTAATACCCTGTGTTTCCCCCCACACTCTGTGCTCTAATACCCTGCGTTTCCCCCTACTCTCCGTGCTCTAATACCCTGCGTTTCCCCCTACACTCTGTGCTCTAATACCCTGCGTTTCCCCCCACACGCTGTGCTCTAATACCCTGCGTTTCCCCCTACTCTCCGTGCTCTAATACCCTGCGTTTCCCCCAACACTCTGTGCTCTAATACCCTGTGTTTCCCACCACACTCTGTGCTCTAATACCCTGAGTTTCCCCCTACACTCTGTGCTCTAATACCCTGCGTTTCCCCCCACACTCTGTGCTCTAATACCCTGCGTTTCCCCCCACACTCTGTGCTCTAATACCCTGCGTTTCCCCCTACACTCTGTGCTCTAATACCCTGCGTTTCCCCCCACACTCTGTGCTCTAATACCCTGCGTTTCCCCCCCACACTCTGTGCTCTAATACCCTGCGTTTCCCCCTGCACTCTGTGCTCTAATACCCTGCGTTTCCCCCTACACTCTGTGCTCTAATACCCTGCGTTTCTTTCCACACTCTGTGCTCTAATACCCTGCGTTTCCCCCTACACTCTGTGCTCTAATACCCTGCGTTTCTTTCCACACTCTGTGCTCTAATACCCTGCGTTTCTTTCCACACTCTGTGCTCTAATACCCTGCGTTTCTTTCCGCACTCTGTGCTCTAATACCCTGCGTTTCCCCCCACACTGTGTGCTCTAATACCCTGCGTTTCCCTTGCACTGTGTGCTCTAATACCCTGTGTTTCCCCCCGACACTCTGTGCTCCAATACCCTGCGTTTCCCCCGACATTGTGTGCTCTAATACCCTGTGTTTCCCCCTACACTCTGTGCTCTAATACCCTGTGTTTCCCCCCCCACACTCTGTGCTCTAATACCCTGCATTTCTCCCCACACTGTGTGCTCTAATACCCTGCGTTTCCCCCTACACTCTGTGCTCTAATACCCTGCGTTTCTTTCCACACTCTGTGCTCTAATACCCTGCGTTTCCCCCTACACTCTGTGCTCTAATACCCTGCGTTTCCCCCCACACTGTGTGCTCTAATACCCTGCGTTTCCCCTGCACTGTGTGCTCTAATACCCTGTGTTTCCCTCCACAGTCTGTGCTCTAATACCCTGCGTTTCCCCCCCTACACTCTGTGCTCTAATACCCTGCGTTTCCCCCTACACTCTGTGCTCTAATACCCTGCGTTTCCTCCCACACTGTGTGCTCTAATACCCTGCGTTTCCCCCTGCACTCTGTGCTCTAATACCCTGCGTTTCCCCCTACACTCTGTGCTCTAATACCCTGCGTTTCTTTCCACACTCTGTGCTCTAATACCCTGCGTTTCTTTCCGCACTCTGTGCTCTAATACCCTGCGTTTCCCCCCACACTGTGTGCTCTAATACCCTGCGTTTCCCCCTACACTCTGTGCTCTAATACCCTGCGTTTCCCCCTACACTCTGTGCTCTAATACCCTGCGTTTCCCCCCACACTCTGTGCTCTAATACCCTGCGTTTCCCCCCACACTCTGTGCTCTAATACCCTGCGTTTCCCCCTACTCTCCGTGCTCTAATACCCTGCGTTTCCCCCTACACTCTGTGCTCTAATACCCTGCGTTTCCCCCCACACTCTGTGCTCTAATACCCTGCGTTTCCCCCCACACTCTGTGCTCTAATACCCTGCGTTTCCCCCTACTCTCCGTGCTCTAATACCCTACGTTTCCCCCTACACTCCGTGCTCTAATACCCTGTATTTCCCCCCCCACACTCTGTGCTCTAATACCCTGTGTTTCCCCCCCTACACTCTGTGCTCTAATACCCTGCATTTCGCCCCACACTCTGTGCTCTAATACCCTGTGTTTCCGCCACTACACTCTGTGCTCTGATACCCTGCGTTTCCCCCTACACTCTGTGCTCTAATACCCTGCGTTTCCCCCTACACTCTGTGCTCTAATACCCTGCGTTTCCCCCTGCACTCTGTGCTCTAATACCCTGCGTTTCCCCCTACACTCTGTGCTCTAATACCCTGCGTTTCCCCCTACACTCTGTGCTCTAATACCCTGCGTTTCCCCCTGCACTCTGTGCTCTAATACCCCACGTTTCCCCCGGTACACTCTGTGCTCTAATACCCTGCGTTTCCCCCCTGCACTGTGTGCTGTAATACCCTACGTTTCCCCCTGCACTCTTTACTCTAATACCCTGCGTTTCCCCCCCACACTCTGTGCTCTAATACCCTGCGTTTCCCCCCAAAACTGTGTGCTCTAATACCCTGCGTTTCCCCCTGCACTGTGTGCTCTAATACCCTGCGTTTCCCCCTACACTGTGTGCTGTAATACCCTGCGTTTCCCCCTACGCTCTGTGCTCTAATACCCTGCGTTTCTTTCCACACTCTGTGCTCCAATACTCTGCGTTTCTTTCCGCACTCTGTGCTCTACTACCTTGCGTTTCCCCCAACACTGTGTGCTCTAATACTCTGCGTTACCTCCTGCACTCTGTGCTCTAATACCCTGTGTTTCCCCCCCCACATGCTGTGCTCTAATACCCTGCGTTTCCCCCACACTCTGTGCTCTAATAACCTGCGTTTCCCCCCCTGCACTCTGTGCTCTAATACCCTGCGTTTCCCCCTGCACTCTGTGCTCTAATACCCTGCGTTTCCCCCCCAAACTCTGTGCTCTAATACCCTGCATTTCCCCCCAACACTGTGTGCTCTAATACCGTGCGTTTCCCCCTACACTGTGTGCTCTAATACCCTGCGTTTCCCCCGACACTGTGTGCTCTAATAACCTGCATTTCCCCCTACACTGTGTGCTCTAATACCCTGCGTTTCCCCCCTACACTGTGTGCTCTAATACCCTGCGTTTCTTTCCACACTCTGTGCTCTAATACTCTGCGTTTCCCCCCACACTGTGTGCTCTAATATCCTGCGTTTCCCCCCACACTCTGTGCTCTAATATCCTGCGTTTCCCCCCACACTCTGTGCTCTAATACCCTGCGTTTCCCCCCAAACTGTGTGCTCTAATACCCTGCGTTTCCCCCTACACTCTGTGCTCTAATACCCTGCGTTTCCCCCCCTACACTTTGTGCTCTAATACCCTGCATTTCCCCCCACACTCTGTGCTCTAATACCCTGCATTTCCCCCCCTACACTCTGTGCTCTAATACACTGCGTTTCCCCCTGCACTCTGTGCTCTAATACCCTGTGTTTCCCCCTACACTCTGTGCTCTAATACCCTGTGTTTCCCCCTACACTCTGTGCTCTAATACCCTGCATTTCCCCCTACACTCTGTGCTCTAATACCCTGCATTTCCCCCCACACTCTGTGCTCTAATACCCTGCATTTCCCCCCCTACACTCTGTGCTCTGATACCCAGCGTTTCCCCCTGCACTCTGTGCTCTAATACCCTGCGTTTCCCCCCCACACTCTGTGCTCTAATATCCTGTGTTTCCCCCCAACACTGTGTGCTCTAATACCCAGCGTTTCCCCCTACACTCTGTGCTCTAATACCCTGTGTTTCTCCCCAACACTGTGTGCTCTAATACCCTGCGTTTCCCCCTACACTCTGTGCTCTAATACTCTGTGTTTCCCCCTACACTCTGTGCTCTAATACCCTGTGTTTCCCCCTACACTGTGTGCTCTAATACCCTGTGTTTCCCCCCTACACTCTGTGCTCTAATACCCTGCGTTTCTTTCCACACTCTGTGCTCTAATACCCTGCGTTTCTTTCCACACTCTGTGCTCTAGTACCCTGCGTTTCTTTGCACACTCTGTGCTCTAATACCCTGCGTTTCTTTCCACACTCTGTGCTCTAATACCCTGCGTTTCTTTCCACACACTGTGCTGTAATACCCTGCATTTCCCCCTACACTCTGTGCTCTAATACCCTGTGTTTTCCCCCACACTCTGTGCTCTAATACCCTGCGTTTCCCCCCTACACTGTGTGCTCTAATACCCTGCGTTTCCCCCTACACTGTGTGCTCTAATACCCTGCGTTTCCCCCTACACTCTGTGCTCTAATACCCTGCGTTTCCCCCCAACACTGTGTGCTCTAATACCCTGCGTTTCCCCCTACACTGTGTGCTCTAATACCCTGTGTTTCCCCCCTACACTCTGTGCTCTAATACCCTGCGTTTCCCCCCACACTCTGTGCTCTAATACCCTGCGTTTCCCCCCACACGCTGTGCTTTCATACCCTGCGTTTCCCCCTACACTCTGTGCTCTAATACCCTGCGTTTCCCCCTACACTGTGTGCTCTAATACCCTGTGTTTCCCCCTACACTCTGTGCTCTAATACCCTGCGTTTCTTTCCACACTCTGTGCTCTAATACCCTGTGTTTCCCCCTGCACTCTGTGCTCTAATACCCTGCGTTTCCCCCCACACTCTGTGCTCTAATACCCTGCATTTCCCCCTACACTCTGTGCTCTAATACCCTGTGTTTCCCCCTACACTGTGTGCTCTAATACCCTGTGTTTCCCCCCTACACTCTGTGCTCTAATACCCTGCGTTTCCCCCCACACGCTGTGCTTTCATACCCTGCGTTTCCCCCTACACTCTGTGCTCTAATACCCTGCGTTTCCCCCTACACTGTGTGCTCTAATACCCTGCGTTTCCCCCTACACTCTGTGCTCTCATACCCTGCGTTTCCCCCACACTCTGTGCTCTAATACCCTGCGTTTCCCCCCACACTCTGTGCTCTAATACCCTGTGTTTCCCCCCCCCACACTCTGTGCTCTAATACCCTGCGTTTCTTTCGAACGTCCCCAAGTGCTTTACAGCCAATGAAGCACTTTTTGAAGTGTCTTCACTGTTGTAATGTCAGAAACGCGGCAGCCAATTTGCGCACAGCAAGCTCCCATAAATGTGATAATGACCAGATAATCTGTTTTCGTGATGTTGATTGAGGGATAAATATTGGCCCCAGGATACCGGGGAGAACTCGTTGCTTTTCTTCGATGTTGTGCCGTGGGATCTTTTACGTCTATCTGAGAGAGCAGACGGGGCCTCGGTTTAACGTCTCATCCAAAAAGCAGCAGATTCGACAGTGCAGCACTCCCTCAGCTGTGCACTGGAGTAACAGCCTAGATTTACGTGCTATTGTGACTTGAATCCATGACTTCTGACTCAAAGGCGAGTGTGCTATCCACTGAGCCACAGCCAACACCCATTTAACTGATAACAATGTTACCAGGTTTGGTTTCAAAAGCTCGAACACTGCAACAATGCAACACTGAAGCAGTATAAAATGGTGTCAGCGTGCTTGTTCGTTACTGTTGCCAGCTCCGCTGGGCAGGCCACATTGTCCGCGTGCCTGACACACGACTCCCAAAGCAAGCGCTCCACTCGGAACTCCTGCATGGCAAGCGAGCCCCAGGTGGGCAGAGGAAACGTTTCAAGGACACCCTCAAAGTCTCCCTGATAAAATGCAACATCCCCACCGACACCTGGGAGTCCCCTGGCCAAAGACCGCCCTAAGTGGAGGAAGTGCATCCGGGAGGGCGCTGAGCACCTCGAGTGTCATCGCTGAGAGCATGCAGAAAACAAGTGCATGTAGCGGAAGGAGCGTGCGGTAAACCAGACTCCCCACCCACCCTTTCCCTCAACCACTGTCTGTCCCACCTGTGACAGAGACTGTAATTCTCGTATTGGACTGTTCAGTCACCTGAGAACTCACTTTTCGATTCCTCGATTCCAAGGGACTGCCTATGATGATGATGATGAGTTACTGTTGCAATGCTCAGCACATGTGGGTGCTTTGAGTCTGGAACTGTTCCTTATTGGATGTGTCCAGCTTTAGTGAAAGCAAGTGTATGAGCAGGCTCCCACTCTGCACATCTCCAATCCCAATGCAAAGGCAAAACACTGCAGATGTTGGAAATCTGACGTTAAAAACAGAAAGTGCTGGGAACACTCGGCAGGCTGTGTTGCTGTGAGCAATGTCAGCTGTGGCTCAGTGGACAGCACCCTTGCCTCGGAGTCAGAAAGTTGTGGGTTCAAGTCCCACTCCAGAGACTTGAGCACAGAAATCTCGGCTGACATTCCAGTGCAGTACTGAGGGAGTGCCGCATGGTTGGAGGTGCTGTCTTTCAGATGAGATGTTAAACCGAGGCCCTGTCTGCTCTCAGGTGGATGTAAAAGATCCCATGGCACTATTTCGAAGAAGAGCAGGGGCGTTCTCTCCGGTGTCCTGGCCAATATTTATCCCTCAACCAACATCACTGAAACAGATTAACTGGTCATTATCACATTGCTGTTTGTGGGAGCTTGCTGTGTGCAAACTGGCTGCCGCGTTTCCCACATTACAACAGTGATTACTCTCCAAAAGTACTTCATTGGCTGTAAAGTGCTTTGGGACGTCCGGTGGTCGTGAAAGGCGCTATAGAGATGCAAGTCTGTCTTTCTTTCTTTCAGGCCCGGCAGCATCCGTGGAGAGACACACAGAGTTCACGTTTCAAGTCGGAGGGCTTTTCCCAGTTCTGACAACAGTCATCGCCCTGAAACGTTAATTCTGTTTCTCGCTCCACAGATGTTGCCCGAGCTGCCCAGTGTTTCCTGCACTTTCAGTTTTTACTTCTCCAACTCGATTGTAACTAACTGGGTTTTTTTTGTTTCAAAAATATACTTTATTCACATAAAAATGTTCACGACACATTGGAAAATAGTTCTGTACATTGCGGTCAGCAATTGCATCCAAGGTAACTAACTGTGGCCAACTATCCTGTTTTACCTCGATCTCCTGTCGACCTGGATTGCTGTAACAACTCTCCTTTTATGGTAAACAAGGCAGTTGAAGGAAGGCGATGGTCACATTGGGTGTGCCCTGGTTTCCATAGCGATCAGGAATCTGTTTTGCCAGAAGCCATATCAAGTCTATTCACCCTGGGGTGGAGACAGTGCCTACATTTGTTTGTGTAAAGTAAATAACTGAACTGGACTGCATCTGGTGCCAAGGGAGGCCGATGGGACTGCGCAGCCAAATACCTGCGACATACAAACAAAGAAATAAAATGTACTGTCAATTAGTTATTCGTGACACAAAGGCCGTGACCGAAGAACTCTACGGAGGTGGGAAACACTGAGGTAAACACTTGCGCCACATCAGAAGGAAAACACTGCGGACACTGGAAATCTGAAATGAGAAAAGCAAAAAACTGCTGCAAACACTCAGCGCCAATGCTCCCCGTAAGCTGCGCGCGTGTGTGGCCGCACAGTCGTCCGAGAGGTTCCGCGCACACTGCTCGCCGCTTGCTTAAGTGTCAGCTGTGGCTCAGTGGGCAGCTCTCTCGCCTCTGAGTCAGAAGGTCGTCCCAAAGTGGAGGAAGAGCATCCGGGAGGGCGCTGAGCACCTCGAGTCTCGTCGCCGAGAGCATGCAGAAAGCAAGCGCAGGCAGCGGAAGGAGCGTGCGGCAAACCTGTCCCACCCTCCCCTTCCCTCAATGACTATCTGTCCCACCTGTGACAGAGACTGTAATTCCTGTATTGGACTGTACAGTCACCTGAGAACTCACTTTTAGAGTGGAAGCAAGTCTTTTTTTTCCAAAAATATACTTTATTCATATAAAATGTTCACAATACATTGGAAAATAGTTCAGTACCTTGCGCTCAGCAATTCCACACAATTCATTTGGATGCTGACAGCAGTTCCATACAATGCACTTGCGTGCATTTCATTTCAAGGTACAGTTTAGTGGAAGCAAGTCTTCCTCGATTCCAAGGGACTGTCTATGCTGATGTGGGTTCGAGTTCCACTCCGGGGACTTGAACACATAAATCTAGGCTGACACTCCAGTGCAGTACTGAGGGAGCGCTGCACTGTCGGAGGGGCAGTACTGAGGGAGCGCTGCATTGTCGGAGGGGCAGTACTGAGGGAGCGCTGCACTTTCGGAGGGGCAGTACTGAGGGAGCGCTGCACTGTCGGAGGGGCAGTACTGAGGGAGCGCTGCACTGTCGGAGGGGCAGTACTGAGGGAGCGCTGCACTTTCGGAGGAGCAGTACTGAGGGAGCGCTGCACTGTTGGAGGGGCAATACTGAGGGAGCGCTGCACTGTCGGAGGTGCCGTCTTTCGGGTGAGACATTAAACCGAGACCCCGTCTGCTCTCTCAGGTGGACGTAAAAGATCCTAATTGGAAGAAGAGCAGGGGAGTTATCCCCGGTGTCTTGGGGCCAATATTTATCCCTCAATCAACATCACTAAGGCAGATAATCTGGTCATTATCACATTGCTGTGTGTGGGAGCTTGCTGTGCGCAAGTTGGCTGCCGTGTTTCCCGCATTACAACAGTGAGTGCACTCCAAAAGTGCTTCATTGGCTGTAAAGCGCTTTGAGACGTCCGGTGGTCGTGAAAGGCGCTATAGAAATGCAAGTCTTCCTTTCTTCAATACCGCTCGGGCGCAGAAATGTAAAGGGACCGCGTGTTAAACGAAACAGGCCGTGCGGAACAAAGTGCAGCTCATGGGGAACATCGCTCAGCAGGTCGGGCAGTATCTGCGGAGAGAGTGACAGAGTCAACCTTTCCGCTCGATGCGTTTCATCAGGACTTCCGCTCGATCGCCCCTGTAAGATAATAAAACTTTTCAAGCTGCTTCAGGTTAGGGTTAGGGTTAGGGTTAGGGTTAGGGTTAGGGTTTGAGAGTTGATCAAATGCACGGTGGAACAGATAGGTTTGAGGAGGTTCTTTTAAAGGCGGGGAGGTCGGGGGGGTGGGGAGATAAAGCTTTAACAATGCTCAACTTGCACGATCCAAGAGCACTCTGTTTTCCTCTTTCAGTGTTCTCCCCTCCGCTGAAGACGCATGGTAGCTACAATTCCACAGACATCAGTAGCTCTCCAGTCATCATCATAGGCGGTCCCTCGAAGCGAGGAGGACTTGCTTCCATGTCAAAAAGGATGAGTTCACAGATGTTTCAATGAAGGACCTAATATTCCAGGTCCCGAACTACATCCTGAAGGGTGGAAGATGCCTGTGGGTGGATTTTTTTAACATGGGGTGACCGTTGCACACCAGCCACCACACGGGTTTGGCAGAGCTAGGTCTTGGTCCAGTGGCAAGGGTTAACCAAGACAACTGGAGACCAGCTCTGCTGCATGGACCTAGTGTGCACACATATCGCAGTGTGGGCTGGGCCCGTGCTGTCCCTGGGCCCCTGGCCCCGAACTCACGCCTCTCCTGGGCCCCAATCACATCCCTCCACAGTCTCTCGCCGCTCCTGCTGTATCTGCCCACGCTCCAATCAGCGACCTGGACCTTGATGACGTCACTCTTTGTTGCCCTCGCCCTCCTGCACCAGCTCGCCCTGCTCCCTGAAGTAGTACGCCTCCACGTTGCTCCCCGGGGCCACCACACTGCTCCCCGGGGCTCCCACACTGTTCCTGGGGCCTCCACACTGCTCCTGGGGCCTCCACACTGCTCCTGGGGCCTCCACGCTGTTCCTGGGGCCCCCACACTGTTCCTGGGGCTCCCACACTGTTCCTGGGGCCTCCACACTGCTCCTGGGGCCTCCACACTGCTCCTGGGGCCTCCACGCTGTTCCTGGGGCCCCCACACTGTTCCTGGGGCCTCCACACTGTTCCTGGGGCCCCCACACTGTTCCTGGGGGCTCCACACTGCTCCTGGGGCCTCCACGCTGCTCCTGGGGCCCCCACACTGTTCCCGGGGCCTCCACACTGCTCCTGGGGCCTCCACGCTGTTCCTGGGGCCTCCACGCTGCTCCTGGGGCCTCCACGCTGTTCCTGGGGCCCCCACACTGTTCCTGGGGCCTCCACGCTGTTCCTGGGGCCTCCACGCTGCTCCTGGGGCCTCCACGCTGTTCCTGGGGCCCCCACACTGTTCCTGGGGCCCCCACACTGTTCCTGGGGCCTCCACACTGTTCCTGGGGCCTCCACACTGTTCCTGGGGCCTCCACGCTGTTCCTGGGGCCCCCACACTGTTCCTGGGGCCCCCACACTGTTCCCGGGGCCCCCACACTGTTCCTGGGGCCCCCACACTGCTCCTGGGGCCTCCACACTGTTCCCGGGGCCCCCACACTGTTCCTGGGGCCTCCACACTGCTCCTGGGGCCTCCACGCTGCTCCCGGGGCCTCCACGCTGTTCCCGGGGCCCCCACGCTGCTCCTGGAGCCTCCACGCTGCTCCTGGGGCCTCCACGCTGCTCCTGGGGCCTCCACACTGCTCCTGGGGCCTCCACGCTGCTCCTGGGGCCTCCACGCTGCTCCTGGGGCCTCCACGCTGTTCCTGGGGCTCCCACACTGCTCCTCGGGCCTCCACACTGCTCCTGGGGCCTCCACACTGCTCCTGGGGCCCCAACGCTGTTCCCGGGGTCCCCACGCTGCTCCTGGGGCCTCCACACTGCTCCTGGGGCTCCCACGCTGTTCCTGGGGCCCCCACGCTGCTCCTGGGGCCTCCACACTGTTCCCGGGGCCCCCACGCTGCTCCTGGGGCCTCCACGCTGCTCCTGGGGCCCCCACACTGTTCCTGGGGCCTCCACACTGCTCCCCGGGGCTCCCACACTGTTCCTGGGGCCTCCACGCTGCTCCTGGGGCCCCCACACTGCTCCTGGGGCCTCCACGCTGCTCCTGGGACCTCCACGCTGCTCCTGGGGCCACCACACTGCTCCTGGGGCCTCCACACTGCTCCTGGGGCCCCCACACTGCTCCTGGGGCCTCCACACTGTTCCTGGGGCCCCCACACTGCTCCTGGGGCCTCCACGCTGCTCCTGGGGCCTCCACGCTGCTCCCGGGGCGCCCACACTGCTCCTGGGGCCCCCACAATGCTCCCGTGGCCCCCACACTGCTCCTGGGGCCCCCACACTGCTCCTGGGGCCCCCACACTGCTCCTGGGGCCCCCACACTGTTCCTGGGGCCTCCACGCTGCTCCTGGGGCCTCCACACTGCTCCTGGGGCCCCCACACTGTTCCTGGCGCCCCCACACTGTTCCTGGGGCCCCCACACTGCTCCTGGGGCCCCCACACTGCTCCTGGGGCCCCCACACTGTTCGTGGGGCCTCCACACTGCTCCTGGGGCCCCCACACTGCTCCTGGGTCCTCCACGCGGCTCCTGGGGCCCCCACCTGTTCCTGGGGCCTCCACACTGCTCCTGGGGCCCCCACACTGTTCCTGGGTCCTCCACGCTGCTCCTGGGGCCCCCACACTGCTCCTGGGGCCCCCACACTGCTCCTGGGGCCCCCACACTGCTCCTGGGGCCCCAACACTGTTCCTGGGGCCTCCACACTGCTCCTGGGGCCCCCACACTGCTCCTGGGGCCTCCACGCTGCTCCTGGGGCCCCCACCTGTTCCTGGGGCCTCCACACTGTTCCTGGGGCCTCCAAGCTGCTCCTGGGGCCTCCACGCTGCTCCCGGGGCCCCCACACTGTTCCTGGGGCCTCCACACTGCTCCTGGGGCCTCCATACTGCTCCTGGGGCCTCCAAGCTGCTCCCGGGGCCTCCACGCTGCTCCCGGGGCCTCCACACTGCTCCTGGGGCCTCCAAGCTGCTCCTGGGGCCCCCACCTGTTCCTGGGGCCTCCACACTGCTCCTGGGGCCCCCACACTGCTCCTGGGGCCTCCACGCTGCTCCTGGGGCCCCCACACTGCTCCTGGGGCCCCCACACTGCTCCTGGGGCCTCCACACTGCTCCTGGGGCCCCCACAATGCTCCCGTGGCCCCCACACTGCTCCTGGGGCCCCCACACTGTTCCTGGGGCCTCCACACTGCTCCTGGGTCCTCCATGCTGCTCCTGGGGCCCCCACACTGTTCCTGGGGCCCCCACACTGCTCCTGGGGCCCCCACACTGTTCTTGGGGCCTCCACACTGCTCCTGGGGCCTCCACACTGCTCCTGGGACCTTCACACTGTTCCTGGGGCCTCCACACTGTTCCTGGGGCCCCCACACTGTTCCTGGGGCCTCCACGCTGCTCCCGGGGCCCCCTCAATGCTCCTGGGGCCCCCACACTGCTCCCGGGGCCCCCACACTGTTCCTGGGGCCTCCACGCTGCTCCCATGGCCCCCACACTGCTCCTGGGGCCCCCACACTGCTCCTGGGACTCCCACACTGCTCCTGGGGCCTCCACACTGCTCCTGGGTCCTCCACGCTGCTCCTGGGGCCCCCACACTGTTCCTGGGGCCCCCACACTGCTCCTGGGGCCCCCACACTGTTCCTGGGGCCTCCACACTGCTCCTGGATCCTCCACGCTGCTCCTGGGGCCCCCACACTGTTCCTGGGGCCCCCACACTGCTCCTGGGGCCCCCACACTGTTCCCGGGGCCTCCACACTGCTCCTGGGGCCTCCACACTGCTCCTGGGACCTCCACACTGTTCCTGGGGCCTCCACACTGTTCCTGGGGCCCCCACACTGTTCCTGGGGCCCCCACACTGTTCCTGGGGCCTCCACGCTGCTCCCGGGGCCCCCACACTGCTCCTGGGGCCCCCACACTGCTCCCGGGGCCCCCACACTGTTCCTGGGGCCTCCACGCTGCTCCCGTGGCCCCCACACTGCTCCTGGGGCCCCCACACTGCTCCTGGGGCTCCCACACTGCTCCTGGGGCTCCCACACTGTTCCTGGGGCCTCCACGCTGCTCCCGTGGCCCCCACACTGCTCCTGGGGCTCCCACACTGCTCCTGGGGCTCCCACACTGTTCCTGGGGCCTCCACACTGCTCCTGGGTCCTCCACACTGCTCCCGTGGCCCCCACACTGTTCCTGGGGCCTCCACACTGCTCCTGGGTCCTCCACACTGCTCCCGTGGTCCCCACACTGTTCCTGGGGCCCCCACACTGCTCCTGGGGCTCCCACACTGCTCCTGGTGCTCCCACACTGCTCCTGGGCTCTCACACTGCTCCTGGGGCTCCCACACTGTTCCTGGGGCCTCCACACTGTTCCTGGGGCCCCCACACTGCTCCTGGGGCTCCCACACTGCTCCTGGGGCTCCCACACTGCTCCCGGGGCTCCCACACTGTTCCTGGGTCCTCCACACTGTTACTGGGGCCTCCACACTGCTCCTGGGGCCCCCACACTGATCCCGGGGCTCCCACACTGTTCCTGGGGCCTCCACACTGCTCCTGGGGCCCCCACATTGCTCCCGGGGCTCCCACACTGCTCCTGGGGCCCCCACACTGCTCCCGGGGCTCCCACATTGTTCCTGGGGCCCCCACACTGTTCCTGGGGCCTCCACACTGCACCTGGGGCTCCCACACTGATCCTGGGGCTCCCACACTGCTCCCGGGGCTCCCACACTGTTCCTGGGTCCTCCACACTGTTACTGGGGCCTCCACACTGCTCCTGGGGCCCCCACACTGATCCCGGGGCTCCCACACTGTTCCTGGGGCCTCCACACTGCTCCTGGGGCCCCCACATTACTCCCGGGGCTCCCACACTGCTCCTGGGGCCCCCACACTGCTCCCGGGGCTCCCACACTGTTCCTGGGGCCCCCACACTGTTCCTGGGGCCTCCACACTGCTCCTGGGGCTCCCACACTGCTCCTGGGGCTCCCACACTGCTCCTGGGGCTCCCACACTGCTCCTGGGGCTCCCACACTGCTCCTGGGGCTCCCACACTGTTCCTGGGGCCTCCACACTGCTCCTGGGTCCTCCACACTGCTCCCGTGGCCCCCACACTGTTCCTGGGGCCTCCACACTGCTCCTGGGTCCTCCACACTGCTCCCGTGGTCCCCACACTGTTCCTGGGGCCCCCACACTGCTCCTGGGACTCCCACACTGCTCCTGGTGCTCCCACACTGCTCCTGGGCTCTCACACTGCTCCTGGGGCTCCCACACTGTTCCTGGGGCCTCCACACTGTTCCTGGGGCCCCCACACTGCTCCTGGGGCCCCCACACTGCTCCTGGGGCCCCCACACTGTTCGTGGGGCCTCCACACTGCTCCTGGGGCCCCCACACTGCTCCTGGGTCCTCCACGCGGCTCCTGGGGCCCCCACCTGTTCCTGGGGCCTCCACACTGCTCCTGGGGCCCCCACACTGTTCCTGGGTCCTCCACGCTGCTCCTGGGGCCCCCACACTGCTCCTGGGGCCCCCACACTGCTCCTGGGGCCCCCACACTGCTCCTGGGGCCCCAACACTGTTCCTGGGGCCTCCACACTGCTCCTGGGGCCCCCACACTGCTCCTGGGGCCTCCACGCTGCTCCTGGGGCCCCCACCTGTTCCTGGGGCCTCCACACTGTTCCTGGGGCCTCCAAGCTGCTCCTGGGGCCTCCACGCTGCTCCCGGGGCCCCCACACTGTTCCTGGGGCCTCCACACTGCTCCTGGGGCCTCCATACTGCTCCTGGGGCCTCCAAGCTGCTCCCGGGGCCTCCACGCTGCTCCCGGGGCCTCCACACTGCTCCTGGGGCCTCCAAGCTGCTCCTGGGGCCCCCACCTGTTCCTGGGGCCTCCACACTGCTCCTGGGGCCCCCACACTGCTCCTGGGGCCTCCACGCTGCTCCTGGGGCCCCCACACTGCTCCTGGGGCCCCCACACTGCTCCTGGGGCCTCCACACTGCTCCTGGGGCCCCCACAATGCTCCCGTGGCCCCCACACTGCTCCTGGGGCCCCCACACTGTTCCTGGGGCCTCCACACTGCTCCTGGGTCCTCCATGCTGCTCCTGGGGCCCCCACACTGTTCCTGGGGCCCCCACACTGCTCCTGGGGCCCCCACACTGTTCTTGGGGCCTCCACACTGCTCCTGGGGCCTCCACACTGCTCCTGGGACCTTCACACTGTTCCTGGGGCCTCCACACTGTTCCTGGGGCCCCCACACTGTTCCTGGGGCCTCCACGCTGCTCCCGGGGCCCCCTCAATGCTCCTGGGGCCCCCACACTGCTCCCGGGGCCCCCACACTGTTCCTGGGGCCTCCACGCTGCTCCCATGGCCCCCACACTGCTCCTGGGGCCCCCACACTGCTCCTGGGACTCCCACACTGCTCCTGGGGCCTCCACACTGCTCCTGGGTCCTCCACGCTGCTCCTGGGGCCCCCACACTGTTCCTGGGGCCCCCACACTGCTCCTGGGGCCCCCACACTGTTCCTGGGGCCTCCACACTGCTCCTGGGTCCTCCACGCTGCTCCTGGGGCCCCCACACTGTTCCTGGGGCCCCCACACTGCTCCTGGGGCCCCCACACTGTTCCCGGGGCCTCCACACTGCTCCTGGGGCCTCCACACTGCTCCTGGGACCTCCACACTGTTCCTGGGGCCTCCACACTGTTCCTGGGGCCCCCACACTGTTCCCGGGGCCTCCACACTGCTCCTGGGGCCTCCACACTGCTCCTGGGACCTCCACACTGTTCCTGGGGCCTCCACACTGTTCCTGGGGCCCCCACACTGTTCCTGGGGCCCCCACACTGTTCCTGGGGCCTCCACGCTGCTCCCGGGGCCCCCACACTGCTCCTGGGGCCCCCACACTGCTCCCGGGGCCCCCACACTGTTCCTGGGGCCTCCACGCTGCTCCCGTGGCCCCCACACTGCTCCTGGGGCCCCCACACTGCTCCTGGGGCTCCCACACTGCTCCTGGGGCTCCCACACTGTTCCTGGGGCCTCCACGCTGCTCCCGTGGCCCCCACACTGCTCCTGGGGCTCCCACACTGCTCCTGGGGCTCCCACACTGTTCCTGGGGCCTCCACACTGCTCCTGGGTCCTCCACACTGCTCCCGTGGCCCCCACACTGTTCCTGGGGCCTCCACACTGCTCCTGGGTCCTCCACACTGCTCCCGTGGTCCCCACACTGTTCCTGGGGCCCCCACACTGCTCCTGGGGCTCCCACACTGCTCCTGGTGCTCCCACACTGCTCCTGGGCTCTCACACTGCTCCTGGGGCTCCCACACTGTTCCTGGGGCCTCCACACTGTTCCTGGGGCCCCCACACTGCTCCTGGGGCTCCCACACTGCTCCTGGGGCTCCCACACTGCTCCCGGGGCTCCCACACTGTTCCTGGGTCCTCCACACTGTTACTGGGGCCTCCACACTGCTCCTGGGGCCCCCACACTGATCCCGGGGCTCCCACACTGTTCCTGGGGCCTCCACACTGCTCCTGGGGCCCCCACATTGCTCCCGGGGCTCCCACACTGCTCCTGGGGCCCCCACACTGCTCCCGGGGCTCCCACATTGTTCCTGGGGCCCCCACACTGTTCCTGGGGCCTCCACACTGCACCTGGGGCTCCCACACTGATCCTGGGGCTCCCACACTGCTCCCGGGGCTCCCACACTGTTCCTGGGTCCTCCACACTGTTACTGGGGCCTCCACACTGCTCCTGGGGCCCCCACACTGATCCCGGGGCTCCCACACTGTTCCTGGGGCCTCCACACTGCTCCTGGGGCCCCCACATTGCTCCCGGGGCTCCCACACTGCTCCTGGGGCCCCCACACTGCTCCCGGGGCTCCCACACTGTTCCTGGGGCCCCCACACTGTTCCTGGGGCCTCCACACTGCTCCTGGGGCTCCCACACTGCTCCTGGGGCTCCCACACTGCTCCTGGGGCTCCCACACTGCTCCTGGGGCTCCCACACTGCTCCTGGGGCTCCCACACTGTTCCTGGGGCCTCCACACTGCTCCTGGGTCCTCCACACTGCTCCCGTGGCCCCCACACTGTTCCTGGGGCCTCCACACTGCTCCTGGGTCCTCCACACTGCTCCCGTGGTCCCCACACTGTTCCTGGGGCCCCCACACTGCTCCTGGGGCTCCCACACTGCTCCTGGTGCTCCCACACTGCTCCTGGGCTCTCACACTGCTCCTGGGGCTCCCACACTGTTCCTGGGGCCTCCACACTGTTCCTGGGGCCCCCACACTGCTCCTGGGGCTCCCACACTGCTCCTGGGGCTCCCACACTGCTCCCGGGGCTCCCACACTGTTCCTGGGTCCTCCACACTGTTACTGGGGCCTCCACACTGCTCCTGGGGCCCCCACACTGATCCCGGGGCTCCCACACTGTTCCTGGGGCCTCCACACTGCTCCTGGGGCCCCCACATTGCTCCCGGGGCTCCCACACTGCTCCTGGGGCCCCCACACTGCTCCCGGGGCTCCCACATTGTTCCTGGGGCCCCCACACTGTTCCTGGGGCCTCCACACTGCTCCTGGGGCTCCCACACTGATCCTGGGGCTCCCACACTGCTCCCGGGGCTCCCACACTGTTCCTGGGTCCTCCACACTGTTACTGGGGCCTCCACACTGCTCCTGGGGCCCCCACACTGATCCCGGGGCTCCCACACTGTTCCTGGGGCCTCCACACTGCTCCTGGGGCCCCCACATTGCTCCCGGGGCTCCCACACTGCTCCTGGGGCCCCCACACTGCTCCCGGGGCTCCCACACTGTTCCTGGGGCCCCCACACTGTTCCTGGGGCCTCCACACTGCTCCTGGGGCCTCCACACTGCTCCTGGGGCCTCCACGCTGCTCCTGGGGCCTCCACACTGCTCCTGGGGCCTCCACACTGTTCCTGGGGCCTCCACACTGCTCCTGGGGCCTCCACACTGTTCCTGGGGCCTCCACACTGTTCCTGGGGCCTCCACGCTGCTCCTGGGGCCTCCACGCTGCTCCTGGGGCCTCCACGCTGCTCCTGGGGCCTCCACGCTGCTCCTGGGGCCTCCACACTGTTCCTGGGGCCTCCACACTGCTCCTGGGGCCTCCACGCTGCTCCTGGGGCTCCCACACTGTTCCTGGGGCCTCCACACTGCTCCTGGGGCCTCCACACTGCTCCTGGGGCCTCCACACTGCTCCCGGGGCTCCCACACTGCTCCTGGGGCCTCCACGCTGCTCCTGGGGCCTCCACGCTGCTCCTGGGGCTCCCACGCTGTTCCTGGGGCCCCCACACTGCTCCTGGGTCCTCCACACTGCTCCTGGGTCCTCCACACTGCTCCTGGGGCCCCCACACTGCTCCTGGGTCCTCCACACTGCTCCTGGGTCCTCCACACTGCTCCTGGGGCCCCCACACTGCTCCTGGGGCCCCCACACTGCTCCTGGGTCCTCCACACTGCTCCTGGGTCCTCCACACTGCTCCTGGGGCCTCCACACTGCTCCTGGGGCCCCCACACTGCTCCTGGGTCCTCCACACTGCTCCTGGGTCCTCCACACTGCTCCTGGGTCCTCCACACTGCTCCTGGGTCCTCCACGCTGCTCCTGGGGCCCCCACACTGCTCCTGGGTCCTCCACACTGCTCCTGGGTCCTCCACACTGCTCCTGGGGCCCCCACACTGCTCCTGGGTCCTCCACACTGCTCCTGGGTCCTCCACACTGCTCCTGGGTCCTCCACACTGCTCCTGGGGCCCCCACACTGCTCCTGGGTCCTCCACACTGCTCCTGGGTCCTCCACACTGCTCCTGGGGCCTCCACACTGCTCCTGGGTCCTCCACACTGCTCCTGGGGCCCCCACACTGCTCCTGGGCCCCCACACTGCTCCTGGGTCCTCCACACTGCTCCTGGGGCCTCCACACTGCTCCTGGGTCCTCCACACTGCTCCTGGGTCCTCCACACTGCTCCTGGGGCTCCCACACTGCTCCTGGGTCCTCCACACTGCTCCTGGGGCCTCCACGCTGCTCCCCGGGGCCCCAACGATCACGTGCCGTTCCTGCGCCCCGACCTCGCCGCTCCTGCTGTACCAGCCCACGATCCAATCAGCGACCTGGATTTTGGTGACGTCCAATCCAGTCGCCCTCTTCACAGCCGTCGCTCTCCTGCACGCGCTGTACCTGGAAGTGGTATTGCTCCTTTGAAGGCCCCGACCTGCCGATGGTTCTTGCAGGTCAGGGCTGCCGACCTGTGGAGTGCCTTGGGACATTTTACTACTGATGCGGGTATAGGAACTGCCCGATTTTCACTTCCAACGCCAGTTTTATGCCGGGTTTGGCAAGTTGCAAATCACCACGCAAGCTGGTGCGGGTGGATCCTTCTGTGGTGAAGAAAATTGTCAGGTTGCTGCCGGCTGCACTGATAACCAATACAGGCCTACCAGCCATGGCTCAGTGGGCAGCACTCTCACCTCTGAGTCAGAAGGTTGTGGATTCAAGTCCCACTCCAGAGACCTGAGCACATAAATCCAGGCTGACACTCCCAGTGTAGCACTGAGGGAGCGCTGCACTGTCAGAGGTGCCGTCTTTCAGATGAGACATTAAACTGAGGCCCCGTCTGCTCTCTCAGGTGGATGTAAAAGATCCCATGGCACTATCTCAAAGAGCAGGGGAGTTCTCCCCGGTGTCCTGGTCAATACTTATCCCTCAATCAATATCACTAGAACAGATTGTCGCATTGCTATTTGTGGGAGCTTGCTGTGTGCAAATGTGTTGCCGCGTTACATTACAACAGTGACTACACTTCAGAAGTACTTCATTTGTAAAGCGCTTTGGGACGTCCTGAAGTTGTGAACGGTGCGATATAATTACAAGCCTTTCTTTCATTAAACCGACTAAAATGATTTAAAATAGTCAAGTAAATATCCGATTCCCCCTTTAAAAGAAATAGGAGCAGGAGTAGGCCACCTGGCCCCTCGAGCCTGTTCCGCCATTCAATAAGATCATGGCTGATCTGATCATGGACTCGGCTCCACTTCCCTGCCCGCTCCCCATAACCCTTCACTCCCTTATCGTTCAAAAATCTGTCTATCTCCGCCTTAAATATATTCAGTGACCCAGCCTCCACAGCTCTCTGGGGCAGAGAATTCCACAGATTTACAACCCTCTGAGAGAAGAAATTCCTCCTCATTTCTGTTTTAAATGGGCGACCCCTTATTCTGAAACTATGCCCTCTAGTTCTAGATTCCCCCACGAGGGGAAACATCCTCTCTGCATCTACCTTGTCAAGCCCCCTCATTATCTTATACGTTTCAATAAGATCACCTCTCATTCTTCTAAACTCCAGTGAGTATCGGGAACAAAGAATCCAGGTGGTTAAGTTACCTGAGGCACTGCCTTAATGTCAAGCGGGAAAGCGGGTTGTGTAGAGGACACAGAGAGGCTGCAAGGAGATTTGGATAGGTTAAGCGAATGGGCTAAGGTTTGGCAGATGGAATACAATGTTGGAAAGTGTGAGGTCATCCACCTTGGGAAAAAAAACAGTAAAAGGGAATATTATTTGAATGGGGAGAAATTACAACATGCTGCGGTGCAGAGGGACCTGGGGGTCCTTGTGCATGAAACTCTTTTTGGAGTTTATCTGCAAAACATAAAACATTAAACCGTGCCACCCGACCTGGGTGACACACCAGACATTTACAAGGCCCTTTTTTTCCTTTTTTTGGTTTTTTTTGGGGGGTTTTTTTGTTTTTCTTTTTTTTTGGTTTTTTTTTGGGCACTAAAATCACAATTTTTCCCCAGTGCCCCCTATAAAAGGGAAGGGGACACTAAAAACACTGGCAATTAAAACAAATTAAACTTTAAAACGTAAAATCAAATTAAAATTTGGTTGCCGGGCGTGATGATGCACTCCAGTCCCTCCGGTGCCCACCTCTCGCGGAAGGCCGCGAGCGTACCGGTGGACACCGCGTGCTCCATCTCCAAGGACACCCTGGACCGGATGTAAGAGCGGAAGAGAGGCAGGCAGTCAGGTTGAACGACCCCCTCGACCGCCCGCTGCCTGGACCGGCTGATGGCACCCTTGGCCGTGCCCAGGAGCAGTCCTACGAGGAGGCCTTCGGACCTACCCGCTCCCCTCCGCACAGGGTGCCCAAAGATCAGGAGAGTGGGACTGAAGTGCAGCCAGAATTTCAGGAGCAGCCCCTTCAAATAATGGAACAGGGGCTGCAACCTCGTGCACTCAATAAAAACATGGAACACGGACTCCTCCAGACCGCAGAAATTGCAGGCGGCCTGGGAGTCCGTGAACCGGCTTAAAAATTTGTTGCACGGCACTGCTCCGTGCACCACCCTCCAGGCCAAGTACCCGATGAATAGTGGGAGGACCCCTGCGTAGAGTGCCCTCCATCGGGGACCCCCGCCTCCTCCGGACGGCAAGATGGTATGCCATGGCGTGTCCGGACGGCAGGCGAGGATGGCAAAGTTGAGAGTGTCCTTTTGCATGAAACTCTTTTGAGTTCCTTGTGCATGAATCCCAAAAAGTTAGTTTGCAGGTGCAGAAGGTAATCAGGAAGGCGAATGGAATGTTGGCCTTCATTGCGAGAGGGATGGAGTACAAAAGCAGGGAGGTCCTGCTGCAACTGTATAGGGTATTGGTAAGGCCGCACCTGGAGTACTGAGTGCAGTTTTAGTCACCTTACTTAAGGAAGGATATACTGGCTTTGGAAGGGGTACAGAGACGATTCTCTAGGCTGATTCCGGAGATGAGGGGTTGCCTTATGATGATAGATTGAGTAGACTGGGTTTTTACTCGTTGGAGTTCAGAAGGATGAGGGGTGATCTGATAGAAACATTTAAAATCATGAAAGGGATAGACAAGATAGAGGCAGAGAGGTTGTTTCCACTGGTCGGGGAGACTAGAACTAGGGGGCACAGCCTCAAAATATGGGGGAGCCAATTTAAAACCGAGTTGAGAAGGAATTTCTTCTCCCAGAGGGTTGTGAATCTGTGGAATTCTCTTGCCAAGGAAGCAGTTGAGGCTAGCTCATTGAATGTATTCAAGTCACAGATAGATAGATTTTTAACCAATAAGGGAATTAAGGGTTATGGGGAGCGGGCGGGTAAGTGGAGCTGAGTCCACGGCCAGATCAGCCATGATCTTGTTGAATGGTGGAGCAGGCTCGAGGGGCTAGATGGCCTACTCCTGTTCCTAATTCTTATGTTCTTATGTTCTTATGTCATTGGAGCTTGGAGAGAAAAAGGAACGGTCAGGGTTCTGGTTCCTATTGGAGTTAGGACTTTCACTGGGTAACCAGGGGACTGGTGGGGAACATAACCCGAGGATAAATCAGAACCTTTAGCTCAAGAGCAGAGGAAAGAGAGGGGCAGGCGTGGATGGGGTGGGGGCAGAATAGAACATAATCAGAAAATGCTGGCAACCTCTCAGCCGGTCAGACAGTATCTGTGGGGAGAGGAACCGAGTTAACGTTTCAGGTCATAAGAACATAAGAAATAGGGGCAGCAGTAGGCCATTTGGCCCCTCAAAGCTACTCCGCCATTCATCGTCATCACAGGCAGTCCCTCGAAATCGAGGAAGACTTGCTTCCACTCTAAAAGTGAGTTCTCAGGTGACTGAACAGTCCAATACGAGAACCACAGTCCCTGTCACAGGTGGGACAGACAGTGGTTGAGGGAAGGGGTGGGTGGGACAGGTTTGCCGCACGCTCCTTCCGCTGCCTGCGCTTGGTTTCTGCATGCTCTCGACGATGAGACTCGAGGTGCTCAGCGCCCTCCCGGATGCACTTCCTCCACTTAGGGCGGTCTTTGGCCAGGGACTCCCAGGTGTCAGTGGGGATAATTTTATCAAGGAGGCTTTGAGGGTATTCACTAAGATCATGGCTGATCTGATCATGGACTCAGCTCCATCATCATCATATGCAGTCCCTCGTATCGAGGATGACTTGCTTCCATGCCAAAAAGGGATGAGATCACAGGTGTTTCAATGAAGGACCTAATATTCCAGATCCCGAACTACATCTTGGCTCCACTTCCCTGCCCGCTCTCCATAACCCTTGACTCCTTTGTCGCTCAAAAATCTGTCTATCTCCACCTCAAATGTCGATGGGCCGATGGCCCTTCGTCAGAAATGTGGAACGTTAACTCTCACTCTTTCTCCACAGTTGCTGCCTGAGCTGATGGCTGTCTTTCAGCATTTTCTGTTCATATTTCAGATCTCCAGGATCCGCAGTATCTTGCTTTTGTTTCAGGGAGAAGAATGGATTGTTTTAACAGGCACCCTTCATCAGTCAGTGGTGTTTGCTGCGAGGTTGAACATTAATAAAACTTGTGTGATTCTGCCATTGTGGAACCAAACCCATTAAACCTTAAAGTGTAACCTTGAGCACTCAGTTGATGACTTTGTAAGTGCTCAGGTAATTTTGGTAATCTTTCCCGCTCATTGAAATATTTTCACAAGGTGAAGCTGACAGGCAGCATTCAAGGTAACACCCAATTATCACTGATAAAACCTTCGGAACATGCCGGCCACATATATCGCCGCCAAACACAATTAACGATGACTTGTAAATGATTTGTAAAATGCTCTTTGTTCTCAATCACCACACGTTCTTTTTTAGGGAAAGGCACGTACGCACATCCGTCAAAACCCTCTCTGTGTTTTTTCACATAAAACACTTCATTGTTGAGTCAGTCATCGACACATAGTCCAAGGGGTAACATCCAGGTGGGCGGTTTTCTCTCCCAAGTATCCATGGCCACGTCTAATGTTTAACCACTGCTTGGCTCAATGTGCTGCAGTGTTACACACTGCATGAGCGTCGGTCAGAATTACTAACATCCCTTCCCACCCCTCGCCGATCCTCCCACCCCCCCCCCCAACCGTCCCCTCCGAACACCCACCCACCCCCCTCCCCATCCCCCTGACGGGCTCCCCCCACCCCCCTCCCCATCCCCCTGACGGGCTCCCCCCACCCCCCTCCCCATCCCCCTGACGGGCTTCCCCCCACCCCCCTCCCCATCCCCCTGACGGGCTCCCCCCACCCCCCTCCCCATCCCCCTGACGGGCTCCCCCCCACCCCCCTCCCCATCCCCCTGACGGGCTCCCCCCCACCCCCCTCCCCATCCCCCTGACGGGCTCCCCCCACCCCCCACCCCCGGGCCATTTGACCCGTCGAGCCCATGCCAACTCTCAGCCAGTCCCACTCCCCCGCCCTTTATCCAACTCCCTTTTGAAAGCCACGATTGAGTCTGCCTCCACCACCCTCTCAGGCCGTGCATTCCAGATCCTAACCACGTGCTGCGTGAAATAGTTTTTCCTCGTGTCACCTTTGGTTTTTCTGTCAATCACCTTAAATCTGTGTCCTCTGGTTCTCAACCCTTCCGCCAATGGGAACAGTTTCTCTCTATCTACTCTGTTCAGATCCCTCATGATTTTGAACACCTCGATCAAATCTCCTCTCAACCTTCTCTGCTCCAAGGAGAACAGCCCCAGCTTCTCCAGTCTCTCCACGTAACTGAAGTCCCTCATCCCTGGAACCATTCTCGTAAATCTTTTCTGCACCCTCTCTAAGGCCTTCACATCCTTCCGAAATTCCGGTGCCCAGAATTGGACACAATACTCCAGTTGAGGCCGAACCAGTGTTTTATAAAGCTTCATCATAACCTCCTTGCTTTTGTACTCTGTACCTCCATTTATGAAGCCCAGATTCCCGTAAGCTTTTCCTCAACCTGCCCTGACACCTTCAACGATTTGTGCACATATACCCCCAGGTCTCTCTGTTCAGAGAAGTCCTGCTACAACTGTACAGGGTATTGGTGAGACCACACCTGGAGTACTGTGTACAGTTTGGTCTCCGTATTTAAGGAAGGATATACTTGCATTGGAGGCTGTTCAGAGAAGATTCACTAGGTTGATTCCGGAGATGAGGGGGTTGACTTATGAGGATAGGTTGAGTAGGTTGGGCCTCTACACATTGGAGTTCAGAAGAATGAGAGGTGATCTTATCGAAACAGATAAGATAATGAGGGGGCTCAACAAGGTGGATGTAGAGAGGATATTTCCACTCATAGGGGAAACTAAAACTAGGGGGACATAGTCTTAGAATAAGGGGCCGCCCATTTAAAACTGAGATGAGGAGGAATTTCTTCTCTTAGAGGGTTGTAAATCTGTGGAATTCTCTGACGCAGAGAGCTGTGGAGGCGGGGTCATTGAATATATTTAAGGAGGAGATAGACAGATTTTTGAGCGATAAGGGAGTAAAGGGTTATGGGGAGCGGGCAGGGAAGTGGAGCTGAGTCCATGATCAGATCAGCCATGATCTTAGTGAATGGCGGAGCAGGCTCGAGGGGCTGAATGGCCTCCTTCTGCTCCTAATTCTTGTGTTCATGCACCCCCTTTAGGATTGTACCCTTTAGTTTATATTGCCTCTCCTTGTTCTTCCGACCAAAATGTATCACTTCGCACCTTTCAGCGTTAAATTTCATCAGCCACATGTCTGCCCATTCCACCAGCCTGTCTATGTCCTCTTGAAGTCTATCACTATCCTCCTCACTGTTCACTATACTTCCAAGTTTTGACGTTTACCAAGATTGGTTCCTTCTCTGAATGGGGCAGGTTACAGCTGATCTTCCATTCCCCCATACTCTCATCATGGCCTTCCCACTCCGTTCCATCTATGTTCAGGATACACTTTCTCTTCAATTCTTTCCCCCCCCCTGCCAACACTCACTATTTAGCCTCACACCTGAAGAATTCCCACATGGGTGAGGAAGCAAGCCTGACTGGCGCTGTACCCATGCAGGGAGTCAATACCTTTGGGGGCGGGGGCGGGCAGGGGAGTGCAGAAACTTGGCAGAAAAAAATGGAGCAAGCAACCTTTTTTTGCGGCCAAGCAGAAAAAGTGATCTTTTGGTTTCAGGGTTAATGTTGGTGGCAGAACTAGTGTTTGTCTCTTGGAACAACCATGCTTTGCCCCAACCGGTGTAATATTGTGGTAATGAGCCAATGTGGTGCTGCCTGGCTGTATCAACCACCAATGAGGTGACCATAGCATGTCGACATTGTGGAGAAACCCATGACCAGTCCATCAACAGAAACAACAAGCTGCATTTTTTATAAGTACATAAAAAATAAGATCATAAGAACATAAGAAATAGGAACAGGAGTGGGCCATACGGCCCCTCGAGCCTGCTCCACCATTTAATACGATCATGGCTGATCCGATCATGGACTCAGGTCCACCTCCTCGCCCGCTCCCCATAACCCCTTATCGGTTAAGAAACTGTCTATCTCTGTCTTAAATTTAGTCAATGTCCCAGCTTCCACAGCTCTCTGAGGAAGCGAATTCCACAGATTTACAACCCTCTGAGAGAAGAAATTCCTCCTCATCTCAGTTTTAAATGGGCGGCCCCTTATTCTAAGATTATGCCCTCTAGTTCTAGTCTCCCCCATCAGTGGAAACATAGAAACATAGAAATTTACAGCACAGAAGGAGGCCATTTCGGCCCATCGTGTCCACGCCGGCCGACAAAGAGCCACATGGCCCTCGGTCAGCAGCCCTGAAGGTTACATATAAACCTATGAACAATGACGGACAGGTAAAGAGCACCCAGCCCAACCAGTCCGTCTCACGACAACTGCGACACCCCTTGTACTGAAATATTCTACACTCCAGCCCAACTGGAGCCATGTGATCTCCTGGGAGAGGCAAAAACCAGATAAAAACCCAGGCCAATTTAGGGATAAAAAGTCTGGGAAAATTCCTCTCTGACCCATCCAGGCGATCGAAACTAGTCCAGGAGATCACCCTGGCCGTATTCTATTCCCTGCAGTACTTACCATCGTATCTGCTCCATCCAACAAAAGGTCATCCAGTCTAATCCCATTTACCAGCTCTAGGTCCGTAACCCTGCAGGTTACTGCACTTCAATATCCTCTCTGCATCCACCTTGTCAAGCCCCCTCATTATCTTACACGTTTCGATAAGATCACCTCTCATTCTTCTGAACTCCAATGAGTAGAGGCCCAACCTACTCAACCTTTCCTCATAAGTCAACCTCCTCATCTCCGGAATCAACCGAGTGAACCTTCTCTGAACTGCCTCCAAAGCAAGTATATCCTTCCTTAAATATGGAAACCAAAACTGCACGCAGTATTCCAGGTGTGGCCTCACCAGTACCCTCTATAACTGTAGCAGTTATACTGCAGACGTCCCTGCTTTTAGATTCCATCCCCTTTGCAATAAAGAAAATATAGCCCTTTTAACATATTAAAGCACTCCAAGGCACTTCATAGGAGCGTTATCCAAAAGAAATTAACATCAAGCCACATAAGCTTGGTCAAAGAGGTAGGTTTTTAAGGAGGGTCCTAAAGGAGGAGAGAGAGGTAGAGAGGTGGAGAGGTTTAGGGAGGGAGTTCCAGAGCTTGGGGCCCAGGTAACAGAAGGCACGGCCACCGATGGTGGAGCGATGGAAATTTGGGATGCTCAAGAGGCCAGAAAATCCAGTTGAAGAGGCTATAAAGCACTTTGAGACATCCGGTGGTTGTGAAAGGCGCTATATAAATGCAAGCCTTTCTTTTCTTTTCTGTATCATCATTATTAGTATGAAGAGATTAACCTACATGATCTCCTAATTGTGCTGAATCTGCTGAATGATGTGCCAGTAATGCCCCTCTGCCTGTGTCACCCCCCCTCTCTATCACCCCCCCTCCAGCCCCTCATTCCCCCCGCCCACCTCTCCATCACTCTGACTCTGGCCTCTTGTACATCCCTCTCGCTTCGCCCCACCATTGGCGGCCGTGCCTTCAGCCGCTTAGCCCCACACTCTGCAACTCCCTCCCTAACCCCTTCCGCCTCTATATCTCCCACTCCTCCTTTAAGACCCTCCTTAAAGACCACCTCTTTGACCAAGCCCCTCCTCATAGAAACATAGAAACAGAGAAAATAGGTGCAGGAGCAGGCCATTCAGCCCTTCGAGCCTGCACTATCATTCAATAAGATCATGGCTGATCATTCACCTCAGTAACCCTTTCCTGCTTTCTCTCCATACCCCTTGACCCCTTTAGCCGTAAGGGCCATATCTAACTTCCTCTTGAATATATCCAGTGAACTGGCATCATCAACTTTCTGTGGTAGAGAATTCCACAGGTTAACAACTCTCTGAGTGAAGAAGTTTCTCCTCATCTCAGTCCTAAATGGCCTACCCCTTATCCTTACACTATGTCTCCTGGTTCTGGACTTCCCCAACATCGGGAACATTCTTCCTACATCTAACCTATCCAATCCCGTCAGAATTTTATATGTTTCTATGAGATCCCCTCTCATCCTTCTAAACTCCAGTGGATACAAGCCCAGTTAATCCAGTCTCTCCTCATATGTCAGTCCTGCCATCCCGGGAATCACTCTGGTGAACCTTCGCTGCACTCCCTCAATAGCAAGAACGTCCTTCCTCAGATTAGGAGACCAAAACTGAACACAATATTCCAACTTTCAATGACTGATGTACCATGACACCCAGGTCTCGTTGCACCTCCTCTTTTCCTAATCTGCTGCCATTCAGATAATATTCTGCCTTCGTGTTTTTGCCCCCAAAGTGGATAACCTCAGATTTATCCACATTATACTGCATCTGCCATGCCTTTGCTCATTCACCTAACCTGTCCAAGTCACCCTGCAGCCTCTTAGCGTCCTCCTCACAGCTCGCACCGCCACCCAGCCTAGTCTCATCTGCAAACTTGGAGACATTACACTCAATTCCTTCGTCTAAATTATTAATGTATATATTTCTCTTGGCTTGGCTTCCACTTCTGTCTACTTCCACCTTTGTGAAGCACCTTGGGACATTTTTCTCTGTCAACTACGCTGCATTGTTGCTGCTGTTACCTATTTGTGATTCTTCATGTGTGAGCCTAATACAGCAAATGTCAGGAGGTGATTTGAGTACACGAGGTCATTATAGCCAAGCCCTTAAATTGTGTGCATTCTCTCCAAGTTATTGCCGAAGGGGTGCAGCCTCTGGCCTGCCAACACACAAGCAAAGTACTGCGGATGCTGGAATCGGAAATAAAAACAAATGCTGGACATACTCAGCAGGTCAGGACGCATCTGTGGCGAGAGGAACAGAGATAATGTTTCAGGTCGATGACCCTTCGTCAGAACTGGGGGCAGGGGTCAGGTGTGACCTCAATCACTGGGGGAGGGGTGAGGTCGATGTGTTTAAATGTCCTTCAATAGTGGGACGTCACATCCGCGGTAATTATATGCACATTACTTTTGCATTTGTAGTGTGTATGTGCAAGTGTTAAAATATAGGCTGCTAAAAAAAAAATGTGCCTCGCTGCACTGGCCAACCTCCATTTTCTGTCCCATGTGCCTTGCTGTGCTCGGTTTGGTAAAGACGGTAACATAGTGGGCCAGCCCGGGAAATGGCGAAGGAAGTGGGTGATGTGCAAAGGGCCAGAATTGAAGGATCGCAGATATCTCGGGGAGGAGGGGGGTTGTGGGGCCAGAGGAGATTACAGAGATAGGGAGGGGCGCTTGTCTTGCATCCCAGCTCGGGTGCAATTACCTCCCTGCCCGCAGCGTATCTCAGCGTGAAATGCACGCTGGTCTTTCTCCTCCGACTGCTGGCCAGCCAGCTCCGCATTTGCTAACATAGAAACATAGAATCATAGAAAATAGGTGCAGGAGTAGGCCATTCGGCCTTTCTAGCCTGCACCGCCATTCAATGAGTTCATGGCTGAACATGCAACTTCAGTACCCCCTTCCTGCTTTCTCGCCATACCCCTTGATCCCCCGAGTAGTAAGGACTTCATCTAACTCCTTTTTGAATATATTTAGTGAATTGGCCTCAACTACTTTCTGTGGTAGAGAATTCCACAGGTTCACCACTCTCTGGGTGAAGAAGTTTCTCCTCATCTCGGTCCTAAATGGCTTACCCCTTATCCTTAGACTGTGTCCCCTGGTTGTGGACTTCCCCAACATTGGGAACATTCTTCCTGCATCTAACCTGTCTAAACCCGTCAGAATTTTAAACGTTTCTATGAGATCCCCTCTCATTCTTCTGAACTCCAGTGAATACAAGCCCAATTGATCCAGTCTTTCTTGATAGGTCAGTCCCACCATCCCGGGAATCAGTCTGGTGAATCTTCGCTGCACTCCCTCAATAGCAAGAATGTCCTTCCTCAAGTTAGGAGACCAAAACTTCACACAATACTCCAGGTGTGGCCTCACCAAGGCCCTGTACAACTGTAGCAACACCTCCCTGCCCCTGTACTCAAATCCCCTCGCTATGAAGGCCAACATGCCATTTGCTTTCTTAACCGCCTGCTGTACCTGCATGCCAACCTTCAATGACTGATGTACCCTGACACCCAGGTCTCGTTGCACCTCCCCTTTTCCTAATCTGTCACCATTCAGATAATAGTCTGTCTCTCTGTTTTTACCACCAAAGTGGATAACCTCACTTTTATCCACATTATACTTCATCTGCCATGCATTTGCCCACTCACCTAACCTATCCAAGTCACTCTGCAGCCTCATAGCATCCTCCTCGCAGCTCACACTGTTTTCAGTTGTGACGCGAGATTTTTTTTTATACACCTCAATCTCAGAAATGGTTTTGGAGAAAGGGTGTTGGTGTTTCTCCGGAGCAGGCTTCTCTTTGTTCAAAGCACGCGCCTGGCCTTGGTGGGCGGCTCCAATCGCTGGCTTTGTGCTTCAGTGTCGCTGAAAGAAAGACTTGCATTTCTATAGCACCTTTCACGACCACCGGACGTCCCAAAGCACGTGACAGCCAATGAAGTACTTTTGGAGTGTAGTCACTGTTGTAATGTGGGAAACGTTATGTATTTAACCCTTTGTAACCTGTATGACACCTGACCACCAGAGGGCCTACTTGTTGGAGTCCCAAGGGATCCCAGCATGCCTTGGGAGCACGGTATATAAGCAGGCCACCCACGAGGTACCTGCACTCTGGAGTCTTATTAAAGGAGCTACGGTCACACTTGCTCATTGTACACAGTTTCATCCTTTATTATGTGTGTACCAGGAAATGTGGCAGCTACTTTGCGCACACAGCAAGCTCCCACAAACAGCGATGTGATAATGACCAGATAACCTGTTTTAGTGATGTTGGTTGAGGGATAAATATTGGACTCAGGACACCGGGGAGAACTCCCCTGCTCTTCTTCGAAATAGTGCCGTAGGATCTTTCACAACCACCTGAGAGGGATGATGGTGCCTCGGTTTAACGACGGCACCTCCGACAGTGCAGCACTCCCTCAGTACTGCACTGGGAGTGTCAGCCTAGATTTCAGTGCTCAAGTCCCTGGAGTGGGACTTGAACCCACAACCTTCTGACTTCGAGGCGAGGGTACTGCCCACTGAGCCCCGCCTGACACTGACCCTGGCTACATCCTGGTATTTTACATGCAGACGAAAAGAACACCCCCCCCCGCCACCAAAAAGGGATAGCCAGCCAATCCGCCAAACATCCTGAATGGACAGGGTACAGCGGGGTAGGGCGCTTTGAAGGGCTAGCGAGCTCTCAGTGTGTAAATACCAAGACGGCAGAGCAGAGGCCAAACAGGACAAGATAATATAAAAGAAATCAGGATGTGAGATGGCAAAAAAGGAAAAATACCTTACACCGGAAAAAACCTCCAAACTTCAAGGCGTGTGCGTTAATGCAGAGTATAAGGAACAGAATTGGAGAACTGGAACCAGTGATTAAAATTGAGAATCATGCTAACAATAACTGAATTGTGTCTGCAACTGAGTGAGGATTGGGAATTACATATACCACCGATAAAACGTTTAAGGGGACACACAAGTGTTCATGTCTCTGGAGTGGGGCTGAACCCACAAAATTCTCACTCGGAGCCAAGAGTGCTTCAAACTCAACCCAACTGACACGATAAAAAGGAAATAAAAGGTAACATATTAAACGTTACCAGCAATTCTTCTCTTAGGCGGTCCCTCATACCGAGCCTTGGAGAAGGGCGAACTGGAGTGGACGTCACCAAAATCCAGGTCGCTGATTGGAGCGTGGGGCAGATACAGCGGGAGCGGCGAGGTCAGGATGAAGGAGCGGCGAGAGATCATGGAGCAATGTGATCGGGGCCCAGGAGAGGCGAGGGCCCAGGGGCAGCACGGGCCAGCCCCCACTGCGATATGTGCGCGCTACAAATTAAAAGACCACCATCTAGCTTCGTAATGTACAAAAAGCTTTAATGCTTCCGCTCAGTTCATACGGGCCCGAGCTGCATTGTAATGTTTATGCAGGCAATGTGTATACACAGATTGAAGAGGAAACATGTTTTCGGACACAGTCACGGGGTGGATGAGCAGTTGTGGTGATGGATCAACAAACACGGTTACCAACTGTAATAACAGGAACCAACAGACACCAACCTCCCACAAACAGTCAGCAGAGATCATTCGGACAGGTGTGAGTCTGCAGATCATCCCTTGTGACGAATTGTAACTACGCTATTGTAGCCGGGTTGTACACTCTCTGTACACTCGGGTCACACTGTGTGTTCACACTCTGTACACCCGGGTCACACTGTGTGTTCACACTCACTGTACACCTGGGTCACACTGTGTGTTCACACTCTGTACACCCAGGTCACACTGTGTGTTCACACTCTGTACACCCGGGTCACACTGTGTGTTCACACTCTGTACACCCAGGTCACACTGTGTGCTCACACTCTGTACACTCGGGTCACACTGTGTGTTCACACTCTGTACACTCAGGTCACACTGTGTGTTCACACTCTGTACACTCGGGTCACACTGTGTGTTCACACTCTGTACACCCGGGTCACACTGTGTGTTCACACGTCACACTGTGTGTTCACACTCTGTACACCCAGGTCACACTGTGTGTTCACACTCTGTACACCCGGGTCACACTGTGTGTTCACACTCTGTACACCCAGGTCACACTGTGTGCTCACACTCACTGTACACCCGGGTCACACTGTGTGTTCACACTCTGTACACCCGGGTCACACTGTGTGTTCACACTCTGTACACCCAGGTCACACTGTGTGTTCACACTCACTGTACACCCGGGTCACACTGTGTGTTCACACTCACTGTACACCCGGGTCACACTGTGAGCTCACACTCACTGTACACCTGGGTCACACTGTGTGTTCACACTCACTGTACACCCGAGTCACACTGTGAGCTCACACTCACTGTACACCCGGGTCACACTGTGTGTTCACACTCACTGTACACCCAGGTCACACTGTGAGCTCACACTCACTGTACACCCGGGTCACACTGTGTGCTCACACTCACTGTACACCCGAGTCACACTGTGTGTTCACGCTCTGTACACCCGGGTCACACTGTGTGTTCACACTCTGTACACCTGGGTCACACTGTGTGTTCACACTCTGTACACCTGGGTCACACTGTGTGTTCACACTCTGTACACCTGGGGCACACTGTGTGTTCACACTCTGTACACCCGGGTCACACTGTGTGTTCACACTCTGTACACCTGGGTCACACTGTGTGTTCACACTCTGTACACCCGGTCACACTGTGTGTTCACACTCTGTACACCTGGGTCACACTGTGCGTTCACACTCTGTACACCTGGGTCACACTGTGTGTTCACACTCTGTACACCTGGGTCACACTGTGTGTTCACACTCTGTACACCTGGGTCACACTGTGTGTTCACACTCTGTACACCCGGGTCACACTGTGTGTTCACACTCTGTACACCTGGGTCACACCGTGTGCTCACACTCACTGTACACCCGGGTCACACTGTGTGTTCACACTCACTGTACACCCGGGTCACACTGTGTGTTCACATCTGTACACCCGGGTCACACTGTGTGCTCACACTCTGTACACTCGGGTCACACTGTGTGTTCACACTCATTGTACACCTGGGTCACACTGTGTGTTCACACTCTGTACACCCGGGTCACACTGTGTGTTCACACTCTGTACACCTGGGTCACACCGTGTGCTCACACTCACTGTACACCCGGGTCACACTGTGTGTTCACACTCACTGTACACCCGGGTCACACTGTGTGTTCACATCTGTACACCCGGGTCACACTGTGTGTTCACACTCTGTACACCCGGGTCACACTGTGTGTTCACACTCTGTACACCTGGGTCACACTGTGTGTTCACACTCTGTACACCCGGTCACACTGTGTGTTCACACTCTGTACACCTGGGTCACACCGTGTGCTCACACTCACTGTACACCCGGGTCACACTGTGTGTTCACACTCACTGTACACCCGGGTCACACTGTGTGTTCACATCTGTACACCCGGGTCACACTGTGTGCTCACACTCACTGTACACCCGAGTCACACTGTGTGTTCACACTCTGTACACCCGGGTCACACTGTGTGTTCACACTCTGTACACCCGGGTCATAGAAACATAGACATAGAAAATAGGTGCAGGAGTAGGCCATTCGGCTCTTCAAGCCTGCACCACCATTCAATAAGATCACGGTTGATCATTCCCTCAGTACCCCTTTCCTGCTTTCTCTCCATACCCCTTGATCCCTTAAGCCGTAGGGGCCATATCTAACTCCCTCTTGAATATATCCAATGAACTGGCATCAACAACTCTCTGCGGCAGGGAATTCCACAGGTGAACAACTCTCTGAGTGAAGACGTTTCTCCTCAACTCAGTCCTAAATGGCCTACCCCTTATCCTAAGCCTGTGTCCACTGGTTCTGGACCTCCCCAACATCAGGAACAATCTTCCTGCATCTAACCTGTCCCATCCTGTCAGAATCTTGTATATTTCTATGAGATCCCCTCTCATCCTTCTAAACTCCAATGTATAAAGGCCCAGTTGATGCAGTCTCTCTTCATATGTCAGTCCGGCCATCCCGGGAATCAGTCTGGTGAATCTTCGCTGCACTCCCTCAATAGCAAGAATGTCCTTCCTCAGATTAGGAGACCAAAATTGAACACAATATTCCAGGTGAGGCCTCACCAAGACCCTGTACAACTGCAGTAAGACCTCCCTGCTCCTGTACTCAAATCCCCTAGTTCTGAAGGCCAACATACCATTTGCCTTCTTCACCGCCTGCTGTACCTGTATGCCAACTTTCAATGACTGATGAACCATGACACCCAGGTCTCGTTGCACCTCCCCTTTTCCTAATCTGCCACCATTGAGATAATATTCTGTCTTCGCGTTTTTGCCCCCAAAGTGGATAACCTCACATTTATCCACATTATACTGCATCTGCCATGTATTTGCCCACTCACCTAACCTGTCTAAGTCAGCCTGCAGCCTCTTAAGCTTCCCCCTCACAGCTCACAACGCCACCCAGTTTAGTGTCATCTGCAAACTTGGAGATATTACACTCAATTCCTTCATCTAAATCATTGATGTATATTGTAAAGAGCTGGGGTCCCAGCACCGAGCCCTGCGGCACTCCACTAGTCACTGCCTGCCATTCTGAAAAGGACCCGTTTATCCCGACTCTCTGCTTCCTGTCTGCCAACCAGTTCTCTATCCACGTCAGTACATTACCCCCAATACCATGTGCTTTGATTTTGCACACCAATCTCTTGTGTGGGACCTTGTCAAAAGCCTTTTGAAGGTCCAAATACACCACATCCACTGGTTCTCCCTTGTCCAATCTCCCAGTTACATCCTCAAAAAATGCCAGAAGATTCGTCAAGCATGATTTCCCTTTCATAAATCCATGCTGACTTGGACCGATCCTGTCACTGCTTTCCAAATGCGCTGCTATTTCATCTTTAATAATTGATTCCAACATTTCCCCCACTACTGATGTCAGGCTAACCGGTCTATAATTACCCGCTTTCTCTCTCCCTCCCTTTTTAAAAAGTGGTGTTACATTAGCTACCCTCCAGTCCATAGGAACTGATCCCGAGTCGATAGACTGTTGGAAAATGATCACTAATGCATCCACTATTTCTAGGGCCACTTTCTTAAGTACTCTGGGATGCAGACTATCAGGCCCCGGGGACATATTGGTCTTCAATCCCATCAATTTCCCTAACACAATTTCCCGCCTAATAAGGATATCTTTCAGTTTCTCCTTCTCACTAGACCCTCGGTCCCCTCGTACTTTCGGAAGGTTATTTGTGTCTTCCTTCGTGAAGACAGAACCAAAGTATTTTAACTGGTCTGCCATTTCTTTGTTCCCCATTATAAATTCACCTGAATCCGACTGCAAGGGACCTACGTTTGTCTTCACTAATCTTTTTCTCTTCACATATCTATAGAAGCTTTTGCAGTCAGTTTTTATGTTCCTGGCAAGCTTCCTCTCGTACTCTATTTTCCCCTTCCTAATTAAACCCTTTGTACTCCTCTGCTGAATTCTAAATTTCTCCCAGTCCTCAGGTTTGCTGCTTTTTCTGGTCAATTTATATGCCTCTTCCTTGGATTTAACACTATCCTTAATTTCCCTTGTTAGCCACGGTTGAGCCACCTTCCCTGTTTTATTTTTACTCCAGACAGGGATGTACAATTGCTGAAGTTCATCCATGTGATCTTTAAATGTTTGCCATTGCCTATCCACCGTCAACCCTTTAAGTATCATTTGCCAGTCTACTCTAGCCAATTCACACCTCAAACCATCGAAGTTACCTTTCCTTAAGTTCAGGACCCTAGTTTCTGAATTAACTGTGTCACTCTCCATCCTAATAAGGAATTCTACCATATTATGGTCACTCTTCCCCAAGGGGTCTCGCACAACAAGATTGTTAATTAGTCCTTTCTCATTACACATCACCCAGTCTAGGATGGTCAGCTCCCTGGTTGGTTCCTCGACATATTGGTCTAGAAAACCACCCCGAATACACTCCAGGAAATCCTCCTCCACCGCATTGCTACCAGTTTGGTTAGCCCAATCTATATGTAGATTAAAGTCACCCATGATAACTACTGTACCTTTATTGCATGCATCCCTTATTTCTTGTTTGATGCTGTCCCCAACCTCACTACTACTGGTTGGTGGTCTGTATACACTGTGTGTTCACACTCTGTATACCCGGGTCACACTGTGTGTTCACACTCACCATAAACCCAGGTCACACTGTGTGTTCACACTCTGTACACCCGGGTCACACTGTGTGTTCACACTCTGTACACCCGGGTCACACTGTGTGTTCACACTCTTTACACCCGGGTTACACTGTGTGTTCACATTCTGTACACCTGGGTCATACTGTGTGTTCACACTCTGTACACCCGGGTCACATTGTGTGCTCACACTCTGTACACTCGGGTCACACTGCGTGTTCACACTTTGTACACCTGGGTCACACTGTATGTGCACACTCACCATAAACCCAGGTCACACTGTGTGTTCACACTCTGTACACCCGGGTCACACTGTGTGTTCACACTCTGTACACCCGGGTCACACTGTGTGTTCACACTCTGTACACCCGGGTTACACTGTGTGTTCACATTCTGTACACCTGGGTCATACTGTGTGTTCACACTCTGTACACCCGGGTCACATTGTGTGCTCACACTCTGTACACTCGGGTCACACTGCGTGTTCACACTTTGTACACCTGGGTCACACTGTATGTGCACACTCTGTATACCCGGGTCACACTGTGTGTTCACACTCTGTACACTCGGGTCACACTGTGTGTTCACACTCTGTATACCCGGGTCACACTGTGTGTTCACACTCTGTACACCCGCGTCACACTGTGTGTTCACTCTCACTTTGGGCAGTATACGGACACTTATATCTCACTTTACGTACTGGAGTCTTCCTCTTCCAAAGATTGGAGCAGCCAAAAGTGTTGCATTTATATAGCGCCTTTCACGAACTCAGCAGGCCCCAAAAGCGCTTTACAGCCAATGAAGTACTTTTGGCGTGTGGTCACTGTTGTAATGTAGGAAACATGGCAGCTAATTTGCGCACAGCAAGCTCCCACACACAGCAATGTGATAATGACCAGATTATCTACTTTCGTGATGTTGTTTGAGGGATAAATATTGGCCCAGGATGCAGTTTCTTTTGGACTCCCAATCCCTAACTTGCAAATGGCGCTTTGTTTTCACACCTTATTGGCAGACCTTGGTTTCCGTGAAGTGGAGGTTGTTTGCAAGCTAGAATGTGTATTTATTATGTTCATCGAACATTCATTCAGGAAACAGAAGAGCAAAGTTTTGTACACCCGATAGATTTTGTAAGCGGATGCTTAAGTATATACTTAAGGAAGGATATACTAGCTTTGGAGTGGGTACAGAGACGATTCACTCGGTTGATTCCGGAGATGAGGGGGTTACCTTATGATGATAGATTGAGTAGACTGGGTCTTTACTCGTTGGAGTTCAGAAGGATGAGGGGTGATCTTATAGAAACATTTAAAATAATGAAAGGGATGGACACGATAGAGGCGGAGAGGTTGTTTCCACCGGTCGGGGAGACTAGAACTAGGGGGCACAGCCTCAAAATACGGGGGAGCCAATTTAAAACCGAGTTGAGAAGGAATTTCTTCTCCCAGAGGGTTGTGAATCTGTGGAATTCTCTGCCCAAGGAAGCAGTTGAGGCTAGCTCATTGAATGTATTCAAGTCACAGAGAGATAGATTTTTAACCAATAAGGGAATTAAGGGTTACGGGGAGCGGGCGGGTAAGTGGAGCTGAGTCCACGGCCAGATCAGCCATGATCTTGTTGAATGGCGGAGCAGGCTCGAGGGGCTAGATGGCCTACTCCTGTTCCTAATTCTTATGTTCTTATGTTCTCAGCTCTGGGTTGTTTCCAGGCTCTTTTTCTGCCGCTGTTGGTGTTTGTGGAACGTCGAAGGCCTGTGAGGAGAACCAGACAAGGTGTAACTGTGCAACGGGAGCCACAGGTGCAGCCTGAGTTGTTTACAGTGAGAGACAGCGGGGGAATGGCTTTTGTTTCAAATCACCACGCCCAAGATAGTTCGCATTCCAACAGCTTTGAAAGCTGAGTGCTTCTCCCTGTGACTGTTGTAAAACAAGGGGAACGATATAATTTGCTGTAATACAACAAGTGTTATTAAGCCGGTACATTCACAGGGTGCAGCCGGAAACAGCTTCGAATCTCATCGTTGCTGAGCACTTCGAAAGTCTAGGATTCATTCTATTGTACTTCCAGCAAGCACTTTTTCCACCGTGTCATCTCATAGTCCGAGCAACTGAGGGCGAACGACTGCGCATGAGGCACACAGGCACCTGAGCAGGGGAACTGATAGAGAGCAACTATTTCCGCTGGATGGCTTTCCGCTGAGTCGAGCACGAGGGGCCATAGTCAAAAAGTTGGAACCTGACCTTTCAGGCGCGAAGTTAGGAAACACTTCGACACATAAAGGGGTGTAGCAACAACAAAAACAACTTGCATTTATATAGCGCCTTTAACGTAGTAAGACGTCCGAAGGCGTTTCACAGGAGTGTTATAAGACAAAACGGATCTGTCCCACCTGCGGTTCTCGTATTGGACTGTTCAGCCACCTAAGGGCTCATGTTAAGAGTGGAAGCAAGTCTTCCTCGATTCCGAGGGACTGCCTATGGTGATGAAGACAAAACAAATAAATTTGACACCGAGCCACATACAGTAGATGACCAAAAGCTTGGTCGAGGAGGTCGGTTTTAAGGAGCGTCTTGAAGGAGGAGAGAGAGGTGGAGAGGCGGAGAGGTTTAGGGAGGGAGTTCCAGAGCTTGGGGTCCAGGTAACAGAAGGCACGGCCACCGATGGTTGAGTGATTATAATCAGGGATGCTCAAGAGGGCATCCGCAAACAGCAATTGATGCTAGGGCAATTGTTAAATCTGAGATTGATAGATTTCTGTGAGCCAAAGGTATTATGGGACCCATGTTCCCTTTCAGCTGCGCCCAGGTAGCTGCAGACCTGTCTGGAGCCTGCACACAGGATGCTTGTCGGTTGAACAACAGGAAAAACCGCGCATGCGCGAAAATTTGAACGGGGTGCACGGCCCATCCAGATTCCCACGCACACACGCGTTTTCCCCTGTTGTTAAAGGGGCTCTGTGTCCAGAAAAAAATTGTAAGGGCCATGGGCCAAAGGCAGGTATATGGAGTTCGGTCACAGATCAGCCGTGATGTCACTGAGTGGCGGAACAGGCTCGAGGGGCTGAATGGCCTCCTCCTGCTCCTATGGTAACAGGCTCAAGGGGCTGAATGGCCTCCTCCTGGTCCTGTGATAACAGGCTCAAGGGGCTGAATGGCCTCCTACTGTTCCTGTGTAACAGGCTCGAGGGGCTGAATGGCCTCCTCCTGCTCCTATGGTAACAGACTCGAGGGACTGAACGGCCTCCTCCTGCTCCTATGGTAACAGACTCGAGGGACTGAACGGCCTCCTACTGTTCCTGTGTAACAGGCTCGAGGAGCTGAATGGCCTCCTCCTGTTCCTGTGTAACAGGCTCGAGGGGCTGAATGGGCCTCCTCCTGTTACTAATGTAACAGGCTCGAGGGACTGAATGAGCCTCCTCCTGTTACTAATGTAACAGGCTCGAGGGGCTGAATGGGCCTCCTCCTGTTCCATGTTCCTACGTACAACAGCGGAGGTGGAGTGCGCAACTTTGCGATGGTATTCTGCACAGACATTTCGGATCAAAGTTGGTTGGAGGCCCATCTGCAAACTGTTACCATTCATTCGTGCCTTATTGGGCGCATTGTGTGTCCTTGAGCAAATTGCATTGTGATATGTATTCTCGTATTCTCCCTTTGTGAACCTTGTGCAAAGTACACTCCTCTTCTCAGCAGGTGTGCTGTGTGTGAAACATGTGCTGCCAAACTGGTTTTCCCGTTAACCCATTGCTCAGCTTGGGGCCCCAGACACAAAGGTTTTGCACATCAACTCCAATTGTGTCACTTCGTCTAAGAAAATGCAATCCAGCATTGGATCCTTCTCTCTCTCTCTCTCCCCCACCCACTGCAAAGCAGTGAACGGAATCAAAACAGATCATGCTGGAAACGCTCCACCCGCGGAGTGAGAAACAGAGTTAACGTTTCAGTTCTGATGAAGGATCGCTGACCTGAAACGTTGGCCCGAAAATCGCTTCCTGTGGGCGGACACCTCCATCCGAAATATTTTTGACGAGAATACTTGGTGGTCCCAGAGGAACGTAGGATTGCACTTCGAGGCCTAGAGTCGCAGTCCAGCGTATGGGAACATATTTTCCAGGATTGTATGTGCATCCTGGGATCACGTGTTCCCGGACCACCAATCACAATGCAGTAGGCGGAGAAATACCACCAACGATGTCTCCGCAAGATCCTACAAATCCCCTGGGAGGACAGACGCACCAACGTTAGCGTCCTCGACCAGGCCAACATCCCCAGCATCGAAGCACTGACCACACTCGACCAGCTCCGCTGGGCAGGCCACATAGTTCGCATACCAGACACGAGACTCCCAAAGCAAGCGCTCTACTCGGAACTCCTTCACGGCAAACGAGCCAAAGGTGGGCAGAGGAAACGTTACAAGGACACCCTCAAAGCCTCCCTGATAAAGTGCAACATCCCCACCGACACCTGGGAGTCCCTGGCCAAAGAACAGTCCGCCCTAAGTGGAGGAAGTGCATCCGGGAGGGCGCTGAGCACCTTGAGTCTCATCGCCGAGAGCATGCAGAAACCAAGCGCAGGCAGCGGAAGGAGCGTGTGGCAAACCAGTCCCACCCTCCCTTTCCCTCAACCACTGCCTGTTCCAACTGTGACAGGGACTGTGCCTCTCGTATTGGACTGTTCAGCCACCGAAGGACTCATTTTTAGAGTGGAAGCAAGTCTTCCTCGATTCCGAGGGACTGCCTATGATGATGATGATGGTTCTCATTCATAGTAATGGGAGCTCCGAGCTGCGAGCTCCATTACTATCAATGAGAATACCCCTAAAATCAAATAAAACACACATAGAAATAGAAAAACAACTTCATTTGTTTTAAATTAATAGAAATTGCATTAAATTAAATGTATTGGAGAATTTATTTTTTAATGTTTAACATTTTTTTTTAAATAGTGTTAAAAATAACCGTACCTTCATCGACAGGGTTTTTAAATATAAAGATAAGTAATAACATTGAATTTTTCTCTGTTTTAAAACTCTTGCGCTGGTAAAAGTAGACTATACCCCTGCTTTTACCAGGCGTATGAGTTTGAAGGACAGTCGCCGGGCAAGAGTTGGCCAAAATAGCCCAAATCTCCGCCCGCGACGACCCTTCTCCTGGGGATGTGTGCGGTTTGACAGACCGCAAAAGCTGGTTCTCGTATCGTGGGCCGAGAACCAGCATTTGCGAGGCCTCTTTTGGGCGCGTGCGGACATCGTACGTACCCAGCGAGGCCCCCAATGTTCGGGCCCGTAACTCTGTTTCTCTCTCGGCAGATGCTGCCCGCCATGCTGAGTGTTCCCAGCATTCTCTGCTTTTATTTCACACTTCCAGTGTGCGCTGTGTTCGGCTTTTTGCATGCAGCGAACGGTCCTGTTTGTGTCCCACTCACACCCCGGCTGAGCAAAGTAGACAGCCAAATTGAAGCAGCGTGCCGTGGGGCGTTTAAATTGCTTGTGAATTTTTGTGCCCGCAGGATTGCAATTAGAATGGTAGTAATTCGAGAGCTTTTCACTCTCCTTTGCATGGCAGTTATGCCTTTCTCTACCCCACCCTCCCTGTCCAATTTGAATTGCTGTTCGTCATTCCTTCAGCAAAATGGGCTGGGCAGAGCAGTGGGTTCGCATGCTGCCCTTTGAACTCTGGGAGCTGGAGTTCAAATCCAGCTCAGAGGCTGATGGGATAAAAGTCACCTCTCACTGCAATCCTATGTGAATTCAGCAATCTGAACCCAATTGAGAGGTGGACACATGTTTGCCTTTGTTTAGCCCTTGATCACATCTCTCATGAACCATCCCAAGGCACTTGACATACTTTGCAGCGCAATTACGGTTGTGTCAGTAAACGTGGCAGCCATTTTGTGCCCATCGAGGTCCCACAAGCAGCAATGAGATGAAAGACAAGTCAATCTGGTCGTGTTGATTGAGGGAGGAATGTTGGCCAGATATCAACGGTTTGGTCAGGTGGGCAGAAAAGTGGCAAATGGAATTCAATCCGGAGAAGTGTGAGGTAGTGCATTTGGGGAGGGCTAACAAGGCAAGGGAATACACATTAAATGGTAGGACACTGAGAAAGCTTTTACCAAGGCGGCACGCCATGCACTTCCCATCGGAAGTATGCGCACATCTTGGCAGCCATTTTCAAACCGTAGGTGGCCGCGTAAGTGCCTGAAAGACCCAATTTAGCCCCCGATGTGTTCAATTCCTGGAGTGGGGCTTGAACCTCCTGACTCAGAGAAGGAAGCGCTCCCAACTGACTCGAGCGCAGAATTACCAATCTCACTCAGAGGCGCATGTGGGCAGCACAAACGTCCACACTGGCGTAGGAAGGGTGCACGGAGGTTGATGCACTTTGACGGGGTGCTGCTGTCTGTGCCATGACTGACCTGGGTGTGCTTAAGGCGGGGCAAAGTGGAAAAGGGGTTCTAATTCGAGTCGCTGACCTTATTAATAAAGTTTGAGAAAAAAAAACACCCCGAACATTCAGGATGCATCAAGCACAAAACAGATGGTAATGGAAGCACTCCCCTGAGGTAAAAGGTATTACGTTTCTCTCAATATTGTACAAACGGCAACATGAGTGGCACAGGTGTTATCATTCATTAACTAGGTCATTGTTTTCAAAAGTCAAATCAGGTAAGATTAATTGGTGTTGCACAGACCTTACGTTGACAGGATAAGCTGGTCTGCAGACACAGTTGGTGATTGAAAATGCAACAGATTTTCCTAAATCCAGCCATTAAATGTAATGTACTGTTGCTAATAGCCTCCAGGCACGAACGCGCATTTGTTTACTTTTGCATTGTTTTACATCCTGAACATTCATGACAGACAGCCGATGAGAAATTAGTCATGAGTGATGCTCACAGGATCCTACATCCTTTCTGATCGGGAATTTGACAAAGTGGTCTCGTATTCAGAGTCATCTGGTGATGCAACTTACCAACTCCTTGATTATCATCCTCGTGTGCAAATCCACCCCCGACCTCGCCCCTCCCTATCTCTGTCACCTCCATCATCATCATCAGAGGCAGTCCCTCAGAATCGAGGAAGACTTGCTTCCACTTTAAAATGAGTCCTTCGGTGGCTGAACAGTCCAATGCAAGAACCACAGTCCCTGTCACAGGTGGGACAGACAGTGGTTGGAGGAAAGGGTGGGTGGGACTGGTTTGCCGCACGCTCCTTCCGCTGCCTGCGCTTGATTTCTGCATGTTCTCGGCGACGAGACTCGAGGTGCTCAGCGCCCTCCCGGATGCACTTCCTCCACTTAGGGCGGACTGGTCTTTGGCCAGGGACTCTCAGGTGTCGGTGGGGATGTTGCACTTTATCAGGGAGGCTTTGAGGGTGTCCCTGTAACGTTTTCTCTGCCCACCTTTGGCTTACTTGCCGTGAAGGAGCTCTGAGTAGAGCGCTTGCTTTGGGAGTCTCGTGTCTGGCATGCGGACAGTGTGGCCTGCCCAGCGGAGCTGATCAAGTGTGGTCAGTGCTTCAATGCTGGGGATGTTGGCCTGGTCGAGGACACTAACGTTGGTGTGTCTGTCCTCCCAGGGGATTTGTAGGATGTTGCGGAGACATCATTGGTGGTATTTCTCCAGCGACTTGAGGTGTCTATTGTACATGATCCATGTCTCTGAGCCATACAGGTGAATACCTGCAACAGCCCCACAACCCCCCGAGATCTCTTCGCTCCTCCAATTCTGGCCTCTTGAGCATCCCACATTTTCCTCACACCACCATTGCCTGGGCCCCAAGCTCTGGAAACCCCTCCCTAAACCTCTCCGCCTCACTACCTGTTTCAACAACAACAACAACTTGTATCTATATAGCACCTTTAACGTAGTGAAACGTCCCAAGGTGCTTCACAGGAGTATTGTGAGATATAAATTTGACACCGAACCGCATAAGTAGAAATTAGGGCAGGTGACCAAAAGCTTGGTCAAAGAGGTGGGTTTTCAGGAGCATCTTGAAGAAGGAAAGAGAGGCAGAGAGGCAGAGAGGTTTAGGGAGGGAGTTTCAGAGCTTGGGGCCCAGGCAACAGAAGGCACGGCCACCAATGGTGGAGCGATTATAATCAGGGATGCTCAAGAGGACAGAATTAGAGGAGCACAGACATCTCGGGGGGTTGAGGGGCTGGAGGAGATTACAGAGATAGGGAGGGGCGAGGCATGAAAACAAGGATGAGAATTTTGAAATCAAGGAGTTGCTTAACTGGAAGCCAATGTAGGTCAGCGAGCACAGGGGGTGATGGGTGAGCAGGACTTGGTGCAAGTTAGGACACGGGCAGCCGAGTTTAGGATAACCTCGAGTTTATGTGGTGTAGAATGTGGGAGGCCAGCCAGGAGTGCGTTGGAATAGTCAAGTCTAGAGGTAACAAAGGCATGGATGAGGGTTTCAGCAGTGGATGAGCTGAGGCAAGAGTGGAGACAGGCGATGTTACGGAGGTGGAAATAGGCGGTGTTAGTTATGCTGTGGATATTTGGTCGAAAGCTCATTTCAGGGTCAAATATGACACCAAGGTTGTGAACAGTCTGGTTCAGCCTCAGACAGGAGTTGGGGAGAGGGATGGAGTCAGTGGCTAGGGAACAGAGTTTGTGGCGGGGACCGAAAACAATGTCTTCGGTCTTCCCAATATTCAATTGGAGAAAATTTCTGCTCATCCAGAACTGGATGTCAGACAAGCAGTCTGACAATTTAGAGATCGTGGAGGGGTCGAGAGAAGTGGTGGTGAGGTAGAGCTGGGTGTCATCAGCGTACATGTGGAAACTGACGCTGTGTTTCCAGATGATGTCACCAAGGGGCAACATGTAGATGAGAAATAGGAGGGGGCCAAGGATAGATCCTTGGGGGACACCAGAGGTAATGCTTCCTTTATGACGCTCCTTAATACCTACCTCTTTGACCAAATTTTTGGTCACTTGTCCGAATATCTCCTTCTGTGGCTCGGTGTCAAATTTCTGTCTGAGTGCACGTCAATGCAAGTTGTTGTTGTAGTTGTTCATGGCCTCCAAGTGAGAGCAATATCATTATCCAGTTTAGGCCTTGATTTAGTATTAAGACGAGAGGGTGGATTTTCCAGTCCTGGTGAAGTTCGAAAACAACTTCACCATCGAAAGATCTCTCAAGGCGACTCACAAAGGCATAACCAGACAATAAAGCATGCCGAGCCACAGACTGGATGAACAAAAGTTTGGTCAAAATAGCTGGGTTTTAAGCAGGGAGGTGGAGGGACTTAAGGAGGGAATTGTGGAGCATGGGCTTAGATGGTTGAAAGCACGGCCTCCAATGATGCAGAGAAGCGAGGGTGATGCATAAGAAGCCAGAGTCGGAGAAACAACAACTTCAAGTGGGGTTGTGGAACTGGAGGAGGTTACAGAGAGGGAACGGGCAGGGCCATGAAGGACTATTAACACAACTGTTAAGTGTTACAGTGCCAGCTGTGGCTCAGTGGGTAGCACTCTCGCCTCGGAGTCAGAAGGTTGTGGATTCAAGTTCCACTCCAGGGACTTGAACACATAAATCTCGGCTGGCACTCCAGTGCAGTGCTGAGGGAGTGCTGCACTGTTGGCAGTGCCATCTATCAGATGAGATGTTAAACTGAGGCCTTGTCTGCTCTCTAAGGTGGACGTAAAAGATTCCAGGGCACTGTTTCGAAGAAGAGCATGGGAGTTATCCCCGGTGCCCTGGGGCCAATATTTATCCCTCAACCAACATCACTAAAACAGAGGATCTGGTCATTATCATGTTGCTTTTGTGGGAGCTTGCTGTGCACAAATTGGCTGCCGCCAAAGTACTTCATTGGCTGTAAAACGCTTTGGGACGTACTGAGGGTGTGAAAGGCATTATAGAAATGCAAGTCTTTCTTTCTTTCAAGGGTGAGAAGTTTAAGTTTGAGGCACTGGGGGACCAGGGGCCAATGTAGATCAGTGAGGACAGGGATGATGGACAAGCGAGACTTGGTGTGGTACAGAGTTTGGGATGAGTTGGTTAGCCCAGAATGGTTCGAAACTCGTGCAGATCGAGCTAAAAGTAACATGCCTGATTGCACACCATTTTCTGTGGATAGGTTATTTGCATATTTAGTCACAGCTCCATGTGGAGATTTGGCTTTGTGTATGGTAGGTAGGTAATTGGGTGGGAGGAACTGAAAAACTACACTTTTAGTGCAATTTAAAGGGACATGGATCCCTTTATTCTGACTCCATTTTTGCCAAGATTACTGACTTGGCCCCATGAACCAGATGAAGTGTTCTCCTGGAACTAGGTAACACCCTGACATTCGTCAATGATCTAAATAAGTTCGTTAATCTAAATATCATCATTAGTTAACTGACAAGGGCAAACAAGATGTCTGGTGGGTACCTGAGGTTCATCTGCTGGGCTGGTTCCCATTGAGAGGAAGGCATGAATCAAAAGAAGAGAGACCTGGGGGTATATGTGCACAAATCGTTGAAGGTGGCAGGGCAGATGGAGAAAGTGGTTAAAAACGCTTACGGGATCCTGGGCTTCATAAATAAAGGTAGAGAGTACAAAAGCAAGGAAGTTATGATGAACCGTATAAAATACTGGTTCGACCTCAACTGGAGTATTGTGGCCAATTCTGGGCACTGCACTTTAGGAAGGATGTGAAGGCCTTAGAGAGGGTGCAGAAAAGATTTACAAGAATGGCTCCAGGGATGAGGGACTTCAGTTACGCGGATAGGAACATAAAGGAACAGGTGGAGGCCATTCAGCCCCTTGAGCCTGTTCCGCCATTCAATGAGATCACGGCTGATCTGCGACCTAACTCCATATACCCACCTTTGGCCCATATCCCTTAATAGCTTTGGTTAAAAGAAGTTATCGATCTACGATTTAAAATTAACAGTTGATCGAGCATCAATTGTTTGTGGAAGAGAGTTCCAAACCTCTACCACCCTTTGTTTGTAGAAGTGTTTCCTAATTTCACTCCTGAAAGGTCTGGCTCTAATGTTTAGACTATGTGCCCCTAGTCCTAAAATCCCCAACCAGCGGGAATCGTTTCTCTCTATCTACCCTATCTGTTCCCCTTGATAACTTGAAAACTTCCATCAGATCACTCCTTAACCGTCTGGTTCTCCTCTTAACTTTCTCCCCTCCTCTGGCTTTGGCTGATGTACAGTTCCATGGGCACCGCCCAGGTGGTGTCAGCCTAGGCATTTGACCACGGAGGCCGAGCCCCATAGTGTCGTTACTTGACACACGTTCCTGCAAGGGTCACAGGAGCGGGAACCCTGGCCGAATTCTCCCCGTCCTGCTCCAGGGGCACAGGAGCCAATTTTGGTGCCTGTCAGACTGAGATCAAACATGGAGGGGAACTTCTTGGTCTGTTGTCTCAGTACTACACCAGGAAACGCATTGACCCAGTTCAAATAGGGGTGACCTTATGCCTTTAATACTATGAAGGGCTTTGATAGGGTAGATGTAGAGATGTTTCCACTTGTGGGGGAGACCAAAACTAGGGACCATAAATATAAGATTGTCACCAATAAATCCAATCGGGAATTCAGGAGAAACTTCTTCACTCAGAGAGTGGTGAGAATGTGGAACTCGCTACCACAGGGATGGTTGAGGCGAACAGTATAGATGTAATTAAGGGGAAGCTAGATAAACACATGAGGGAGAAAGGAATAGAAGGATATGGTGATGGGGTGAGATGAAGAGGGATGGGAGGAAGCTCGTGTGGAGCATAAACACTGGCACGGACTTGTTGGGCCGAATGGCCTGTTTCTGTGCTGTAAAGACGATGTAATATGTAATTCTATGTAACAGTAAGCCAACAGGGTGCTTCCAATATAGTTTGATTGTAGAAACTGGGGCGAATAAGAAAAGTATTAGAAGAAGCAGTATCGCTGGCAGAATAGCCCAAGCATGTTGGAAAAAGAGATGGAAACATCTTCTCTACATTTTTCCTAAATCCCTTTCATAATTTTAAAGACCTCTATTGGGCCATCCCGAATTGAACTGCATTTCCTGGTGTCGTGCTGAGACCAACAATTCCCCCAAATGGCCTGGATTGAATTTTGTAAATCCCTCAAAAAGGGGTAAGAAAATACTCTTGAATGTACCCTTCATGCCATCATTACTTGGCCAGACGTTGGTGAACCATCCCACTCACCCCGTCTCCTCGGCCAGAAGCCTATGGGGGCGAGGGGAGGAGGGGGCTGTGAAATTGAAAGGCGATCGGGAAGAAAATGGGGCCGGGTGTAAACGGGCTGCTGATTCGCTATCGCCCGTTTTGCACTCGGGGCAAAGACCAACCTCGCAAACCCCCCCATCATCATCATCGTCATCATAGGCAGTCCCTCGGAATCGAGGAAGACTTGCTTCCACTCCTGAAGTGAGTCCTTAGGTGGCTGAACGGCCCAATACGAGAGACACAGTCCCTGTCACAGGTGGGACAGACAGTTGTTGAGGGAAAGGGAGGGTGGGACAGGTTTGCCGCACGCTCTTTCCGCGGCCTGCGCTTGGTTTCTGCATGCTCTCGGCGACGAGACTCGAGGTGCTCAGTGCCCTCCCGGATGCACTTCCTCCACTTAGGGCGGTCTTTGTCCAGGTGTCGGTGGGGATGTCGCACTTTATCAGGGAGGCTTTGAGGGTGTCCTTGTAACCCCCAGCAATTCCCAGAAAGACGCTCAGAGTATCGGCACTTGCAGGGCCTGGGGAAACACAAGACCTCTTAGCTCCAACGATCCAATTACAGATCCTGTTACTGCCAGCACCAGGCAGAGAGAGCTCATTGTTTGAGGCACTCGGGCACTTGTGAAAGCTTAAACGCAGGGGCTCACGACAAAGACAGGCAACAGGATCAGGCACAAAGCGTAGTTAACAAACATCATTGCCGCTCTCACCGAAATCTTTCCAAAAATCTCCAGCTAATTATGGGTTTTTCCTATCGGATGACATATAATCGGAGCTGCTGAGTTTTTCCAGCAGTTTAGGTTAATATTCGAATATTCAAAGGTGCGCTTTGACCAGGCCCCTGTACATTTTCAGCATGGCAGTTTTCAAGATTTACATTCCACTGATGTGGCAATACAGCTCCATTTACAGTCTTCAGTGCTGAGTCTCCGATCGCTCTCAGAACTCGTTCAACCCCTTCATTATCCAGTTTGACACCAGTCTTTGAGTATGTGCCCCATTTGTATCTATCAACGTGTCCGAGCATGCACTTATCCGCATTGATTTTCATCTGCCATCGTTCCACCTCCGTGTAAATACTTTCTGTGTCAGCTGTGGCCCAGTTGGGAGCCAACATTGACCAGAAACGTAACTCGGCCAGCCACATAACTACTTGGCTACAAGAGCGGGTCAGAGGCTAGGTATTCTGCGGTGAGTGTCTCACCTCCTGACTCCCCCAAAGCCGTTCCACCATCTACAAGACACAAGTCAGGAGTGTGATGGAACACTCCCCACTTGCCTGGATGAGCGCAGCCCCAACAACACTCAAGAAGCTCGACACCATCCAGTACAAAGCAGCCCACTTGATCGGCACCCCATCCACCACCTTCAACATTCACTCCCTCCACCACCGGCGCCCCCTGGCTGCAGTGTGTACCATCTACAAGATGCACTGCAGCAACCCGCCAAGGCTTCTTCGGCAGCACCTCCCAAACCCATGATCTCTACCACCTGGAAGGACAAGGGCAGCAGGCGCATGGGAACACCATCACCTCCACGTTCCCCTCCCAGTCACACACCATCCTGACTTGGAAATATATCGGCCGTTCCTTCATCGTCGCTGGGTCACAATCCTGGAACTCCCTCCCTAACAGCACTGTGGGAGCACCTTCACCACACGGACTGCAGCGGTTCAAGAAGGCGGCTCACCACCACCTTCTCAAGGGGCAATTGGGGATGGGCAATAAATGCCGGCCTTGCCAGCGGCGCCCACATCCCAGGAACAACTATAAAAAAAACTCTCGTCTCGGAGTCAGCAGGTTGTGGGTCCAAGTCGCACTCCAGAGACTTGAGCACATAAATCGAGGCTCACACTCCCAGTGCAGTGCTGAGGGAGTGCCTCACTGTTGGAGGTGCCGTCTTTCGGATGAGACATTAAACCGAGGCCCTGTCTGCTCTCTCAGGTGGAGGTAAAAGATCCCACGGCACTATTTCGAAGAAGAGCAGGGGAGTTCTCCCCAGTGTACCCCCTACCCTGAACTTTAGCCTCACCAGATTAGCTGTGAGCAACACCACAGGAGAGCTTAAATGTCAAAGATAATGCGACAGAAATTACATGTGCTGCACCCATTTTTCGAGCTTAAAATGGGGACGGTTCGTGCCCGATCTGCGTGGTTGACGGTCCCATCTGCTAAATTCGCAGATGACCATTTTTTTTAGGCGTCCCAGGCATCAGGCCCCTTAAATATGTTAAGGAGGGGCCTAACGCCTGAGGATCCGACTCAGGAATATTCAGCGGAGAGTTTCATTTCAATGTTTTTTAATGTAATTTTCCATGGAGCCAAAAAGAGCTGCAGTGTTTCCCCTCCCCCACTATTCTACCCCCATCGACTCCACAGTTCTGTCGATCACCACCCTGTCATGTATGTAACCTTCATGTAACAACACTGCAATACTGTATATACTTGAGAAATGCACACCTTGACCACAGGGGGCGAACTTGTGGGAGACACTCCTCACCTGGTCATCCAGGTGTATAAAGGGAGGTCCCACGCAGGGTCATCACTTCTTGGTCCTGTGAATAAAGGTTCAGGTCACAGAGTGACCTTGTCCATAGAATGTGCCTCGTGTGGATTTGTGGTATTGTGTAAGGACTTTACAGTGGCGACGAGAAACGGGAATCAACGACCCACGAGAATGGCCACCGGTAGCACAGAGGAACGGTACTGAGTTGGTGAGGACTGGGACAATTTTATTGAGAGGCTTCAGCAGAGCTTTGTCACGAAGGACTGGCTGGGAGACGCAGCGGCCGACAAGCGAAGGGCTCATCTACTGACCAGCTGTGGATCTAAGACTTACGCTGTTGGGGAGGAGCTGGCTAGCTGAGATGAACTGGAAATGGGGGGATGTGCACGCAGTGTCATCTGTGGAGCGAAGTTCATGCTCACAGGTCCTACAGCAATTTGAGTCGCTATTCCAACCTGGCGTCGGGACGTTCAAAGGTACCAAAGTAGTGATTCGCATCACCCCGGAAGCCAGACCAGTGCACCACAAAGCCAGAGCTGTGCCGTATGTGATGCGGGAGAAAATTGAAAGCGAATTGGACCGTTTGCTGAGAGAGGGCATCATCTCGCCCATTGAATTCAGTGACTGGGCAAGCCCCATTGTTCCCATCCTAAAAGCGGATGGCTCGGTCAGGACCTGTGGCGACTACAAGGTCACTATCAACCGGGTGTCGCTACAAGACCAATACCCAATTCCGAGAGCGGAGGATCTTTTTGCCACGCTGGCAGGTGGCAAGCTGTTCACCAAGTTGGACCTCACTTCAACCTACATGACCCAGGAACTGGCCGACAAATCCAAACTACTGACCACAATCACCACGCACAAGGGACTATTTGTTTACAACAGGTGCCCATTTGGCATTCAATCAGCGGTCACGATCTTTCAAAGAAACATGGAAAGCCTGCTCAAATCCATTCCTGGAGCGATTGTATTCCAGGCCGATATCCTCATCACCGGTCGTGACACCGAGGAACACCTCCACAACCTGGAAGAGGTGCTATGCCGACTGGACCGGGTAGGCCTGCGACTCAAGAAGTCCAAGTGTGTGTTTTTGGCCCCAGAGGTTGAGTTTCTGGGCAGGAGGGTTGCCTACCGAATCCAAAACAGAGGCGATTTGACAAGCGCCCAGGCCCGGCAACACATCGGAGTTGTGTTCATTTCTGGGACTCTTGAACTATTTCGGGAACTTTCTGCCGAACTTAAGCACATTGTTGGAGCCGCTACACGTGCTCCTGCGTAAGGGTTGTGATTGGTTTTGGGGGGGCTGTCAAGAATGGGCTTTCAATCGGGCACGTAACCTACTCTGTTCAAATAAGTTGTTGACCCTGTACGACCCCTGTAAGAAATTGGTTCTGACATGTGATGCATCGTCTTATGGGGTTGGGTGCATGTTGCAGCAGTACAATGCTGAGGGGCAACTCCAACCTGTGGCTTATGCCTCCAGGTCCCTCTCTCAAGCTGAACGGGGTTATGGGATGGTTCAGAAGGAAGCACTCGCATGTGTCTTTGGGGTGAAAAAGATGCATCAGTACCTTTTTGGCAGGAGGTTCGAATTAGAAACGGACCACAAGCCGTTAACATCCCTGTTGTCAGACAGCAAGGCCGTCAATGCCAATGCGTCAGCTCACATACAGCGATGGGCTCTCACGCTCGCTGCGTATGACTACACCATCCGGCACCGGCCCGGCACTGAAAATTGCGCTGACGCACTCAGCAGGCTTCCACTGGCCACCACTGAGGGGCCAGTGGAGCAAAGCGCTGAGATGGTCATGGCTGTCGATGCCTTTGACAGCGCAGGCTCCCCCATCACAGCCCGCCAGATCAAAATCTGGACCAACAGAGATCCCCTCCTATCCCTGATTAAGAAATGTGTCCTGACTGGGGATTGGGCGCCCGCACACAGAGCATGCCCTGAGGAGGTCAGACCGTTTCACAGACGGATGGATGAGCTCTCCATCCAAGCCGACTGCCTACTATGGGGCAGCCGGGTAGTCATGCCCCAGAGGGGCAGGGAAGCTTTCATCAGGGAACTCCACAGCGAGCATCCAGGCATCGTGCTGGTGAAGGCCATTGCCTGGTCACACGTTTGGTGGCCTGGAATTGCTTCAGACCTGGAACACTGTGTTCACAGGTGCACGACGTGTGCTCAGCTGGGAAATGCCCCCAGGGAGGCCCCGCTCACCCGTGGCCCTGGCCAACCAGGCCATGGTCACGCATTCACGTAGACTACGCGGGCCCGTTCATGGGAAAAATGTTTCTCATTGTGGTTGATGCGTACTCGAAATGGATCGAGTGCATTATTTTGAATTTGTGCACGGCATCCACCACTGTGGAGAGTCTGCACATGGTCTTTGCGACCCACGGCTTGCCGGACATCCTTGTAGCGATAATGGCCCATGTTTCACTCGCTACGAATTCCGAGAGTTCATGTCGGGTAATGGCATCAACCATGTCAGGACAGCACCTTTCAAGCCGGCCTCCAATGGCCAGGTGGAACGTGCGGTCCAAATCATAAAACAAGGCATGCTCGGGATTCAAGGTCCCTCCCTTCAATGCCGCCTATCGCGCCTCCTGCTGGCCTATAGGTCCTGACCGCACTCGATCACGGGGGTCCCGCACGCAGAGCTACTCATGAAACGTACACTCAAAACTCGGCTGTCCCTGATTCATCCAGTCCTGTCCGACATTGTTGAAGGCAAGCGCCAGTCCCAAAATGAGTACCATGACCGTAATTCAAGGGGGAGCTGTGTAGAAATTGGTGACCCCGTATTTGTTCTCAATCACGCTTTGGGGCCCAAATGGCTTGAAGGTACTGTAATAGACAAAGAGGGGAATAGGGTCAGAGTGGTTAAACTTAACAATGGGCAGATATGCCGCAAGCATCTGGACCAAGTAAAAAAAAGGTTCAGCATGAACTCTGAGGAACCTGAGGAAGATCATGAGATGGTATTCACACCACCGCCAGTGAACGAGCAACAAGAACATTCAACAACATGCACAGTCCCTGCGGTCAGCCCGGACAGGCCGGAATCACCACAGGTGGCAGAGACGCATACCAAGGCTCAACAGACAGAGCCCCAACTGCGGCGCTCCACGAGGGAGCGGCGACCACCGAGAGACTTAACCTGTGATCCCAATAAGACGTTGGGGGGGGAGGTGATGTCATGTATGTAACCTTCATGTAACAACACTGCAATACTGTATATACTTGAGTAATGCACACCTTGACCACAGGGGGTGAACCGTGTGGGAGACACTCCTCACCTGGTCATCCAGGTATATAAAGGGAGATCCCACGCAGGGTCATCACTTCTTGGTCCTGTGAATAAAGGTGCAGGTCACAGAGTGACCTTGTCCATAGAATGTGCCTCGTGTGGATTTGTGGTATTGTGTAAGGACTTTACACACCCCACCCAGTTACTAGACCCAACCGTCCCAACAGTAAGTGAAGAGGTCCTTGAAAACGCCACCAGAGCGGCCCCTAGTACAATTCCAGCCCTTGTATTCCCAGTGGCCTGAGCTACCTGTTAAGATGGGTTATAATGGTTGTGCAACTCTGTTTGGAAATGATTACACTGCAGAAATATGTTAGTTGGACCTTAGTGTGGGCGTTATGTTTACTAGCTGATAACTTTTCGTGGCATCCAGACTGTTTGTGTTGGCGGATTACGATGATTTGGGGTAATGCAGCAGAACTCGTATCTCTTCCCCCCTCCCTCGCCCCCCCTTCCTTGTTAAATTTTATTAGCTTTACAGAGTGATTGGTGTAAACATATAAATACAAGTCACCCTCAATAATTGCACCACCCAGTACCTTATCTCTAAAACTCTTTTGGATACCATTGCAGGCTTGCCTTCAGCAACAGGAAATTCCAATGTGGACACAAACCAGGGGGAAGGTTTGCTCTGCAATTAATGACCTGCGATCAAAAGTGCACAAACACACATTGTCTGAGAATGAAATGTTATCGGCCAGTCATCAACGAGGTGTCAGCCGTGGCTCAGTGGGCAGCATCCTTGCTTCTGAGTCAGAAGGTCGTGGGTTCAGGGGCTCAAGCTCTGGAGCTACTGGCTTTACGATGAGCCTCAAACCGATGAGCTTCTGCTCTCTCAGGTGGCCGTAAAAGAGCCTGTAGCACTATTTCGAAGAGCAGCGGAGTTTGAAACAGATGGGGCCAAAAATTGCGGGCGGACGCCTCCGACCGAAATTCTTTTACGAAAGTACCTGGTGGTCCCGGAGGAATAAGCACTTCCTCTCCAAGGCCTCCAGGTGCAGCCCAGCGCAGAGGCCCACGCATTCCAGGATCGTACGGGCATCCTGGGATCACGTGGACCTGGACCACCAATCACAATGTAGTGCACTCATTCACAGTAACGCACAAATAAATGAAAAGAACACCTCACTTTTTTAAAAGTGAGAGAAATTAAATTAAATTCAATGTTTTATAAAACATTTTTTTTTGAAATTTAAAGAAAAATGTTTTAATAGTGCTAAACATAAATGTACTTTCACGGGCAGTGTTATGTATGCATGTAAACCTTACCCAAGACATGCCACTAGGGGGCACACCTGTGGGAGACCTAAGGGTCACCTGTGCACCCTGGGGCAAGCAGGTATAAAAGGTGACTCACCATGCTGCTTCCCCACTCTGGAGTCTGAATAAAGAGACCAAGGTCACAACAGTTTGAGTTTGCGATACAGCCCTGTGGATTTATTCTCAACATAACAAATTGGCGACGAGTAACGGATCACGAAGTTTCACGCGGTAACGACTGCCGTTGGTATTCTTGAGAGATTTGTTGAGGGCGATGATTGGGAAGCCTTCATTGAGTGCCTCGACCAGTACTTTGTGGCCAACGAATTGGACACGGCTGAAAAGGAGATCAAGCGCAGGGCGATTCTCCTCACCGTATGTGGGTCATTGGTATATGGCCTCCTTAAAAATTTGCTAGCACCGGTCAAATTAACCGACAAATCTTACGCAGTGCTGTGTACGCTGGCTAAGGAACACCTCAAGCCAATGGAGAGCATCCTGATGGCCAGGTACCACTTTTACACGCACTGTCGCTCCGAGGGCCAGAACGTGCCGAGTTTTGTCGCCGACCTAAGACGCCTTGCGGGACAATGCGACTTTGCAGGATCCTTGGGGGAAATGTTGCGGGACTTTTTCGTGCTTGGAATTGGCCACGAGGTCATTCTTCGCAAACTGCTGTCTGCCGAATCCCTAGATCTGAGCAAAGCCATCTCGATAGCACAAGCCTTCATATCCACGAGTGATAACACGAAACAGGTATCTTCACAGAATCGAAACTCACTGGTGAGCGCCGTGCACAAAATAATGTTTGCAGCAGGCAGAACGGCACAGGGCAGGGCCCACAGGATTGCAGAGGCCAGACTAGGCCTAGAGTGACTCAGAGTCCGCTGTGGGGCGTGAATGCGTATCCATTAGCACCATGTTAGCGCTGCGGGGGCAGCCATAGAGCCCATCAATGTCGATTCAAGCCCTATGTGTGCAAGGGCTGTGAAACAATGGGGCACCTCGACCGAATGTGCAAATGATCTCTGACTCACCACGTGGCAGAGTCAGGAGAGGACGACTGATCCAGCGAGGATCACGATGAACGAGCAGGAGAGGCAACTCAACCTGAGGATGAAGAGGAAGTATATGGGATACACACCTTCATCACCAAAAGCCCTCTGATAATGTTAAAAGTTGAACTTAACGGCACTCCAGTCTCCATGGAACTAGACACGGGGGCGAGTCAATCAGTCATGAGCCAGAAGGCTTTCGAGAGGTTGTGGAGCGACAAAGCACGGTGACCCAAGCTGATCCTGATTCTGGCAAAGCTGCGCACCTACACCAAGGAACTGATACCAGTTATTGATAGTGCGGACATAAGAGTATCCCATGAGGGAGCAGTGCACGATTTACCACTGTGGATTGTTTCAGGTGATGGGCCAACGCTGCTTGGCAGGAGGTGGATGGAGAAGATTCAATGGAACTGCGAAGACCTCTGCGTACCTTCTCCAGTGAACGACGTCTCCCTTGCTCAAAGGCTGAGCAAACCCCCACTTCCACCTGAACCAGGCATCGAAGTGCAGATCCATTTGCAGATCCCCGAGGCACAGGCCGTTCATCATGACCATCAACCGAGCAGCGGTACAGGTGCGATATCCACCACCCGAAGCCGACGGCCTCTTCGCGATGATGGAAAAGGCTCCAGGTCGACCATGTGGAGTGGAATTCCGGCCGAAACGATCCGAATGCGTCTTCCCGATGCCAGAGGCAAAATACCTGGGGAGGAAGATCAAGGCAGTCGGCATCATGGACACGGACGAGAGAGTGTCCAGACCACGGGACGAGAGAACGTCCAGACCATGGGACGAGAGAGCGTCCAGACCACGGAATGAGAGAGCTTCCAGACCACGGGACGAGAGAGCATCCAGACCACGGGACGAGAGAGTGCCCAGACCACGGGACGAGAAAGCGTCCAGACCACGGGACGAGAGAGTGCCCAGACCACGGGACGAGAGAGCGTCCAGACCACGGAACGAGAGAGCGTCTAGACCATGGGACGAGAGAGCTTCCAGACCACGGGACGAGAGAACGTCCAGACCACGGAACGAGAGAGCGTCCAGACCACGGGACGAGAGAGCTTCCAGACCACGGGACGAGAGAGCGTCCAGACCACGGAATGAGAGAGCGTCCAGACCATGGGACGAGAGAACGTCCAGACCACGGGACGAGAGAACGTCCAGACCACGGAACGAGAGAGCGTCCAGACCACGGGACGAGAGAGCGCCCAGACCACGGGACGAGAGAGCTTCCAGACCACGGGACGAGAGAGCTTCCAGACCACGGGACGAGAGAGTGCCCAGACCACAGGACGAGAGAGCGTCCAGACCACGGAATGAGAGAGCGTCCAGACCACGGGACGAGAGAACGTCCAGACCACGGAAAGAGAGAGCGTCCAGACCACGGGACGAGAGAGCGCCCAGACCACGGGACGAGAGAGCTTCCAGACCACGGAATGAGAGAGCGCCCAGACCACGGGACGAGAGAGCTTCCAGACCACGGAATGAGAGAGCGTCCAGACCACGGGACGAGAGAGCGCCCAGACCACGGGACGAGAGTGTGCCCAGACCACGGGACGAGAGAGCGCCCAGACCACGGGACGAGAGAGCTTCCAGACCACGGAATGAGAGAGCGTCCAGACCACGGGACGAGAGAGCGCCCAGACCACGGGACGAGAGAGCTTCCAGACCACGGGACGAGAGAGCTTCCAGACCACGGGACGAGAGAGCGTCCAGACCACGGGACGAGAGTGTGCCCAGACCACGGGACGAGAGAGCGCCCAGACCACGGGACGAGAGAGCTTCCAAACCACGGAATGAGAGAGCGTCCAGACCACGGGAGGTCGCCGCAATGGAACGGAGGAATGTGTCGTCCAGCAAGGAAGACGACTGGGTTTGGGGCAAAGGTAAAGGGGTGGCCGCTGTGAAGGCCAGGAACCCACAACGCTCCAATAAATTGTATGCACTATGTAACCCTTGTGAGCGGGTTTTCGTGGCCAATGATGTACCATTATATGGGGTTGGGGGTACCGTACAACAAGCCAAAGTGGCGGGCGAACACCAACCGGTCGAATATGTATCTGACAAAGTATTTGTAATAAGTGATGTGTTATCACACAGGGTCGGGTGTGTTGTACAGCAAGCCAAAGTAGCGGGCGAACCCCAACCAGTTGTATATGTATCGAACAAAGCATTCGTAGCAAGTGATATGTTACTGCACGGGGTCGGGAGTGTTGTGCAGCAAGCAAAAGTAGTGGGCGAGCCCCAAACGATTGAACATGCATCAAATAAGTTAAACGAAGCAACAGCCTGAGTTCACAGGACTAAAGATAGGTACCAAAGAGTGTCCCAACATGTGCTCGAGTCAGACAAGCTGCTCACCCCACAAGCCTGGGAGAGCAGAGGCACCATTATCAATGTGTTGTTTCGAGAAGGCCTAACACTGTCTGTGCACTGTAACATTTTCCGCCATGGGCCAGGCACTGAGAACGGCGCTAATGCCCTCAGTTGGCCACCGTTGCCCACCACCAGGGTGAAAACGGCGCAGCCTGCAGACCCACTCGCGGTCGTGGAAGTGCGGATATAGTCCTTACTACTAGGGGGATCAAGGGGTATGGCAGGAAAGCAGGAATGGGGTACTGAGGTTGCATGTTCAGCCATGAACTCATTGAATGGTGGTGCAGGCTCGAAGGGCCGAATGGCCTACTCCTGCACCTATTTTCTATGTTTCTATGTTTCTATGTCTATTGATTTCCATGTACTTATGTATTTATATAATTTGATTTGTAACAGTCATGAGTGACTATGAGCAGATGTGAGGACCAGCACTTTTACCGGGAATGTTTTACTCAAAGCCTGCGGTCATGATGTACGTCTTTCGGTAAAGAATGATAATAATCATAATAATGATGATTACATCTGTCGGTTATGTGTTGTATCAGTGTCTGTGACAGTACCTAGCAATGCTATCACACAATGATCTCATGCCATGTCGTCCTGTCACCTTTTACAGAAGAAGCTATCGACGATGAGGTCCGTGCAGAGGCGAACGGGTGGGGGGCCACCAGTCCCCAGCGACATCACTGAGATGGAGGAGCGGGTGATAGCACTCGTGGGGAAGCACCCCCGAACAGCCATGGGCGCATCTGCAGACCCTGAAGTGATGCCACGTGAGTAAAGCTTACACCATTGTGTGATGTAAAGTCAATAGATGTCACACCAACTCATATCCGAACAATCATATATGGTCGATGATTTCTAAAAGTGTCATAGAAATAATGCTGGCCTAATGAAAATCATTGCAATGCACAATGTGTTGATGGTCATGAAATGTGATGTCTGCGATGATTTTTATAGCAGTGGTGCTTTTGTCGTGCATATGCTGTGTGTAGCGCTGGACTCACCTTGTCACCCAAACACCCCCTTCTCCTCGAATAACTGTCATGTATCCGACATAGTTACTGCTTGTACTATTACAAGGTGTGCCACCAGGGGGCACCTCAGTGGGAGACTTGTAGGTTATGTGTACAGGTGTGCCAGGCCCAGAATAAAGGCAGGTTACTCTGGAGTTATCAATAAACGACTACGGTCACTACAGATCAAGGACAACACATTGCCTCGTGGAGTCATTATCAGAGCATCTAAAGACATAACAATTGGCGACGAGATTACGGACCTTCACGCGAAAATGGCTACCCTTGGTACATTGCAGCAGTTCCCCGATGGTGATGATTGGGACGCCTTTGTGGAGAGGCTCGACCATTTCTTCACAGCAAACAACCTGGCAGGCGACAATAGAAACAGAGAAACATAGAAAATAGGTGCAGGAGTAGGCCATTCGGCCCATCGAGCCTGCACCACCATTCAATAAGTTCATGGCTGATCACTCACTCAGTAGCCCTTTCCTACTTTCTCTCCATACCCCTTGATCCCTTTAACCGTAAGGGCCATATCTAACTCCCCCTTGAATATATCCAATGAACTGGCATCAACAACTCTCTGCGGGAGGGAATTCCACAGGTTAACAACTCTCTGAGTGAAGAAGTTTCTCCTCATCTCAGTCCTAAATGGCCTGCCCCTTATCCAAGACTGTGTCCCCTGGTTCTGGACTTCCCCAACATCGGGAACATTTTTCCCGCATCAAGCCTGTCCAGTCCCGTCAGAATCTTAGATGTTTCTATGAGGTCCCCTCTCATCCTTCAAAACTCCAGTGAATAAAGGCCCAGTTGATCCAGTCTCACCTCATATGTCAGTCCTGCCATCCCTGGAATCAGTCTGGTGAACCTTCGCTGCACTCCCTCAATAGCAAGAATGTCCTTCCTCAGATTAGGAGACCAAAACTGAACACAATATTCCAGGTGAGGCCTCACCAAGGCCCTGTACAACTGCAGTAAGACTTCCCTGCTCCTATACTCAAATCCCCTAGCTATGAAGGCCAACATACCATTTGCCTTCTTCACCGCTTGCTGTACCTGCATGCCAACTTTCAATGACTGATGTACCATGACACCCAGGTCTCGTTGCACCTCCCCTTTTCCTAATCTGCTGCCATTCAGATAATATTCTGCCTTTGTGTTTTTGCCCCCAAAGTGGATAACCTCACATTTATCCACATTATACTGCATCTGCCATGTATTTGCCCACTCACCTAACCTGTCCAAGTCACCCTGCAGCCTCTTCGTGTCCTCCTCACAGCTCACACCGCCACCCAGTTTAGTGTCATCTGCAAACTTGGAGATATTACACTCAATTCCATCATCTAAATCATTAATGTATATTGTAAAAAGCTGGGGTCCCACACTGAGCCCTGCGGCACTCCACTAGTCACTGCCTGCCATTCTGAAAAGGACCCGTTTATCCTGACTTGCTGCTTTCTGTCTGCCAACCAGTTCTCTATCCACGTCAGTACATTACCCCCAATACCATATGCTTTGATTTTGAACACCAATCTCTTGTGTGGGACCTTGTCAAAAGCCTTTTGAAAGTCCAAATACACCACATCCACTGGTTCTCCCTTTTCCACTTTACGAGTTACATCCTCAAAAAATTCCAGAAGATTTGTCAAGCATGATTTCCCTTTCAGAAATCCATGCTGACTTGGACCGATCCTGTCACTGCTTTCCAAATGCGCTGCTATTTCATCTTTAATAATTGATTCCAACATTTTCCCACTACCGATGTCAGGCTAACCAGTCTACAATTACCCGTTTTCTCTCTCCCTCCTTTTTAAAAAAGTGGTGTTACATTAGCTACCCTCGAGTCCATAGGAACTGATCCAGAGTCGATGGACTGTTGGAAAATGATCACCAATGCTTCCACTATTTCTAGGGCCACTTCCTTAAGTACTCTGCGATATAGACTATCAGGCCCTGGGGATTTATCGACCTTCAATCCCATCAATTTCCCGAACACAATTTCCCACCTAATAAGGATATCCTTCAGTTCCTCCTTCTCACTAGATCCTCGGTCCCCTAGTACATCCGGAAGGTTATTTGTGTCATTCTTCGTGAAGACAGAACCAAAGTATTTGTTCAATTGGTCTGCCATTTCTTTGTTCCCCATTATAAATTCACCTGAATCCGACTGCAAGGGACCTACGTTTGTCTTCACTAATCTTTTTCTCTTCACATATCGACAGAAGCTTTTGCAGTCAGTTTTTATGTTCCCGGCAAGCTTCCTCTCGTACTCTATTTCCCCCTCTTAATTAAACCCTTTGTCCTCCTCTGCTGAATTCTAAATTTCTCCCAGTCCTCAGGTTTGCTGCTTTTTCTGGCTAATTTATATGCCTCTTCCTTGGATTTAACACTATCCTTAATTTCCCTTGTTAGCCACGGTTGAGCCACCTTCCTCGTTTTAATTTTGCTGCTTTTTCTGGCTAATTTATATGCCTCTTCCTTGGATTTAACACTATCCTTAATTTCCCTTGTTAGCCACGGTTGAGCCACCTTCCTCGTTTTAATTTTACTCCAGACAGAGATGTACAATTGTTGAAGTTCATCCATATGATCGTTAAAGGTTTGCCATTGCCTATCTACCGTCAACCCTTTAAGTATAATTTGCCAGTCTATTCTAGCCAATGCACGTCTCATACCGTCAAAGTTACCTCTCCTTATGTTCAGGACCCTAGCCTCTGAATTAACTGTGTCACTCTCCATCTTAATAAAGAATTCTACCATATTATGGTCACTCTTCCCCAAGGGGCCTCGCACAACAAGATTGCTAATTAGTCCCTTCTCATTACACATCACCCAGTCTAGGATGGCCAGCTCTCTGGTTGGTTCCTCGACATATTGGTCTAGAAAACCATCCCTAATACACTCCAGGAAATCCTCCTCCACCGCATTGCGACCAGTTAGGTTAGCCCAATCAATATGTAGATTGAAGTCGCCCATGATTACTGCCGTATCTTTATTGCACACATCCCTTATTTCTTGTTTGATGCTGTCCCCAACCTCACTACTACTATTTGGTGGCCCTGTACACAACTCTCACTAGCGTTTTCTGCCCTTTGGTATTCTGTAGCTCCACCCATACCGATTCCACATCATCCAGGCTCATGTCCTTCTTTACTATTGCATTAATTTCCTCTTTAACCAGCAACGCCACCCCGCCTCCTTTTCCTTTCTGTCTAACTTTCCTAAATGCTGAATACCCCTGCATATTGAGTTCCCAGCCTTGGTCACTCTGGAGCCATGTCTCCATGATGCCAATCACATCATATCCTTTAACTGCTATCTGCGCAGTTAATTCGTCCACCTTATTCCGAATACTCCTCGCATTGAGGCACAGAGCCTTCAGGCTTGTCTTTTTAACACACTTTGCCCCTTTAGAATTTTTCTGTAATGTGGCCCTTTTTGTTTTTTGCCTTGGGTTTCTCTGCCCTCCACTTTTACTATTCTCCTTTCTATCTTTTGCTTCTGCCTCCCAGGTGCAGTCTGTCCGGTTTGTACTGGTTCCACCTCCCCCAGAACCGGTTCCAATGTCCCAGGAATTTAAATCCCTCCCTTCTGCACCATTTCTCAAGCCACGTATTCATCTGAGCTATTCTGCGATTCCTACTCTGACTAGCATGTGGCACTGGTAGCAATCCTGAGATTACTACTTTTGAGGTCCTACTTTTTAATTGAGCTCCTAGCTCCCTAAATTCGTCTCATAGGACCTCATCCCTTTTCTTACCTATATCGTTGGTACCTATATGCACCACGACAACTGGCTGTTCACCCTCCCTTTTCAGAATGTCCTGCACCTGCTCTAAGACATCCTTGACCCTTGCACCAGGGAGGCAACATACGATCCTGGAGTCTCAGTTGCAGCCGCAGAAACGCCTATCTATTCCCCTTACAATTGAATCCCCTATCACTATCGCCCTCCCACTCTTTTTCCTGCACTCCTGTGCAGCAGAACCAGCCACGGTGCCATGAACTTGGCTACTGCTGCTCTCCCCTGATGAGTCATCCCCCTCAACAGTACTCAAAGCGGTGTATCTGTTTTGCAGGGTAATGACCGCAGGGGACCCCTGCACTACCTTCCTTGCACTGCTCTTCCTGTTGGTCTTCCATTCCCTATCTGGCTGTGGACCCTTTACCTGCGGTAAGACCAACTCACTAAACGTGCTATTCACGTCATTCTCAGCATCGTGGATGTTCCAGAGTGAATCCACCCGCAGCTCCAGTGCCACAATGCGATCTGTCAGGAGCTGCAGGCGGATACACTTCCCGCACACGTAGTCGTCAGGGACACCGGATGCGTCCCTGAGTTCCCACATAGTCCAGGAGGAGCATAACATGTGTCCGAGCTCTCCTGCCATGACTTAACCTTAGGTTAACCTGATTGGGCAACAACAATGTTAAAAGGTTTCTTACTGATAAAGAAAAGAAAAAGAAAAACTACTCGCCAATCACCAGCCAATCGCTTACCCCCTTGGCTGTGACGTCACCTTTCGATTTCTTTCTACTTCTTTTTTGCCTCCCTGCTGCAGCTGCACTTGTAGGCCTCACCAACGAACTCCCGCCTCCACGAACTCCCCGGACTCCTCGCTCACGGGCCTTTATAGGCCTCTGGTTCCTCGATCTCCCGCCTCACCAACGAACTCCCGCCTCCACGAACTCCCCGGACTCCTCGCTCACGAGCCTTTATAGGCCTCTGGCTCCTCAATCTCCCACCTCACCAACGAACTCCCGCCTCCACAAAATCCGGCCACACTGGCTGATAACCGCAGAGCTATCCTGCTAACCAGTTATGGGCCCACTGCCTATGGCCTCGTCAGGGACTCGCTGGCACCAGAGAAGACAACGACCAAGACGTACGAGGAGCTTGTAACGCTGATCCAAGAATAACTCAAGCCCGAAGAGAGCATCCTCACAGCCAGACACCGGTTTTACACCCACCGACGGCCCGAAGGCCAGGAAATCGCGAAATATGCTGCAGACCTCAGGAGGCTGGTGGCACCGTGTGATTTCGGCAACCACCTCAACGAAGCGCTGCGAGACACCTTTGTCATTGGAATCGGTCATGAGGGCCTTCTTCATAAGCTACTGTCTACGGATACCACAGTCACACTGCAGAAGGCCATCTCCGTGAGCCAGGCATTCATGACCTCGACCTGCGGCTCTAGGCAGATGTCTCATCCTCAGGACTCAAACCCGGCAAGTACTGTGCAAAAGAGTGGTGCCTTTTAGAGGCTGGACTGTAGAACGCGAACCTTCTCAGGGAAGAGAGAACAGGCCCCCGAGTCCCTTAACTCAGAGTTATCCGAGGGGGGTTAACCGAGTAGCCCCATGCTGGTGTTGTGGAGGGAATCACAGGGCTCACCAGTGCCGCTTTAAAGACTATGTGTGTAAAGGCTGCAGCACAAAGGGCCACCTTCAGCAAATGTGTAAACGAAATATGACTCACTGTGTTGATGAAGAGTCCGCAGATGGCCATGAATCCAGCGCGGATTATGAAACAATAGGCAGAGAGGCAGCTCAGTCCCACGATGAGGTATATAGCATGTTTACCTGCACCACCGGGTGTTCCCCGTTGAGGATGGAAGTCGAGATAAATGGCGTTCCAGTCTTCATGGACGTGGATATGGGGACGAGCCAGTCAGTAATGAATCAAGAAGCCTTTGAGAGGCTATGGGACAATCAAGCTGAACGACCCAAGTTGGTCCCGGTTCAGGCAAAGCTGCGCACCTACACCGATGAACTTATCCCAGTCGTTGGTAGCACGAATGTAAAGGTACTCCATGATGGCGCAGTGCACATCTGTGGATTGTTGCAAGTGATGGACCAATGCTACTCGGAAGAAGGTGGATGGAGAATATCCATTGGAGTTGGGAAGACTTCATCCCTCCAGCGATCGAAGCCCTCTGCGCTCAGAGGCAAAGCAAGCCCTCACCTGAGGGTGGACCTGGCACCGGAGAGCAGACCAGCACAACACCAGAGGCACAGACCACTCAGCATGACTGCGTGGAGATGATCCAGCTGAGACGACCCGAACACACCTTCCAGGCTCCAGTGGCAGGACTCCGGAGGAAGAAAATCGGATTCAAAGGCAACTTCCCAGCTTCAGTGGCAGAACTCGGGGAGAAGAGGATCACCGCAGTCGACATCATCGATGGAGGAAAGATGGCGCCCAAACCACGAGGTGAAGCGCTGAAGAAAAAGACGGCCGCGGCCAGACCACGAGGTGCAGTGCTCATGGAGCAACACGTGGTACCAAGTGGAGAAGAGGATTGGGGTAAAGATAGCAAGGCTCTCTTAAAGGAGGCCTGCAACCCACCACACTTAAAGGGACAGTTCCACACTCTCAATCAATCAATGTAAGAGAAACTGTGAGTTAGATGTAAAATGTGCAATTGATGATCAGAGTTGTGTACATGCAATAAGCAAAGAAAAGTCGCGCGATCGCGATCGGAGTCACAGGTTATTTACAATGAGCAATGAAACGTTGTGCGATGTAGGATTTCAACTGCATACAGTCAATGCAGTGGGCAGACACCCATCGGGAGCACACAGGTCCAGTGAGCTACCCAATGTAGTAGCCTGCGTCCCTGGGACCAGAGTTATGCACCATGGAGTGTGGCCACAAGCACTCAGGAGGGCAATGGCACAGGTATCGATACCCTGCCCCTCATCGGCTCCACCTCTCAGGCACCCAATGGCACCAACGGTTCTCCCAAATGGGACCGGGACCAGCCAGGATCCCAAACCAAATAACGCCCAGGCAAGCGAGTCAGCAGTTCCCTGCGCACTGTCAGACGACTGCCCCTCAGGGAGCAGCAGCGACCCGGGGTGCAAGGAGAGGACAGGGAGGTGACAGGTATCTGTGAACCTGCCCGACACTAGGAGCAACGGCAAAGGCCCAGAGAGCAGGCAACTTGAGCCAACCAGGTTCCCACTGCCAGCACTGGGCACCGCGCCGCCACCAGACTACCTGGACACCATCCAACAGTTCTGGAACTAGTTTGTCCTCACACACCAGTACTGATTCCAAGTATACATCAAGTATGTACCTCACCAGTCAAATGTACTTGCCTCACAACTGTACCACAAATGTAATGATGTAAATGCAATTTTTTTTTCTGGACTTGAATGTATATGAATGTAATGAGCCACCGGCATAATCTATATGTGGGATGGGGGTGGGGGGGGGGAGAGAATGGAGTGGTCATGGACGCACAAACAGAAACCATCAGCACCTGCACTACCAACGAAACACCACCTACTCACCCAAGATGGAAACGACCCTCCAAGGGTCAACCAGATCGAGCTAAGCCCAGAGCACAGTCAATGCATGAAGGCGGTTTGCACTAAAGGCTTGGGGGAGAGTGATGCCATGTATCCTACATGGTTACTGCTTGTACTATTACAAGGTGTGCCACCAGAGGGCACCTCAGTGGGAGACTTGTAGGTTACCTGTACAGGTGTGCCAGGCCCAGTATAAAAGGCAGGCCACCAGGTGTGATCCTCACTCTGGAGTTATCAATAAAGGACTAAGGTCACTACAGTTCAAGTACAACACATTGCCTCGTGGAGTCATTATCAACGCATCTAAAGACATAACAATAACCTCATTTGTGTCTTGCAGCTCAGCCAGCAGCACGGCCCCAGGCAAGACCACAGAGGTCAGAAGGTGGGGTCGCGGGGCAGGAGTCGACAGACGATCCTACTACATCTGGTGCTGAGGAGCTCCGATTGTCGCCCGTCAATCCGCTGGGTCTGTTCTCCACGGAGGAGAGCGCGGACTTCGAAGAACCTGCATCGCCATGCTCTGGAACCCATTCCACCCCAAGGCCATCTAATGGTCCTCCGGTCATTCCCGCCTCCACTCTGGAGGTGCCGGCCCCAAGCACCTCTCCACAGGGCATCCCATTTATCCCCAGGACGGCGCTGACCCCGCAGAGGCCTCGTGGACACGGCAGGTCTGTTCCACGAGCGCCACATGAGAGCGGAGAGATGGTACAGTTGTCCAGGAGGACTGTAGACATTGGTGACCAGCTCATCGAAGCATTGGGGGCATATCCCGACATCTGGCCACCATGACCGAGTACATTCCGCGCATGGCGGAGTCCCTAGATGCGATAACCAGGAACACTGCTGCCAGAGGCCTCCTAGTGGTCCCCGAGCACAGCACTCCATCGCTAGGTTCCACACCACCACTGCGAACGACAGATGAGAGCAAGGACCAAGATCCTGCTTCTGCCCCCGCTCCCGTACCCGTGCAACCACCGCATCTGCCTTCATCCCCCCCCAATGAGGCACCGCCTGAGGAGCTCCTCAGCCAGGCGCCGTGGAGCGAGGAGGGGAAGGGATAGAGGTGGGGAGAAGAAGGAGAGGGGGGAAGGAAAGTGAGGTGCATGTGCTATATCTCCATCTGGGTGTATGCAATTTGTTGCAATGTATGGGGGCTGGGGACCACGCTCCTGCTTTGCCTTTTTATTCTGTGTTGCTGGACATGTTGAACATGTGATTTATGTCAATGGTGGAAAAAGTGGGGTGTGGGCGGGGGTTGGGTGTTATTGGCTGTAATACTTATGATTTCAGACCAATATTGGTATTAAATTTTTGTTATTGAACATAATCTTGTTGCGCATTGTCTCAGATAGCTGGACCGTTACACACTGGTGATTCCTTACCATGAAAAGGTTAAATACAACTTAACATCAATCAACGTAAACTTTAACTGGCACCAAGGTGATGGGCACCATTGATGACTGAACTGCACACACACAGCAGTGTGTCAGTATTGTCATTCACATCAGCGCTCTTTCAGGCAAATCTTTCAGATATCAGCTCCTCACGTAAGAGTGGGATTTAACAAATGCCAGCCACACCGCTGGCGTTCGTCCCGGTTAGTTCCACTTTTTGTGGGTGGTTTTTTGAGCGGGCGATATTGTGGGCGATATGTGTGCGAGGTGGTGAAATTCACGGTGGGCGATCTCCATGGCCGCTTGTTTGAGTAAATATGCTCTTTACAACAAAAAACAGTGGGAGGGCGTTAATATTGAATCTCGGCCTTAATTGTGTGCAGAAAGTAACGCTGGCCGATATTATGCGCGTTGAAATCGCCCAATCTGCTGATTCCGCCCCAAAAAAGTGGGCGGGCGGGAATATTTTTTCCCAGCGTTAAGCCCATTGGGAAAATAACACTCGGCAACAAGTCTCCTAAAAAAGCCTGAATGGGTGATATCTGGGCGTTGTACGCCATTTCAGCGGTAAAATGGGCGTTAAATGGGCATTAAGCATGCAAAAAAAGTGGAGGTTCTAGCCCTATGCCCCCTAGTTTTAGTAGTAACCAACGTCAAAATCAAAACAGATGATCTGGTCATTATCACATTGCTGTTTGTGGGAGCTTGCTGTGCGCACGTTGGCTGCTGTGTTTCCCACATTACAACAGTGACTGCACTCCAAAAGTAATTCATTGCTTGTGAGGGGCTATAGAAACGTGAGTCTTTTACAGAGAAAAACAGGAGGTTTGATTAATGGAAAAATTGCCCCACCCCAGCTGATATTTATTTTTACACAATGATTCAGTGGAAAGGATATTTTTTTCAAACGAGTACTCTTATTCTCATTTTCTCTCCTTTGTAAAGCACTTTGGGTTGGACCTGTGAGGGGACAGGCAGGCACAGGGCAGCACTCTCGCCTCCGAGTCAGAACGCTGTGGGTTCAAGCCCCACTCCAGTGACTCGATGACTGAATGCCGTATGTAGCAAAGCATTTATACCAAAGCTTCTGGTGCCAGGTATGTTTGCTTGAGTAGCTGAGTGCACTTATCCCCAATAATCTGCGGAAATAGCAGAACAATGGGGAACTAATGAAAATTCTCGATGGTCAGTGGAGCAGGGCAAAATGGGATAAATTGAAACGGTGCAGAAGGATTGAGGACTAACGATATCATTAACCATGCAAACACTAAAGCAAAATACTGCGGATGCTGGAAATCTGACTTAAACACAGAAAATGCTGGAAATACTCAGCAGGTCAGGCAGCATCTGTGGAGAGAGAACCACACTGTTTGCAACCTTGGTGTCATATTTGACCCTGAAATGAGCTTCTGACCACATATCTGCAGCATAACTAAGACCACCTATTTCCACCTCTGTAACGTCGCCCGTCTCCGCCCTTGCCTTAGCTCATCTGCTGCTGAAGCCCTCATCCATGCCTTTGTTACCTCCAGACTTGACTATTCCAATGCATTCCTGGCTGGCCTCCCACATTCTACCCTACCTAAACTAGAGGTGATCCAAAACTCGACTGCCCATGTCCTAACTCGCACCAAGTCCCGCTCACCCATCACCCCTGACCTACATTGGCTCCCAGTAAAGCAGCGCCTCGATTTCAAAATTCTCATCCTTGTTTTCCAATCCCTCCATGGCCTCGCCCCTCCCTATCTCTGTAATCTCCTCCAGCCCCACAACCCCCCGAGATATCTGCACTCCTCTAATTCTGCCCTCTTGAGCATCCCTGATTATAATCGCTCCACCATCGGTGGCCGTGCCTTCTGTTGCCTGGGCCCCAAGCTCTGGAACTCCCTGCCTAAACCTCTCCACCTCTCTACCTCTCTTTCCTCCTTCAAGACGCTCCTTAAAACCTGCCTCTTTGACCAAGCTTTTGGTCACCTGCACGAATTTCTACTTATGCGGCTCGGTGTCAAATTTTTATCGTATAAAACTCCTGTGAAGCGCCTTGGGGCGTTTCACTACGTTAAAGGCGCTATATAAATACACGTTGTTGTTATTATTGTTTCAGGTCGATGACCTTTCGTCACAACTCGAAGAAGTTTTTGGTCATCTGCCCTAATATCTCCTTCTGTGGCTCGGTGTGAACGTTTGTTAACGCTCCTGTGAAGCACTTTGCGACGTTTTACTATGTTAAAGGCGCTATATAAATGCAAGTTGTTGGTGTTCTCCAATGCCGATGGTCCTTCACCTTGTTGAGTACAGCAAAGATCAGCAAAACTGTGTGAGAAAAAGGAAAGAAAGATCATTTCTCAGAGTGAAGTGGCAAATTAATCTTGTTGTAGGAACCTTCAGCAGACAGGTGAGACTGGATGAGCATGAATTATCCATGACCTTTGGCCTCGCTACAGTTGAGCTCTTCAGACTGAGACCAGGATAAGTTGATCGCGGCTCGAGAATGTGAAACATCCAGTTTCCCCTTCATAACTAGCTAACAATTTTTTAAAATCCCATAGCTTCTTTTTTTTGTATGATTGGGAGGAACATTCAATGCAGAAACATTCTTCATAAGCATTAAGGTTCATTAAATAAATATTTGCCATCATTTAAAATTCGCTGTGTTTCTTGTACGAGGACACATATTCATCTCTCTGATCACTAACATTTAAAAGTTTCTCACCATTGAAAAACGATTCTGTTTTTCTCTTCTTCCTACCAAAGTGAATAACCTCACATTTCCCCACATTACACGCCACCTTATTGCCCACTCACTTTCCCAATAGACGTAAGAACATCAGAATTAGAAGTAGGAGTCGGCCATTCGGCCCCTCGAGCCTGCTCCACCATTCAATGAGATCACGGCTGATCTTCGACCTCAACTCCACTTTCCCGCCCGATCCCCATCTCCCTTGATTCCCTTAATATTCAAAAATCTATCGCTCTCAGCCTTGAATAGACTCAAGGACTGAGCCTCCACAGCCCTCTGGGGTAGAGAATTCCAAAGATTCCCCACCCTCTGAGTGAAGAAATTTCTCCTCATCTCAGTCCCAAATGGCCGACCCCTTATCCTGAGACAGTGACCCCTGGTTCTAGACTCCCCAGCCCGGGGGAAACATCCTCCCTGCATCTACCCTGTCAAGCCCTGTTGCAATTGTGTATGTTTCAATGAGATCATCTCTCATTCTTCTAAACTCTAGAGAATATAAGTCTAGATGTAGACATGGCCAACAGGTGAGGCTTTCCATCAGCAAGGTGCACTCGGAAAATCGGCCCTCTTCTGGGAACGAGATTGGATCCGGCTGTCATGCCCTGTTAGAGTTGCCAACCCTGCGGGTGTCTCCGGGAATTAAAGTTTAGCCTCCTGGATACTGCTGTGATCAAAACCCGGGTGAAAAGTCACAGGGGTATCGAAGAAAACTGCATCAATTCTTACATTTTCATCGCATACTTTCTATATATTAGTCATAAAAATGTTGGAGATGGTGAATCAAGGCTGTTTGACTGGGCGGGGCCAGTTGGAGGTGGGAGGTGACGTGATGTGGAATTGGATACATTCTTCAAAAGGAATAATTTGCAGGGTGTAATGTATTTGCTTCATGGGTACATTGCTAAAGAATCCACAGCAACACATTGCTATTTGGTTTATTAGCAAAAGGTTTAACAATCACACAACACATTACCAGTTCATCCACCGGGCTCACAACCACCTGCCTCATCGTGGATCCCCCGAACCCAACTGGCTGGGGTTTTATTGAGTCTTGTGAACATCACGTGACTGGCTAAGCTATTCACAATGCAACAGATCTACAACTATTTTAAGTTGCACCTGTAAATCAAGTGTCCCCTTATTAACAGGGGGGGGGGGGGGGGGGGACTGAAACCGACACATTGAACAAATTAAACTTTTGACGATAATCATAAATCAAATTAAAATTTGGTTGCAGGGGGTGATGATGCTCTCCAGTCCCTCCGGCGGCCACCTCTCGCGGAAGGCCGCGAGCGTACCGGTGGACACCGCGTGCTCCATCTCTCGGGACACCCTGGCCCGGATGTAACCGCGGAAGAGAGGCAGGCAGTCGGGCTGAACGACCCCCTCGACTGCCCGCTGCCTGGACCGGCTGATGGCCCCCTTGGCCAGGCCCAGGAGCAGTCCTACGAGGAGGCCTTAGCAACAGCTCTGCAACTCTTTTGGGGGGGGGGGGGACAAAATAAACATTAGATCGAGTGCCCCCCGATTTGGGGGACGCTCCAGACACTTTTAACTGCCCTCTTTTTTTTATTTTTTGTTATTTTTGGGAGTTTTTGTTGTGTTTTTTTGTGATTTATTTTTTGGGCATTAAAATCATATAATTTACAAGTGCCCTCTATAAAAGGGGAGGGGGACTCTAAAACCCGGCAATTAAAACAAAATAAACTTTAAAACATATAAAATCAAATTAAAATTTGGTTGCCGGGGGTGATGATGCACTCCAGTCCCTCCGGCGCCCACCTCTCACGGAAGGCCGCGAGCGTACCGGTGGACACCGCGTGCTCCATCTCCAGGGACACCCTGGCTCGGATGTAACCGCGGAAGAGAGGCAGGCAGTCAGGCTGAACGACCCCCTCGACTGCCCGCTGCCTGGACCGGCTGATGGCCCCCTTGGCCGTGCCCAGGAGCAGTCCTACGAGGAGGCCTTAGCAACAGCACCACAAACCTGTGAGCATACTCACAGGTGCAGACATTACACTGAGCTACGGGGAAAGCGCAGTGGGGGGAGAAGGACTAATTGTATCGCTCTCTCAAAGAGCCGGCACAGGCACGATGGGCTGAATGGCCTCCTCCTGTACTGTACGATTCTATGAAACCTCCACAAATATGTCCAACTATGTCCTATACAGTCTGTGGACGCTCGCTGTTAGAGCTCACACACACAGGCAAACAACGATTGCTTGGGTGAGATTTCAAAGGACAGACGGGGTCTGTGACTGGACCCGAGCAACAGTCAATGTCTTCGGGAGAGAAAGATGGGCCTTCTGGATAAATTCTGCTTGAAAATGGGACTGGAGAGTCGATAAAACTCAGGCGATTAAATGGGTTTGTTTGAGTCTATGATAAATCAGGGTGGGCATGCTCTGTGGAAGGAGAGATGAACTGGATGGAGCACTTTGTTGTTATATAGCTACAACTTGAAGGTCTATGTTAAATTACTCTCAAACTGGTTCTTTTTAGCACAACTGCAAACGCATTGAAGAGGTATGGTAACATAGTGGTTACCCACCGCATGCGAACGCAAAGGGCCTCCACGGGCAGAGAGTTGGGCTATTTGCACAACTCCTGCCCAGCGAATCCCGTGAAATTCTTACACCTGGTAAAAGCAGGCATCATCATCATCATAGGCGGTCCCTCGAACCGAGGGTGACTTGCTTCCACGCCAAAAAGGGATGAGTTCACAGGTGTTTCAATGAAGGACCTAATATTCCAGGTCCTGAACTACATCCTGAAGGGTGGAAGATGCCTGTGCGTGGATTTTTTTAACGTGGGGTGGCCGTTGCACACCAGCCACCACACGGGCTTGACAGAGCGAGGTCTTGGTCCAGTGGCAAGGGTTAACCAGGACGACTGGAGACCTGCTCTGCTGCACGGACCTAGTGCGCACACATATTGCAGTGTGGGCTGGCCCGTGCTGCCCCTGGGCAAGCAGGCATAAGGCTTGCTTTTACCAGCAAAAGAGTTTTAAAAAATAGAAAAATCACTCATTTATATATTAAAAACCCTGTCCATTAAAGTAAGTTTATTTTTAGCCCTGTTAAAACATATTCAAACAAATAATTTTATGTATAAAATATTTAATTCAATTGCATTTTAATTCATTTTAAATCTGTAATGTGTTGTTAAAAATGTATTTTCAGTGTGTGTGCGTTGTTTGGGGGTTCATAGTTATGGCAGCTCCGTACACACGGAATCACCATTAAGTGTGAATGGGGATCCCCTACTCTGATAGGTTGGGCCGGCCCACGTGATCCCAGAGATCCGTACCAAACCTGTACGATCCCGGGATACGTGGGCCCCTACATGGGACTGCAAGTGTCCGAACCTGCGGTCCCACCAGGCACTTTCGTAGAAATGATTGCGGCCGGAGGCATCGACCCGCCAGAAGCCTCCGAACGCACATTCTGGGCCGATATTTCAAAGTTTGTCCATGATTATTTCAGCTTCTTATCCCCACGTGAGAGCCCCGATTTTTGTTTTGCTCTCTGTAGCATTTTTTAAAAGTCAGGTTGAAAGCAGGTTCTCATTTCCTGCTTCCCTGTCTGTGGGAATGCTGCACTGTGACTGGCTGCCGAGGCAGCTTGTTGACGTCACAGCTGATCGCGCGAGGGATTCCCCACTATGTTGCACTGAAATCTCTTGCGCGTCGAAAAAGGCAAACTTCTCACCACAGGGATGGCGAGAACTTTGTGGGCAGCTTTTTTCAGGGCCAGCGGCAAACATCTTTGCTTCACCGCGGACCGCAAATTCCGGGCCCAACCTGAGTGATTTTCCCTTTCTTATCTGAGAAGCACTGACGCCGATTGTTACCCCCTCCAACTACTATCCCAGCAGAGATCAACCAACTGAGCACAGACCAGGGATCGATCCTGGGGCCTCCCTGGTCTGTCTGCCTCAGTACCACAGCGGGGAAGCATTTTTAATCAGAGTAGAGTCCGCTGTGACTCAGTGGGCAGCACTCTCTCGCCTCCGAGTCAGGAGGTTGTGGGTTCAAGTCCCACTCCAGGGACTTGAGCGCATAAATCTAGGCTGACACTCCCAGTGCAGTGCTGAGGGAGCGCTGCACTGTCGGAGGTGCCGTCTTTCAGATGAGACGTTAAGCCGAGGCCCCGTCTGCTCGCTCAGGTGGACATAAAACATCCCACGGCACTATTTTGAAGAAGAGCAGGGGAGTTCTTCCCAGGGGTCCTGGCCATTATTTATCCCTCAATCAACATCATAAAAAAAACAGATTATCTGGTCATTTATCTCATTGCTGTTTGTGGGAGCTTGCTGTGCGCAAATTGGCTGCCGCGTTTCCCACATTACAACAGTGACTACCCTCCAAATGTACTTCATTGGCTGTAAAGCGTTTTAGGATGTCCAGTGGTCGTGAAAGGTGCTATATAAATGCAAGTCTTTCTTTCTGAGTGATTGAGGAGGCCTGTCCTGATGGATTGTCAAGGTCCCGTGGTACTAATCACCGATAAGCCCATGTTATTGTGGGAGCACAATCGCCACGAGGACTGCAACAGTTCAGGAAAGCCCACCAGCATCTTCTCTGGGAAAGCAGGGATGGGCAATAAATGTGGCCTTGCCAGGCTTGCCCACGTTCTGAGAACCGAAGCAATCCCATGTCCTCAGAAAAGCCCATCCCTGTTCCATGGTTGCACCCACGATGCCCCCTCGATACGACCGGCAATATTACTGAGCTACGCCGGATCATTGCCTTCGAATAGACAATGCCGCTGGATTTATATCAGGACCCCGCCACTCCAAGCTTTACTGTTGCCGTGGAGGCCCTGACCTGCGCGAGAACACCAGCGGGGGCAGGCCGGGGCCATAAAAGGAGCGGCGAGCAGCGGCCATGGGCAGCGTGGAGGCCTCGGGGAGCAGTGCGAGCTGGTGCAGGAGGGCGATGGTGGCAAAGAGTGACGTCATCAAGGTCCAGGTCGGTGATTGGAGCGTGGGCAGGTACAGCAGGAGCGGTGAGAGGCTGTGGAGCGACGTGATCGGGGCCCGGGAGAGGCGTGAGTTCGGGGCCCAGAAGAGCCGAGGGCCCAGGGGCAGCATGGGCCCAGCCCACACTGTGCGATATGTGCGCGCACTAGGCCCGTGCAGCAGAGCTGGTCTCCAGTCGTCCTGGTTAACCCTTGCCACTGGACCAAGACCTGGCTCTGTCAAGCCCGTGTGGTGGCTGGTGTGCAACGGTCACCCCACGTTAAAAAAATCCACACAAAGGCATCTTCCACCCTTCAGGATGTAGTTTGGGATCTGGAATATTAGGTCCTTCATTGAAACACCTGTGAACTCATCCCTTTTTGGCGTGGAAGCAAGTTATCCTCGCTTCGAGGGACTGCCTATGATGATGATGTTTATTTTTAGTCAGTGAACGACAATAATGAGCCAGGATCTCAAGTTTTCCAGTGCCTGTTACTACCTGTAATTTTGTTGTCGTGGCCATCGGACCTGCACTACTACGGCCAAGCTTTGGAGAAATTTCCACGTTGGATGTTTCCCTCCCGAAAGTAGTCATTTCCAGTCCATTCAGTGTTTGGATGCTTATTGCGCCCATCCCAGGTAATTGGTGGGAGGCAACAGCCGAATCTTTGTGTAGAACTAAACGCCAGGCTACACAATGAACAGACCACACCTCCAATATCGTGTTCCAGCCATTATTCATTTGAATTGTTTAGTTCCTTACAATAAAGAATACTACCCTGAGAGCGGCTTTGGAAACTTGCCAGCTGCCACCTTAAATTACAGGGTAGTTTGGGCATTCTGTGCAGTTGAAGCATTTTATTCTCTTTTACCACAGTGCAGGGTAGTTATTAACCCACAGAAACATACCTTTCATTATTTACTGCTTTTACCGATATATAAAACGGAAAAGAGTGACTAAAGTAAATGTTGGTCCCTTAGAAGATGAGAAGGGGGATTTAATAATGGGAAATGTGGAAATGGCTGAGACCTTAAACAATTATTTTGCTGCGGTCTTCACAGTGGAAGACACAAAAACCATACCAAAAATTGCTGGTCACAGGAATGTGGGAAGGGAGGACCTTGAGACAATCACTATCACGAGGGGGGTAGTGCTAGACAGGCTAATGGGACTCAAGGTAGACAAGTCCCCTGGTCCTGATGAAATGCATCCCAGGGTATTAAAAGAGATGGCGGAAGTTATAGCAGATGCATTCGTTATAATCTAACAAAATTCTCTGGACTCTGGGGAGGTACCATCGGATTGGAAAGCAGCTAATGTAACGCCTCTGTTTAAAAAAGGGGGCAGACAAAAGGCAGGTAACTATAGGCTGGTTAGTTTAACATCTGTAGTGGGGAAAATGCTTGAAGCTATCTTTAAGGAAGAAATAGCGGGACATCTAGATAAGAATAGTGCAATCAAGCAGACACAACATGGATTCATGAAGGGGAAATCATGTTTAACTAATTTACTGGAATTCTTTGAGGATATAACGAGCATGGTGGATAGAGGTGTACCGATGGATGTGGTGTATTCGGATTTCCAAAAGGCATTCGATAAGGTGCCACACAAAAGGTTACTGCAGAAGATAAAGGTACGCAGAGTCAGAGGAAATGTATTAGCATGGATAGAGAATTGGCTGGCTAACAGAAAGCAGAGAGTCGGGATGAATGGGTCCTTTTCAGGTTGGAAATCGGTGGTTAGTGGTGTGCCACAGGGATCGGTGCTGGGACCACAACTGTTTACAATATACATAGATGACCTGGAAGAGGGGACAGAGTGTAGTGTAACAAAATTTGCAGATGACACAAAGATTAGTACGAAAGCGGGTTGTGTAGAGGACACAGAGAGGCTGCAAAGAGATTTAGATAGGTTAAGCGAATGGGCTAAGGTTTGGCAGATGGAATACAATGTCGGAAAATGTGAGGTCATCCACCTTGAAAAAAAACAGTAAAAGGGAATATTATTTGAATGGGGAGAAATTACAACATGCTGCGGTGCAGAGGGACCTGGGGATCCTTGTGCATGAATCCCAAAAGGTTAGTTTGCAGGTGCAGCAGATAATCAGGAAGGCGAATGGAATGTTGGCCTTCATTGCGAGAGGGATGGAGTACAAAAGCAGGGAGGTCCTGCTGCAACTGTATAGGGTATTGGTGAGGCCGCACCTGGAGTACTGCGTGCAGTTTTGGTCACCTTACTTAAGGAAGGATATACTGGCTTTGGAGGGGGTACAGAGACGATTCACTTGGCTGATTCCAGAGATGAGGGGGTTACCTTATGATGATAGATTGAGTAGACTGGGTCTTTACTCGTTGGAGTTCAGAAGAATGAGGGGTGATCTTATAGAAACATTTAAAATAATGAAAGAGATAGGCAAGATCGAGGCAGAGAGGTTGTTTCCACTGGTCGGGGAGACTAGAACTAGGGGGCACAGCCTCAAAATACGGGGGAGCCAATTTAAAACCGAGTTGAGAAGGAATTTCTTCTCCCAGAGGGTTGTGAATCTGTGGAATTCTCTGCCCAAGGAAGCAGCTGAGGCTAGCTCATTGAATGTATTCAAATCACAGAGAGATAGATTTTTAACCAATAAGGGAATTAAGGGTTATGGGGAGCGGGCGGGTAAGTGGAGCTGAGTCCACGGCCAGATCAGCCATGATCTTGTTGAATGGCGGAGCAGGCTCGAGGGGCTAGATGGCCTACTCCTGTTCCTAATTCTTATGTTCTTATGTTCTTATGTACTACAATCATTTTTGGGTCCATTTCCTCGGTCTTTCTAACTACTACCCCTGGCCGAGATTTTCCGGTGGTGGGGGGGGGGGGGGGGGGTCAGTGAGTGCAATGGGTGGCAGGTCGGGTCGGAAAGTGTTTTTTGTCTCCCCAGCGGGTCAGGACCCCGCTGTGAACACACCGCCTCGCGCCTTTCCCGATGTCGGGTCTGTCAGCGCTGAGCAGCCCCAACACGTAGCAGCAGGGGAGCCAATTCAAGTCATTATGTTTAGAGATCATTAAGAATACATTTGAGCCCACCTTTTGATTTTACGTGCTCGCCCATGGGGCCCTCGCTGCTCGAGGCTGAGGCGGGAGTTCAGTGGCCATTGAATCAGCTGTTGACAGCTTCAAATGTACAGTTAAAGCTCCCACCTTATAGAGGTATCTTCCCTCAGCCACAAACTCTTCCTCGCTGCATTTCTACAACCGATTTAACATGCTGCAAGTCTTTACACAAGTCTCCATCCAGTCTGACCTCATTACCCCTCTCATCATTGACAGATCGCTTCTGTCATCTCTACTTCACCTGTCGCCTATTCCACCAACATGGGTGCCCTTTATTCTATCTCACCTTGGTCCTCAGAATCCCACCACAATCAGCCCCAACACCAGCAGCGCCAGGCACACCAGCAGCACCAACAACAACAACACCAACCTTCTCCGTAATCACCTGATGCTGCACAGGACAGAGGGCATCAGCACCCAATCGCATTGCTGCCCAGGAGGCCAGGGATGGCCTCACCATGGCCAGATTTATTTCACTTGACACTGTACACCCTGGCTGCCACATGGTGCTCCAGGTTGGCACCACCCCACACCAGCTCCATAAAGCATCCCTACAATGCCCAAGCCATTCCTTTCATAGTCATCACCATTGTGGGGGGTACCGTTATGTCTCACCATTCACTACAACTCACTAAGCCACTTCCAAAGGTGCACAAAAGTCTGTCCAAGAACGCAAAGTGTTGCAAATAAAGGTTTCAATGTTTGACAGCACATTAACAGAAACTTTACATGGCCATTGGATAAAACACCCAAGTGCCTACCCTTGTGTGTTGTTAGTTGGTATGATTTCAGTAGGATGATGGTGAGTGTGAGGGGTGGCTAGTGAGATGAGGAAGTGATAATTTATATAGAGAGAGGGATGGGTGGAGGTGCAAGGTAAGTTGGTGTGAGTAAGGATGTGCAGGAGTAGGGTAGGGAAGGCAGACTGATGGGGATGTGATGAGAGGCACAGCAGGATGAGGTTGAGTGTGGCTTTGTGCTAACGCTCCGTGATCTACTGAGATCATTGAAAGGTATGCACCACTGCAGCCTGGTCCTCCTAATCACATCCTTGCTTGTGCCCTCCTGTGCAATGTGCACTCAGGCTGTGCTGGGCTCCTGGGGAGGTCTCTTCCGCCCATCGGAAGAGGACCTCCCAGTGAGCATATGGAGGGAGCCATGGGGAGAGCCTGGCTGCAGCCCTGCCCCTCTGTGTTGATTGTCAGTGTTTGCAGCACCGCAATGCTGTAGAACACTGACAGCACAACTGTCAAAATAAATTTGGCCGTGGCGCCTTTAAGGAAACCGGCTGATTGACGCGTCATCAAATGACGTCACCAGACCCGCTTCCAATAATTAGGTATCCTTCTTAAATTCCGTCAACAACAATTTATCATTGCCTTACATCAAATTACTTCAATTAAGGGTAATCCAGGTGGCGAATTAGTAGAGTGGGGAGAATTAACACAACAAAGCATCAAATGAGGAAAGGACATTAATCATGGTTATTCCACAGCCCAAGTATAATGTGTTCCATTGTGAGCTCCACTCAGTCCTTGTAATTTCCTCAGGAAAGGTTCTCCCTGCCCTGCCAAAGATAATATCACAACTTGGGCTCTCTCCCAACGCTCTTTATTCCTGCTCACTGCAATAGGTACAATAATATTGGGGCTAATTTTCCTGTAACCCCCGCCCGATTTTGCTCTCCAAGGGAGTGAATGGAGAGTAATATTGGGCGGGGTGTAAAACCAGCATTGCACCCGATCCCATCTGTTTCCTGCCAAGCGAATTGGGTTAAAATTGCCCCCATTGTGTGTGCAGTGATGGCGATAACATGCCTCAGGGTTAACAATTGCCGTTGTATGGCCAGGGTATACATCAAAATGCTATACATTGCCCACTCTACATTACTTTAAAACAAACACTTACAGACCATACATTTCAGGTTAAATTCAAATGGTATTTATTGTAAGATGCATATTTATATAGAAGCAAAATACAATTAGAAGATAAAGACCAACACTGTGTCAGCTGTGGCTCGGTAGGTAACCCTTCCACCTCTATATCAGAAGGTCATGGGTTTGAGTCCCACTCCAGAGACTTGAGTACAAAAGTTAGGCTAACATTCCAGTGTAGAACAGAGGGAGGGCTACACTGTTGGAGGCCCTGTCTGCCCTCTCAAGTGGGCGTAAAAGATCCCATGGCGCTGTTTTGAAGAAGAGCAGGGGAGATATCCCCGGTGTCCTGGCCAATATTTATCCCTCAACCAATATGACAAAATCAGATTATCTGGTCATTATCACATTGCTGTTTGTGGGATCTTGCTGTGACACTGAGCCACATAAGGAGATATTAGGGCAGGTGACCAAAAGATTTGCCAAAGAGGAGGGTTTTTAGGAGCGTCTTAAAGGTGGAGAGAGAGCTAGAGAGGCGGCGAGGTTTAGGGAGGCAGTTCCAGAACTTAGTGATTCGGCCACCAATGGTGGAGCGATTAAAATCAGGAATTGGAGGAGCGCAGACATCTCGGGGGGTTGAGGGGCTGGAGGAGATTACAGAGATAGGGAGGGCGAGGCTATGGAGGGATTTGAAAACAAGGATGAGAATTTTGAAATCGAGGCCTAGTTTAAGCGGGAGCCAATGTCGGTCAGCGAACACAGGGGTGCTGGGTGAGCAGAACTTGGTGCAAGTTAGGACACGGGCAGCCGAGTTTTGGATCACCTCGAGTTTGCGAAGGGCGGAAGATGGGAGTCCGGCCAGAAGTGCTTTGGAATAGTCAAGTCTAGAGGCATGGATGAGGGCTTCAGCAGTGGATGAGCTGAGGCAGGGGCGGAGACGGGCGATGTTACGGAGGTGGAAATAGGCGGTCTTAGTTATGCTGCAGATATGTGGTGGAAAGCTCATTTCAGGGTCAAATATGACACCAAGGTTGCGCACAGTGCGGTTCAGCCTCAGTCAGTTGCCAGGGAGCGGGATACTAACTGGTGGTGTGCAGCCTGGTAGGCCAGGGATTGGTACCTTGTCTCCAGAAGGCAATGTTGGATGAGCAAAATGCCTTCACAACGTGTCTTGAGAATGCACAGAACCCCCTGCAAGGATTGTCCGATAATCTGCAGCAGTGTATCGCCAACATCCCTACAACGTCAGTACGTGCACTGCGCGTGAAAACACCACCACCATCTGCAGGGGAGCCCCCGAGGACAAGGGACTTCATTGTATTGAGACCGTGGGCTTCAACTTAAAGGAATCTCTCAGTGCCAGATTGGGTGAGGTGTGTACGGACGGGCTGGGTTGCGATGGGCACAGAGTTGAATAGCCCCCGCGCTCAATGTCAAGGCTCACGTGTGACAAAGCCTTCACTTGGGTGAGGTTCTGGCACAGGAAGTCTGCCGTTGCCAAGGGAACCATACAGTGAGAGATCGTGGCAGAGGAGCGGCGAGAGATCGTGGGCGGAGGTGCGGCCAATGAGGGCACAGGGCCCAGAAGAGCCGAGGGCCCAGGGGCAGCACGGGCCCAGCCCACACTGCGATGTGTGTGCCACTAGGTCCGTGCAGCAGAGCTGGTCTCCAGTCGTCCTGGTTCACCCTTGCCACCGGATAAAGGCCTAGTCGTGTGGTGGCTGATGTGCAACGGTCACCACACGTTAAAAAAATCCACGCACAGGCATCTTCCACCCCCTCAACTGGAGTTCAGGACTGGAACATCGGGTCCTTCATTGAAACATCTGTGAACCCATGTGGAAGCAAGTCATCCTCGCTCGAGGGGCCGCCTGTGATGATGATGACCCCAGTGTGAATCAGTGCATTCAGGAGCAGAGGGAGCTTTTTCCAACCCTTTTAAGGTATCAGACAAACCAGGTGTGTGACTGTGTGCCCATAGAGGTGAATATACTGTTCACATTGTCTGGTATGTACCATTTAGATTTATTGGTAATAATCACCATTGTTCTCAAAAATAAGGCCTAGTGGGAGGGAAAACAGATGTTTGTCTTCAAAGGAAACCTGTTGTCTGGTTGTCATCCCCATAGCTACAAGCACAAATGATAGGCTGACATGTCAGGATTTACCTCACAAAGAAAAGGTTCGCTCGATAGGTTTTCAAGCTCCTTTTTTTTCAAACCATGGTTCTTCAACCATTTTTTTTCCACCACTGTTTGACCCACTGAAATCAACGGAAATACCGGGTTGAAACCTGGCAATTTGAGGTGTGTTTTGCCTGAACTCATTGGAATTGAAACCAAGACAAAGGCCCGTGTTCGATCCCCGGCCTGTGGTGAGTCAGCCGTTCCCAGTGGGACAGCGGTCAAGGCAGGCCTCACACTACCGAGGGAGGCCTCACACTACGAGGCAGGCCTCACAGCATGAGGCAGGCCTCAGGCCTCATAATACGAGGGCGGCCTCACAGTATGAGGGAGGCCTAACAGTACAAGGGAGGCCTCACAGTACAAGAGAGGCCTCACAGTACGAGGGAGGCCTCACAGCACGAGGGAGGCCTCACAGTACAAGAGAGGCCTCACAGTACGAGGGAGGCCTCACAGCACGAGGGAGGCCTCACAGTACAAGAGAGGCCTCACAGTACGAGGCAGGCCTCAGGCCTCACAGTACGAGGAGGGCCTCACAGTACAAGGGAGGCCTCACAGTATGAGGCAGGCCTCAGGCCTCATAATGCGAGGGAGGCCTCACGGTACAAGGGAGGCTTCACTGCACGTGGCAGGACTCAGGCCTCACAGTACGAGGAGGGCCTCACAGTACAAGGGAGGCCTCACAGTATGAGGCAGGCCTCATAATGCGAGGGAGGCCTCACGGTACGAGGGAGGCTTCACTGCACGTGGCAGGACTCAGGCCTCACAGTACGAGGAGGGCCTCACAGTACAAGGGAGGCCTCACAGTATGAAGCAGGCCTCATAATGCGAGGGAGGCCTCACGGTACGAGGGAGGCTTCACTGCACGTGGCAGGCCTCACAGACGCAGGCTTCACAGTACGAGGCAGGCCTCAGGCCTCACAGTATGCGGCAGGCCTCGCTCTCCTCATTGCCGGCGTGAATCCCACCTGCACCAGGGGCCGGGGCAGCCACGGTTTTGCTGGACAAACATCTTCCTTTGAATTTCTGATCAGTAAATAAGATGAGACACCGGAATTAAAAAAATATTGTCTGGATTTTCAGTCTGTTGCCGCCTCTGTTTGCGCCCCGGAGGGGCAGTAATGGCGGCGGAGAGCATTTCCGGGCGGGCAGCCACCAACTGTGCCCCGCTGGGACATTCGGTGTGGGGTTTGCGGGGGGCACGGAGCAGTACCGCCCGGGAGAGGCGAGCCGGTGTGCAACACCCCCTGGTTGCGACACCGGCTCGATATTTGGTTTCTGCGGGGGGAGGAGGGAACCCGTAGCGCCTCGCAACGCCCCCTAGTGGGACCGCCTGGGAAAGCGGGCGGTCCGAGCTGTGCCGGCCGCAGTGAGGGAAGCAATGTCGGCCTGAGGTAAGTGTGGTTGGTTTTTATTTTTTTATTTTTGCGATTTATCTTTATGTGGGGTGAGCAAAGTATTGGGAATGTTGTTTTGGGCGCTTTATTTCCCCAGGGAAGCCTCTCTTCGGGCGCTCCCGGGCCGGCTGTTTAGCTGGGGACTTTCAGATGCTCAGCCGGCCGAGCGCCCTGAGAGAGATGGGGAACGCCTCCCTTAGCGCTCCGCCCCACACTCAGGGCCCAGCTGGTGAACTTTGTGGCTGCAGACGCAAACCGTTTCCCGGCGTAAAATTTACCGCCCCACCGCCATTAGCGCCCGAATTAGCCCCAAACGAATTTCCAGCCCTGTATATCTAGGGAGCAGCAACCCCGCGCCCCCCCCCCTTGTTATGCCGACATAAAAGACATTCGACTGTGAGGGCAGCATGCAAAACGAAACCAGGCTCAGGATTCAGACACAGCTCTGGAACAGCTCCCCGCAGCCTTATCAGCGTTGCCAGGCAACATCAGATCTGCAAATCTTTTGGTTTTCACTGGATTTGCATGCAACTTCCCCGCAGCCAATCTCTGTTCGAGCTTCTCCACCGTCTTCTGCTTGTTACACGAGCAGACAAAGGCCCTGATTAGTGTGGTGTCCAGTGCTGCAGTCACTCCAGATATCAATGCAAACGAGGTTAGTCATCTCTGCCCCGAAATATTTAGGTAATCCTTAATCCCCGCTCAGACTGGCATTCCGATAGCAATTTAGCAGCTGAAGTCTCGTCCAAGAGACTGATAAGAACATAAGAAATAGGAGCAGGAGTTGGCCATATGGCCCCTCGCGTCTGCTCCACCATTCAATAAGATCACGGCTGAACAACAACAACTTGTATTTATATAGCGCCTTTAACGTAGTTTAAAAAGTACCAAGGTGTGTCACAGCAGTGTTATAAGACAAAACAAATTGGACACCAAGCCACATAAGGAAAAATTAGGGCAGATTGGTCAAAGAGGTAGGTTTTGAGGAGCATCTTGAAGGAGGAAAGAGAGGTAGAGAGGCGGAGAGGTTTAGGGAGGGAGTTCCAGAGCTTGGGGCCCAGGCAACAGAAGGCACGGCCACCGATTGCTGAGCGATTATAATCAGGGATGCTCAGGAGGGCAGAATTAGAGGAGTGCAGATATGTCGGGGGGGGGGCTGAAGGAGATCATCATCATCGGAATCGAGGAAGACTTGCTTCCACTCCCAAAGTGAGTTATTTGACGGCTGAACAGTCCGATATGAGAGCCACAGACCCTGTTGCAGGTGGGACAGACATTCGTCGAGGGAAGGGGTGGGTGGGGCTGGTTTGCCGCGTGCTCCTTCCGCTGCCTGCGCCTGACCTCTTCACGCTCTTTGCGTTGAGACTCGAAGAGCTCAACGCCCTCCCAGATGCACTTTCTCCACCTCGGGCGGTCTTCGGCCAGGGTCTCCCAGGTGTCAGTGGTGATGTCACACTTTATCAGGGAGGCTTTGAGGGTGTCCTTATAACGTTTCTGGTGTCCTCCTTTGGCTCGTTTACCATGAAGGAGCTCCGCATAAAGCATTTGCCTAGAGAGTCTCATATCTGGCATGCGAACTATGTGGCCTGCCCAGCGAAGCTGATCGAGTGTGGTCAGTGCTTCAATACTGGGGATGTTAGCCTGGACGAGGACACTGATGTTGGTGCGTCTGTCCTCCCAGGGGATTTGCAGGATCTTGCGGAGACATCGTTGGTGATATATCTCCAGCGACTTGAGGTGCCTTCTGTATATCGTCCATGCCTCAGATCCATACAGGAGGGCGGGTATTACTACAGCCCTGTAGACCCTGAGCTTGGTGGTAGATTTGAGGGCCTGGTCTTCAAACACTCTTTTCCTCAGATGGCCGAAGGCTGCACTGGCGCACTGGAGGCGATGCTGAATCTCTGCATCAATGTCTGCCTTTGTTGATAAGAGGCTCCCGAGGTATGGGAAATGGTCCACGTTGTCCAGGGCCACGCCGTGGATCTTGATGACTGGGGGGCAGTGCTGTGCGGTGAGGACAGGCTGGTGGAGGACCTTTGTCTTACGGATATTTAGCGTAAGGCTCATGCTTTCGTACGCCTCAGTGAATATATCCTGGAGTTCAGCCTCAGAATGTGCACAGATGCAGGCACGACAGAGGTTGGGGTGATCTTGGACCTGGCCTGGAGGCGGCGTAGGTTAAACAGCTTCCCACTGGTTCTGTAGTTTAGTTCCACTCCAGCGGGGAGCTTGTTGACTGTGAGGTGGAGCATGGCGGCAAGGAAGATTGAGAATACGGGAATTACAGTTGGAGGAAAGGGTGGGTGGGGAGTCTGGTTTGCCGCACGCTCCTTCCGCTGCCTGCGCTTGTTTTCTGCATGCTCTCAGCGACGAAACTCGAGGTACTCGGTGCCCTCCCGGATGCTCTTCCTCCACTTAGGACGGTCTTTGACCAGGGATTCCCAGGTGTCGGTGGGGATGTTGCATTTTATCAAGGAAGCTTTAAGGGTGTCCTCGTCACGTTTCCTCTGCCCACCTGGGGCTCGCTTGCCGTGTAGGAGTTCCGAGTAGAGCGCTTGCTTTGGGAGTTTTGTGTTGGGCATGCGGACAATGTGGCCTGCCCAACGGAGCTGGTCGAGTGTGGTCAGTGCTTCAAAGGAGATTACAGAGATAGGGAGGGGGCGAGGCCATGGAGGGATTTGAAAACAAGGATGAGAATTTTGAAATCGAGGCATTGCTTAACCAGGTGCCAATGTAGGTCAGCGAGCACAGGGGGTGATGGGTGAGCGGGACTCGGTGCGAGTTAGGACACGGGCAGTGTGCACAGGGGCTGATGGGTGAGTGGGACGGTGTGAGTTAGGACACGGGCAGCGAGCACAGGGGGTGATGGGTATGCGGGACTCGGTGCGAGTTAGGACACGGGCAGTGTGCACAGGGGCTGATGGGTGAGTGGGACTTGGTGTGAGTTAGGACACGGGCAGCGAGCACAGGGGGTGATGGGTGTGCGGGACTCGGTGCGAGTTAGGACACGGGCAGTGTGCACAGGGGCTGATGGGTGAGCGGGACGGTGTGAGTTAGGACACGGGCAGCGAGCACAGGGGCTGATGGGTGAGCGGGACTTGGTGTGAGTTAGGACACGGGTCAGTGTGCACAGGGGGTGATGGGTGAGCAGGACTTGGTGCGAGTTAGGACACGGGTCAGTGTGCATAGGGGGTGATGGGTGAGCAGGACTTGGTGCGAGTTAGGACACGGGTCAGTGTGCACAGGGGGTGATGGGTGAACGGGACTTGGTGCAAGTTAGGACACGGGTCAGCGAGCACAGCGGGTGATGGGTGAGCGGGACTTGGTGCGAGTTAGGACACGGGTCAGTGTGCACAGGGGGTGATGGGTGAGCGGGACTTGGTGTGAGTTAGGACACGGGTCAGTGTGCACAGGGGGTGATGGGTGAGCGGGACCTGGTGCGAGTTAGGACACGGGGCGCCGAGTTTTGGATTAGCTCAAGTATAGGCAGGGTAGAATGTCAACTCCACTTTCCCACCCTATCCTCATATCCCTTGATTCCCTCAGTGCCCAAGAATCTATCATTCACAGCCTTGAATATACTCAGCGACTGAGCATCCACAGCCCTTCGGGGTCGAGAATTCCAAAGATTTAGCACCCTCTGAGTGAAGAAATTCCTCCTCCTTCTCCTCATCCCTTACCCTGAGACTGTGACCCCTGGTTCTAGACTCTCCAGCCAGGGGAAACATCCTCTCGGCATCTACCCTGTCAAGCCCTGCAAAGATTTCAGATGTCAACACTGTGGTGAAACCTCATTTTAAATGGGGGATTGTCGGCACTGACAGAACGCTGATTGACAAAGCACGGTGATGGGCCAAGTAAACGATCTGACTGGCTCGGGGGGGGGGCGGTGGAACGTCACCTTGTAGAACCTGCTCAATTGGGATGAAATTTGGGCAGGTTCTACAATGTGTGGGACAATCCCCTCCGCCAGTTTATCGGTCGCGCTGTGACGTCGGCAGTGGCCCCCGCCCCCTGCCACAGTGCCGTTGTGTTTCGTGCGTTTTCTTGCCGCATTTTACTCGGAGCAGGGGTACTCGGGTCCCTCCCAACACTTGACCACACTCCGCCCCCGACCCCCCCCGGGACAGATGCAGGGGGGTCTGGATCTCGCTGGGACCTGTCGGTCGAGCCCTTGTTGCAATGGGCCAGCAGTGGCCCTTGACTTATGCACAGCATGAGTCACAGGCAAGAGGACAATAGAACCCAAGTCAATTCCAATAAAGGCGCACGGTGCAGCCAATTTGCATCATTCACAAATCTCGAAGCACACTGCTTTGCATATTGATGCCAATTCGTATGACGTGGCCAGGCTGCCTGGATCGCTGTGCAGCAGGTGGGGATGAGTTGAGGCTGAGTGTTTAACCCACACCGACCCAAATCCTGGCCACTCTTGTGAAACCTTGCAAGTGCTTAAAGCTTAGCGGAGCTCACAATGTGTTGGGTTGCTCCGCACTGATTGGAAAAGATGGGATCTGGTGCACAGAGAGGCCGAACCCACAGAGGGGAGAATGGGAGTTGGGCGAATACATAAGAACATAAGAATTAGGAACAGGAGTCGGCCATCTAGCCCCTCGAGCCTGCTCCGCCATTCAACAAGATCATGGCTGATCTGGTCGTGGACTCAGCTCCACTTACCCGCCCGCTCCCCGTAACCCTTAATTCCCTTATTGGTTAAAAATCTATCGATCTGTGATTTGAATACATTCAATGAGCTAGCCTCAACTGCTTCCTTGGGCAGAGAATTCCACAGATTCAGGAGAGAGGCGGGAGTCGAGAGAGGCAGCGGCCTAGAAAAGGCTCAGCAGTCCGGGGAGCGTCGAGAGAGGCGGGAGTCGAGAGAGGCAGCGGCCTATAAAAGGCTCAGCAGTCCGGGCAGCGTCGAGAGAGGCGGGAGTCGAGAGAGGCAGCGGCCTATAAAAGGCTCAGCAGTCCGGGCAGCATCGAGAGAGGCGGGAGTCGAGAGAGGCAGCGGCCTATAAAAGGCTCAGCAGTCCGGGCAGCGTCGAGAGAGGCGGGAGTCGAGAGAGGCAGCGGCCTATAAAAGGCTCAGCAGTCCGGGGAGCGTCGAGAGAGGCGGGAGTCGAGAGAGGCAGCGGCCTATAAAAGGCTCAGCAGTCCGGGGAGCGTCGAGAGAGGCAGCGGCCTATAAAAGGCTCAGCAGTCCGGGGAGCGTCGAGAGAGGCGTGACTTGTGCAGCTCCAGCTGAGTGAAGTCAAAAAAGAAGGAGAAAGAAATCAAAAGGTGACGTCACAGCCAACGTGGTAAGTGATTGGCTGCTGATTGGTGAGTAGTTTTTCTTTTTCTTTATTAGTCAGTAACTTTTAACATTGTTGTCGGCAATTTAAGTGTATCTAAGGGTTAAGTCATGGCAGGACAGCTCGGTCACGTGATATGCTCCTCCTGTACCATGTGGGAACACGGGGACAACACCAGTGTCCCTGACGACTACATGTGCGGGAAGTGTGTCCACCTCCGGCTACTGACGGTCCGCGTTGCGGAGTTGGAGCTGAAGGTGGATTCACTCTGGAGCATCCACGATGCTGAGAATGACGTGAGTATCACGTGTAGCGAGTTGGTCTTACCGCAGGAGAAGGGTCCACAGCCAGCGAGGGAATGGAAGACCAGCAGGAAGAGTAGTGCAAGGAAGGTAGTGCAGGGGTCCCCTGTGGTCATCCCACTGCAAAACAGATACACTGCTTTGAGTGCTGTTGAGGGGGATGACTCATCAGGAGAGGGCAGCAGCAGCCAAGTTCATGGCACCGTGGCTGGCTCTGTTGCACAGGAGGGCAGGAAAAAGAGTGGGCGAGCGATAATGATAGGGGATTCAATTGTAAGGGGAATAGATAGGCGTTTCTGCGGCCGCAACCGAGGCTCCAGGATGGTATGTTGCCTCCCTGGTGTAAGGGTCAAGGATGTCTCGGAGCGGGTGCAGGACATTCTAAAAAGGGAGGGAGAACAGCCAGTTGTCGTGGTGCACGTTGGTACCAATGACATAGGTAAAAAAAGGGATGAGTTCCTACGAAATGAATTTAAGGAGCTAGGAGCTAAATTAAAAAGTAGGACCTCAAAAGTAGTAATCTCGGGATTGCTACCAGTGCCACGTGCTAGTCAGAGTAGGAATCGCAGGATAGCTCAGATGAATACGTGGCTTGAGCAATGGTGCAGCAGGGAGGGATTCAAATTCCTGGGGCATTGGAACCGGTTCTGGGGAAGGTGGGACCAGTACAATCCAGACGGTCTGCACCTGGGCAGAATTGGAACCAATGTCCTCGGGGGAGTGTTTGCTAGTGCTGTTGGGGAGGAGTTAAACTAATATGGCAGGGGGATGGGAACCAATGCAGGGAGATAGAGGGAAACAAAAAGGAGGCAAAAACAAAAGACAGAAAGGAGATGAGGAAAAGTGGAGGGCAGAGAAACCCAAGGCAAAGAACAAAAAGGGCCATTGTACAGCAAAATTCTAAAAGGACAGAGGGTGTTAAAAAAACAAGCCTAAAGGCTTTGTGTCTTAATGCAAGGAGTATCCGCAATAAGGTGGATGAATTAACTGTGCAAATAGATGTTAACAAATATGATGTGATTGGGATTACGGAGACGTGGCTCCAGGATGATCAGGGCTGGGAACTCAACATCCAGGGGTATTCAACATTCAGGAAGGATAGAATAAAAGGAAAAGGAGGTGGGGTAGCATTGCTGGTTAAGGAGGAGATTAAGGCAATAGTTAGGAAGGACATTAGCTTGGATGATGTGGAATCTATATGGGTAGAGCTGCAGAACACCAAAGGGCAAAAAATGTTAGTGGGAGTTGTGTACAGACCTCCAAACAGTAGTAGTGATGTTGGGGAGGGCATCAAACAGGAAATTAGGGGTGCGTGCAATAAAGGTGCAGCAGTTATAATGGGTGACTTTAATATGCACATAGATTGGGCTAACCAAACTGGAAGCAATACGGTGGAGGAGGATTTTCTGGAGTGCATAAGGGATGGTTTTTTAGACCAATATGTCGAGGAACCAACCAGGGGGGAGGCCATCTTAGACTGGGTGTTGTGTAATGAGAGAGGATTAATTAGCAATCTCGTTGTGCGAGGCCCCTTGGGGAAGAGTGACTATAATATGGTGGAATTCTGCATTGGGATGGAGAATGAAACAGTTAATTCAGAGACCATGGTCCAGAACTTAAAGAAGGCTAACTTTGAAGGTATGAGGCGTGAATTGGCTGGGATGGATTGGCGAATGATACTTAAGGGGTTGACTGTGGATGGGCAATGGCAGACATTTAGAGACCGCATGGATGAATTACAACAATTGTACATTCCTGTCTGGCATAAAAATAAAAAAGGGAAGGTGGCTCAACCATGGCTATCAAGGGAAATCAGGGATAGTATTAAAGCCAAGGAAGTGGCATACAAATTGGCCAGAAATAGCAGCGAACCTGGGGACTGGGAGAAATTTAGAACTCAGCAGAGGAGGACAAAGGGTTTGATTAGGGCAGGGAAAATGGAGTATGAGAAGAAGCTTGCAGGGAACATTAAGACGGATTGCAAAAGTTTCTATAGATATGTAAAGAGAAAAAGGTTAGTAAAGACAAACGTAGGTCCCCTGCAGTCAGAATCAGGGGAAGTCATAACGGGGAACAAAGAAATGGCGGACCAATTGAACAAGTACTTTGGTTCGGTATTCACGAAGTAGGACACGAACAACCTTCCGGTTATAAAAGGGGTCGGGGGGTCTAGTAAGGAGGAGGAACTGAGGGAAATCCTTATTAGTCGGGAAATTGTGTTGGGGAAATTGATGGGATTGAAGGCCGATAAATCCCCAGGGCCTGATGGACTGCATCCCAGAGTACTTAAGGAGGTGGCCTTGGAAATAGTGGATGCATTGACAGTCATTTTCCAACATTCCATTGACTCTGGATCAGTTCCTATGGAGTGGAGGGTAGCCAATGTAACCCCACTTTTTAAAAAAGGAGGGAGAGAGAAAACAGGGAATTATAGACCGGTCAGCCTGACATCGGTAGTGGGTAAAATGATAGAATCAATTATTAAGGATGTCATAGCAGTGCATTTGGAAAGAGGTGACATGATAGGTCCAAGTCAGCATGGATTTGTGAAAGGGAAATCATGCTTGACAAATCTTCTGGAATTTTTTGAGGATGTTTCCAGTAGAGTGGATAAGGGAGAACCAGTTGATGTGGTATATTTGGACTTTCAGAAGGCGTTCGACAAGGTCCCACACAAGAGATTGATGTGCAAAGTTAGAGCACATGGGATTGGGGGTAGTGTACTGACATGGATTGAGAACTGGTTGTCAGACAGGAAGCAAAGAGTAGGAGTAAATGGGTACTTTTCAGAATGGCAGGCAGTGACTAGTGGGGTACCGCAAGGTTCTGTGCTGGGGCCCCAGCTGTTTACACTGTACATTAATGATTTAGATGAGGGGATTAAATGTAGTATCTCCAAATTTGCGGATGACACTAAGTTGGGTGGCAGTGTGAGCTGCGAGGAGGATGCTGTGAGGCTGCAGAGCGACTTGGATAGGTTAGGTGAGTGGGCAAATGCATGGCAGATGAAGTATAATGTGGATAAATGTGAGGTTATCCACTTTGGTGGTAAAAACAGAGAGACAGACTATTATCTGAATGGTGACAGATTAGGAAAAGGGGAGGTGCAAAGAGACCTGGGTGTCATGGTACATCAGTCATTGAAGGTTGGCATGCAGGTGCAGCAGGCGGTTAAGAAAGCAAATGGCATGTTGGCCTTCATAGCAAGGGGATTTGAGCACAGGGGCAGGGAGGTGTTGCTACAGTTGTACAGGGCATTGGTGAGGCCACACCTGGAGTATTGTGTACAGTTTTGGTCTCCTAACCTGAGGAAGGACATTCTTGCTATTGAGGGAGTGCAGCGAAGGTTCACCAGACTGATTCCCGGGATGGCGGGACTGACCTATCAAGAAAGACTGGATCAACTGGGCTTGTATTCACTGGAGTTCAGAAGAGTGAGAGGGGACCTCATAGAAACATTTAAAATTCTGACGGGGTTAGACAGGTTAGATGCAGGAAGAATGTTCCCAATGTTGGGGAAGTCCAGAACCAGAGGTCACAGTCTAAGGATAAGGGGTAAGCCATTTAGGACCGAGATGCGGAGGAACTTCTTCACCCAGAGAGTGGTGAACCTGTGGAATTCTCTACCACAGAAAGTTGTTGAGGCCAATTCACTAAATATATTCAAAAAGGAGTTAGATGAAGTCCTTACTACTAGGGGGATCAAGGGGTATGGCGAGAAAGCAGGAATGGGGTACTGAAGTTGAATGTTCAGCCGTGAACTCATTGAATGGCGGTGCAGGCTAGAAGGGCCGAATGGCCTACTCCTGCACCTATTTTCTATGTTTCTATGTTTCTGGGAGAAGAAATTCCTTCTCAACTCGGTTTTAAATTGGCTCCCCCGTATTTTGAGGCTGTGCCCCCTAGTTCTAGTCTCCCCGACCAGTGGAAACAACCTCTCTGCCTCTATCTTGTCTATCCCTTTCATTATTTTAAATGATTCTATAAGATTACCCCTCATTCTTCTGAACTCCAACAAGTAAAGACCCAGTCTACTCAATCTATCATCATAAGGTAACCCCCTCATCTCCGGAATCAGCTTCGTGAATCGTTTCTGTACCCCCTCCAAAGATAGTATATCCTTCCTTAAGTAAGGTGACCAAAACTGCACGCAGTACTCCAGGTGCGGCCTCACCAATACCCTGTACAATTGCAGCAGGGCCTCCCTGCTTTTGTACTCCATCCCTCTCGCAATGAAGGCCAACATTCCATTCGCCTTCCTGATTACCTGCTGCACCTGCAAACTAACTTTTTGGGATTCATGCACAAGGATCCCCAGGTCCCTCTGCACCGCAGCATGTTGTAATTTCTCTCCATTCAAATAATATTCCCTTTTACTGTTTTTTTTCCCAAGGTGGATGACCTCACATTTTCCGACATTGTATTCCATCTGCCAAACCTTAGCCCATTCGCTTAACCTATCTAAATCTCTTTGCAGCCTCTCTGTGTCCTCTACACAACCCGCTTTCCCACTAATATTTGTGTCATCTGCAAATTTTGTTGCACAACACTCCGTCCCCTCTTCCAGGTCATCGATGTATATTGTAAACAGTTGTGGTCCCAGCACCGATCCCTGTGGCACACCACTAACCACCGATTTCCAACCTGAAAAGGACCCATTTATCCCGACTCTCTGCTTTCTGTCAGCCAGCCAATTCTCTATCCATGCTAATACATTTCCTCTGACTCCGCGTACCTTTATCTTCTGCAGTAATCTTTTGTGTGGCACCTTATCGAATGCCTTTTGGAAATCCGAATACACCACATCCATCGGTACACCTCTATCCACCATGCTCGTTATATCCTCAAAGAATTCCAGTAAATTAGTTAAACATGATTTCCCCTTCATGAATCCATGCTGCGTCTGCTTGATTGCACTATTCCTATCTAGATGTCCCGCTATTTCTTCCTTAATAATAGCTTCAAGCATTTTCCCCACTACAGATGTTAAACTAACCAGCCTATAGTTACCTGCCTTTTGTCTGCCCCCTTTTTTAAACAGAGGCGTTACATTAGCTGCTTTCCAATCCGATGGTACCTCCCCAGAGTCCAGACAATTTTGGTAGATTATAACGAATGCATCTGCTATAACTACGTCTTCGTTACTGGCAAACAGCATCAATATTGGATTTTAGGTTTCCCGTTTGTAATGTATTTGCTTCATGAGTTCTTTGCTTAAGAATTCATAGCAACACATTGCTATTAAGAACGAGTTGGTTTAGTAATAAAGGTTTAACAATCACACTACACATTACCAGTTCATCCATCATCATCATAGGCGGTCCCTCGAACGAGGATGACTTGCTTCCACATGAGTTCACAGATGTTCCAATGAAGGACCTGATATTCCAGATCCCGAACTACACATTGAAGGGTGGAAGATGCCTGTGCGTGGATTTTTTTAACGTGGGCTGACCGTTGCACACCAGCCACCACACGGGCTTGACAGAGCTAGGTCTTGGTCCAGTGGCAAGGGTTAAGCAGGACGACTGGAGACCTGCTCTGCTGCACGGACCCAGCGAGCACACGTATCGCAGTGTGGGCTGGGCCCGTGCTGCCCCGGGCCCTCGGCTCTTCTGGGCCCCGTACCCTCATTTGCCGCACCTCCGCCACGATCTCCCATCGCACCTCTGCACCAAACATTCACCGAAACTCCGCCGCGATCACCCACCGAATCTCAGCCACGATCCCGCAACCCAAAAATTGGGTGCTTGCGAATTAACTTGAAATGATTCCCTCAGCAAAATAGAGCGGCTGGTAAAGATTTGAATCCCTGCTCAGATCAATGGGGGCCAATTTCCTGCTCCACCACAGAGGAAGGTCGGCTGATATCCCGTTCACCAGGATAAATGGGGAACAGCGGGGTTTATTAACAAAGGTTCAACAATCACACTACACATTACCAGTTCATACACCAGGCTCACAACCACCTGCCTCATCGCGGATCCCCTGAACCCAACTGGCTGGGGTTTTATTGAGTCTTGTGAACATCACGTGATTGGCTAAGCCACTCCCAACTCAACAACTATTTTGGTAAAATTTTAACATCAACTGCCTCCTTTTGTAAAACACTAAATCAAGTGCCCCCCTTAAAAGGGGCACGAGAGCCCAAAAATTAACAATTAAAATTTTGACATTAAATGAATCAAATCAAAATTTGGTTGCCGGGGGTGATGATGCACTCCAGTCCCTCCTGCGCCCAACTCTCGCGGAAGGCCGCGAGCGTACCGGTGGACACCGCGTGCTCCATCTCCAGGGACACCCTGGCGCGAACATAACTGTGGAAGAGAGGCAGGCAGTCGGGTTGAACGACCCCCTCGACCGCCCGCTGCCGGGACCGCTTAATGGCCCCCTTGGCCAGGCCCAGGAGCAGTCCTATGAGGAGACCTTCTGACCTGCCCGCTCCCCTCCGCACAGGGTGCTCAAAGATCAGGTCAACAGCTCTACAAACCTGTGAGCATACTTACAGGTGTATACATTACAGCGTTCATTGGGCAGCTGAATTTTAGAGTTTACAATGTCAATCACAAGGCCCTGAGCAATGGTTCTATTAGTAGATATACTGGATGGGTGGGGAGGGGGTGGGGGGGGTGGGAGTGTAACTGGGAGTGGGTTTCAGTTTGAGTCCTGGGCTATTTGAATTCATGAGTATGGTAGTGTTGTCGTTATGTTACTGGCAGCAGGCCGGGGCCATTGTGTTGTGTAATGAGAGAAGATTAATTAGCAATCTCGTTGTGCGAGGCCCCTTGGGGAAGAGTGACCATAATATGGTGGAATTCTGCATTAGGATGGAGAATGAAACATTTAATTCAGAGACCATGGTCCAGAAGTTAAAGAAGGGTAACTTTGAAGGTATGAGGCGTGAATTGGCTAGGATAGATTGGCGAATGATACTGAAGGGGTTGACTGTGGATGGGCAATGGCAGACATTTAGAGACCGCATGGATGAACTACAACAATTGTACATTCCTGTCTGTCGTAAAAATAAAAAAGGGAAGGTGGCTCAGCCGTGGCTATCAAGGGAAATCAGGGATAGTATTAAAGCCAAGGAAGTGGCATACAAATTGGCCAGAAATAGCAGCGAACCCGGGGACTGGGAGAAATTTAGAACTCAGCAGAGGAGGATAAAGGGTTTGATTAGGGCAGGGAAAATGGAGTACGAGAAGAAGCTTGCAGGGAACATTAAGACGGATTGCAAAAGTTTCTATAGATATGTAAAGAGAAAAAGGTTAGTAAAGACAAACGTAGGTCCCCTGCAGTCAGAATCAGGGGAAGTCATAACGGGGAACAAAGAAATGGCGGACCAATTGAACAAGTACTTTGGTTCGGTATTCACTGAGGAGGACACAAACAACCTTCCGGATATAAAAGGGGTCGGAGGGTCTAGTAAGGAGGAGGAACTGAGGGAAATCCTTATTAGTCGGGAAATTGTGTTGGGGAAATTGATGGGATTGAAGGCCGATAAATCCCCAGGGCCTGATGGACTGCATCCCAGAGTACTTAAGGAGGTGGCCTTGGAAATAGTGGATGCATTGACAGTCATTTTCCAACATTCCATTGACTCTGGATCAGTTCCTATGAAGTGGAGGGTAGCCAATGTAACCCCACTTTTTAAAAAAGGAGGGAGAGAGAAAACAGGGAATTATAGACCGGTCAGCCTAACATCGGTAGTGGGTAAAATGATGGAATCAATTATTAAGGATGTCATAGCAGTGCATTTGGAAAGAGGTAATATGATAGGTCCAAGTCAGCATGGATTTGTGAAAGGGAAATCATGCTTGACAAATCTTCTGGAATTTTTTGAGGATGTTTCCAGTAGAGTGGACAAGGGAGAACCAGTTGATGTGGTATATTTGGACTTTCAGAAGGCTTTCGACAAGGTCCCACACAAGAGATTAATGTACAAAGTTAAAGCACATGGGATTGGGGGTAGTGTGCTGACATGGATTGAGAACTGGTTGTCAGACAGGAAGCAAAGAGTAGGAGTAAATGGGTACTTTTCAGAATGGCAGGCAGTGACTAGTGGGGTACCGCAAGGTTCTGTGCTGGGGCCCCAGCTGTTTACACTGTACATTAATGATTTAGACGAGGGGATTAAATGTAGTATCTCCAAATTTGCGGATGACACTAAGTTGGGTGGCAATGTGAGCTGCGAGGAGGATGCTGTGAGGCTGCAGAGCGACTTGGATAGGTTAGGTGAGAGGGCAAATGCATGGCAGATGAAGTATAATGTGGATAAATGTGAGGTTATCCAATTTGGTGGTAAAAACAGAGAGACAGACTATTATCTGAATGGTGACAGATTAGGAAAAGGGGAGGTGCAAAGAGACCTGGGTGTCATGGTACATCAGTCATTGAAGGTTGGCATGCAGGTACAGCAGGCGGTTAAGAAAGCAAATGGCATGTTGGCCTTCATAGCGAGGGGATTTGAGTACAAGGGCAGGGAGGTGTTGCTACAATTGTACAGGGCCTTGGTGAGGCCACACCTGGAGTATTGTGTACAGTTTTGGTCTCCTAACCTGAGGAAGGACATTCTTGCTATTGAGGGAGTGCAGCGAAGGTTCACCAGACTGATTCCCGGGATGGCGGGTCTGACCTATCAAGAAAGACTGGATCAACTGGGCTTGTATTCACTGGAGTTCAGAAGAATGAGAGGGGACCTCATAGAAACGTTTAAAATTCTGATGGGTTTAGACAGGTTAGATGCAGGAAGAATGTTCCCAATGTTGGGGAAGTCCAGAACCAGGGGTCACAGTCTAAGGATAAGGGGAAGCCATTTAGGACCGAGATGAGGAGGAATTTCTTCACCCAGAGAGTGGTGAACCTGTGGAATTCTCTACCACAGAAAGTTGTTGAGGCCAATTCACTAAATATATTCAAAAAGGAGTTAGATGAAGTCCTTACTACTCGGGGGATCAAGGGGTATGGCGAGAAAGCAGGAATGGGGAACTGAAGTTGCATGTTCAGCCATGAACTCATTGAATGGCGGTGCAGGCTAGAAGGGCCGAATGGCCTACTCCTGCACCTATTTTCTATGTTTCTATGTTTCTATTGGAGGGAGCAGCGTGCGGCGGCATACCACTGCAGGGAGCAGTGCGGCTGTTGCAGGAGGGCGACGCTGACTGCAGTGCGGGCAGGTACAGCAGGAGTGGTGAGGTCGGGGCGAAGGAGTGGCAAGAGTTCGTAGAGGGATGTGATCGGGGCCCAGGAGCGGCGTGAGATCGGGGCCCAGGAGCGGCGAGGGCCCAGGGGCAGCATGGGTCAGACACCGCGATATGAGCGCGCACTAGGTCCGTGCAGCAGAGCAGGTCTCCAGTCGTCCTGGTTAACCCTTGCCACTGGACCAAGACCTAGCTCGGTCAAGCCCGTGTGGTGGCTGGTGTGTAACGGCCACCCCACGTTAAAAAAATCCACTCACAGGCATCTTCCACCCTTCAGGATGTAGTTCGGGATTTGGAATATTAGGTCCTTCATTGAAACACCTGTGAACTCATCCCTTTTTGGTGTGGGAGCAAGTCATCCTCGCTTCGAGGGACCGCCTATGAAGATGATGATGTTGCTGATGGTTATGTTACTGGACGAGTGGTCCAGTAACCTGGATGAATAATGTGAGTTCAAATCCCACTGTGACAGTTTTGAGAATTTGAATTCGGTTTTTAAAATCCAGTGTCAGTAAAGATTGGACAATAAAAAGCGCGTGTCAGTAAAAGTGTCGGATTGTCGTAAAAACCCACCTGGTTGGATAATGCCCCTTCGGGAAGAAAACCCACCATTCTCACCCGGTCTGGGCCTACATGTGACTCCAGTCCCCCACGCCAACGTGGTTGACTGCTAACTGCCCCCTGAAATGTCCCAGCGAGCCACTCAGCTGACAAAGATACGCTCATCCCTCAAGTACCTTAACTCTCCCATCAGAGCATTTGAACTAGAAGCAATTCCACACTATAACTGAGTCATGAGCTGCTATCGACTAGAGTAAGTCCAAGGCTTTTCATAGGTTGGGGGCCTATTCTGTGATCAAATACTCACTGTTATGTATGTTAACTGGGTTTTACCTGCCACCGGAGGGCGCGACTGTCGGAGTCCGAATGGTCACTGGCAGACACGTGCAAGCCGTGTATATAATGTTGGCAGCCATGTTGATTCCTCACTTTGAGAATTAATAAACTGGAGTAAGGTCATGTCTGAACTAGCTCACTGTACTTAGCCTCATGGAGTTATTCGATACTTAACAATTGGCGACGAGTTAAAAATATGAACTTTCATGCAACCATGTCTGATGGAATTTTGGAGAGATTCATGGAAGGGGAAAACTGGGAGGATTTCACTGATCGCCTCGGCCAGTACTTCGTAGCCAATAGATTGGAAGGAATCGATAACGCAACTAAGCGTAGGGCAGTTCTCCTCACCATTTGTGGGTCAAAGATTTATGGCCTGATCAATAATCTACTCTCACCGACTCGTCCAATGGATAAGATTTACGATGAATTGTGTACGCTGGTTCAGAACCACTTTAAACCGAAGGAAAGCATCATCATGGCAAGGTATCATTTCTATACGGACAATCACTCCAAGGGCCAGGACGTGGCTAGGCCGTGCAACTTCGAAGCTGCGTTGGAGGAAATGCTGCGGGACTTTTTGGTGCTTGGCATTGGCCATGAGGTCATCCTTCGAAAGCTGCTGGTTGCTGAATCTCTAGACCTGAGCAGGGCCATCACGATTGCCCAGGCATGTATGTCCATGGACGAAAACTCGAAACAGATATCTTCCCAGCATCGAAACTCACCGGCAAGTACTGTGCATAAAATAATATCGTCAGCAAGCAGAGCTGCACATGGCAGGGCCGACTCGTCCGCGTTCGTACGACCTGTAACTGCTCAAAGTCCGCCATCGGGAGTGAATGAAATCTCGTCTTGTTGGCGTTGTAGGGGCTATCTTTGGGCCCATCAATGCCGATTCAAGCAATATATGTGCAAAGGCTGTGCAACTATGAGCACCTTCAGCGAATGTGTCCACAACCGAGCAAGCGTGCTGCGACACACCACGTGGCTGAGGATGATCGATCCAGCGTGGATCAAGCGGTACAGGCAACACAACCTGAGGTACAGGACAAAGTGTATGGGGTACATTCTTTTACCAAAAGTCCTCCGATAATGCTGGAAGTTAAATTAAATGGGGTTCCAGTATCAATGGAATTGGACACGGGTGCGAGTCAGTCAATAATGAGCCAGAGGGCTTTCAAAAAGCTGTGGGACACTAAGGCAAAAAGACCCAAACTGAGCCCAATCAATGCGAAGCTGCATACCTACACCAAAGAGCTCATACCAATCATTGGCAGCGCGGCAGTAAAGGTATCGTACGATGGAGCTGTGCATGATTTATCGTTGTGGACAGTTCCAGGCAATGGCCCACCGCTGTTCGGCAGGAGTTGGCTTGAGAAAATTAAATGGAACTGGAATGATATTAAAGCCTTATCATCAGTGGATGACACTCCGTGTGCTCAAGTGCTGAGCAAGTTTCTCTCATTGTTCGAACCAAGCACGGCAACTTCACGGGAGCCAAGGTGCAGATCCACCTAGGCCCGGATGCAAGACCCATCCATCACAAGGCTCGGGCGGTTCCGTACATGATGAGGGGGAAGGTCGAGATCGAACTGGACAGACTTCAACGGGAAGGAATCATATCACCAGTCGAGTTCAGCGAATGGGCCAGCCCAATTGTCCCGATGTTGAAAAGTGATGGCACGGTCAGGATCTGCGGCGACTACAAGGTAACGATCAACCGAGTCTCGATACAGGATCAGTATCCGTTACCCAAGGCTGACGACCTGTTAGCAACGCTAGCGGGGGGGAAGTCGTTCACCAAATTGGACTTGACCTCCGCTTACATGACACAGGAGCTGGTCGAATCTTCGAAAAAACTGACGTGTATCAACAGGCACAAAGGTCTGTTTATATACCACAGGTACCCTTTCAGAATTCGCTCGGCGGCAGTCATATTTCAGAGAAACATGGAGAGTTTGCTGAAGTCCGTCCTGAGAACCGTCGTGTTCCAAGATGACATCCTGATCACCGGTCGTGACACCACCGAACACCTGCACAACCTGGAAGAGATTCTACATCGTCTGGACAGAGTGGGACTCAGGCTAAAACGCTCCAAGTGCGTTTTCATGGCACCAGAAGTCGAATTCCTGGGGAGAAAGATTGCAGCAGACGGCATCAGGCCTACGGACTCGAAGACAGAGGCAATCAAGAATGCACCCAGACCCCAGAGTGTGACGGAGCTGCGTTCATTCCTGGGTCTTCTCAAGTATTTCGGTAACTTTCTATCCAGTGTGAGCACATTGCTAGAGCCCTTGCACATGTTGCTGAGAAAGGGTAATGACTGGGTTTGGGGCAAATCTCAAGACAGAGCCTTTAAGAGGGCCAGGAACCTGCTATGTTCCAATAAATTACCGGTACACTAGACCCATGTAAGCGGTTAGTGCTGGCCTGCGACGCCTCATCATATGGGGTCGGTTGTGTGCTCCAGCAAGCCAATATATCAGGCAAACTCCAACCAGTTGCATACACGTCCAGAAGTCTGTCTAAGGCTGAAAGAGCCTATAGTATGGTCGAGAAAGAGGCTTTAGCATGCGTATATGGGGTTAGGAAAATGCACCAATACCTGTTTGGGCTTTGTTTGAGCTTGAAACAGACCACAAGCCGCTCATTTCATTGTTTTCTGAGAGCAAAGGTATAAACACCAATGCCTCGTCCCGCATCCAAAGATGGGCACTGACATTATCCGCTTATGATTATGTCATCCGCCACAGACCAGGCACTGAAAACTGTGCTGATGCGTTTAGCCGGCTACCATTGCCCACAACCGGGGTGGAAATGCCGCAGCCCACAGACTTGCTGCTGGTCATGGATGCCTTCGAGAGCGAAGGGTCACCCATCACGGCTCGCCACATTAGGACCTGGACCAGCCAGGATCCTGTACTGTCAAGCGTAAAAAGGTATGTCCTAAATAGAAATTGGTCTGCCATTCCCAGGGAAATGCAGGATGAAATTAAGCCTTATAGCCGCCGCAAAGATGAATTGTCTATTCAGTCTGATTGCCTGTTGCGGGGTAATCGTGTTGTTATGCCAAAAAAAGGCAGGGAAACTTTTGTGCGAGATTTACACAATACCCACCCAGGCATTGTCATGATGAAGGCCATTGCCAGGTCTCACGTTTGGTGGCCCGGCATTGACTCGGACTTGGAGTTATGCGTGCATCAGTGCAACACTTGCATGCAACTGAGTAACGCACCTGTGCAGGCTCCCCTGAGTTTGTGGTCATGGCCATCCAAACTGTGGTCAAGGATCCACATAGACTTTGCCGGCCCCTTTCTCGGCAAAATGTTTATAGTGGTAGTGGAAGCTTACTCCAAATGAATTGAATGCGTAATCATGTCATCCAGCACGTCCACAGCCACTATTGAAAGCCTCCGGGCCATGTTCCCCACCTATGGCCTGCCCGACATCCTTGTCAGCGACAACGGACCGTGTTTCATCAGTTTGGAGTTCCACGAGTTTATGACTCGTAATGGCATCAAGCATGGCAGGTCTGCCCCTTTCAAACCCACGTCTAACGGTCAAGCGGAGTGGGCTGTCAAAATCATTAAGCAGAGCCTAAAACGCGTGACTCACGGTTCCCTATAGACCTGCTTGTCCCGCATTCTGCTCAGTTACCGGACGAGACCCCACTTGCCGAGCTGTTAATGAAGAGAGGCCTCAAAACCAGGCTCTCCCTTGTACATCCGGATCGCAATGATCACGTCGAAACCAGAAGGCAACGGCAGCAATGGTACCACGATCGCGTGGCTGTATCACATGACATTGCTGTTCATGACTCTGTGTATGTCCTGAGTTATGGTCATGGTCCAAAGTGGGTTGCTAGCTCGGTTTTGGCCAAGGAGGGGAACAGGGTGTTTGTAGTCAAACTGTTAAATGGCCAAACGTGCAAGAGGCTCATCGACCAAACCAAACTGTGATTCACAGACAACCCAGAACAAACTGAAGATGACATCATCATCGACCAACCAACACACATCCAACCATCATTTGACCCTTGTGTCATTCACGAAGACGAACCTGTCAGACTGACTGCTCCGCAATGCAGCAATGGTCCTACTAACTCACCCAAGCTTGGGTTGGAACTGAGAAGATCAACCAGGGAGCAGAAGGCCCCGGACCATCTCAACTTGTAAATACAACCTGTACCAAGGACTTTGAGGGGAATGATATTATGTATGTTAACTGGGTTTTACCTGCTACTGGAGGGCACGACTGTCAGAGTCCTAATGGTCACTGGCAGACACGTGCAAGCCGTGTATATAATGTTGGCAGCCATGTTGAAGCCTCACTTTGAGAATAAATAAACTGGAGTAAGGTCATGCCTGAACTAGCTCACCGTACTTAGCCTCGTGGAGTTATTCGATACTTAACACTCACACGATGTGCTCCAGACTTTAAAACCGTGGAGGAGTTTCACTGTAATAAACTGTTCTGACTTTAACCTGTGCAGCTTGAGTTTGGGCGCGGGGGGAGGGGGGGGGGGGAAATGTTAACCTAACCTGCCCGCCGGGAAACTGACCGGATCGGTTGCAACGCGGGTTTTTACACCCCTCCTGATTTTACTCACCATTGAGGTCACCAGAGAAATAGCACGGCAACACTAAATGTCTGGGCTCACACACAAACTACGACCATTCTGATGATGTACCCAGTGTGAGTCGCCATCCAGCTTATCCTGGTAAATGGGGTATCAGCCGAGCTTTCTCTGTGGTGGAGCAGGAAATTGGCCCCCATTGGTCTGAGCAGGGATTCAAATCTTTGCCGGCCGCTCTAGTTTACAAGTGCAGCCACTGTGGTGTTGGACATTTTGCGCACAGCAGCTCCCACAGGCAGCAACTGAATAAATAACCAGCAAATCTAACTTTGGGTGGGTCGGTTGGGGGCGGAGTGTTGGCCAGGCCACCAGGAGGCTGCAAAAAGTGCCACCAGGACCTTTTACATCCATCTGAACAGGCAGACAGGGCCTCGGTTCAACATCTCATCATCAGGACAGCACCTCCGGCAGTGCAGCGCTGCACTGAAGTATTGGCCCAAGCCCAATTCTAGGCCGCTACTTCAATGCAGTGCCTCTTTCTGCTGAGCCAAGCTGACACCTAAAGGCAGGTGCTGCCGTGTCCATGTCGAAGGGGCATCTGCTGCTTTCGATCATGGCTACCCCCACATACGTTGTGAAGAGAGCTGGACAAAAATTGGGCGCTTGCGAATTAACTTGAAATGATTCCCCCCGCAAACTAGAGCAGCCGGCAAAGATTTGAATCCCTGCTCAGACCAATGGGGGCCAATTTCCTGCTCCACCACAGAGGAAGCTCGGCTGATACCCCATTTACCAGGATAAGCGGGGAGCAAGCTTCTGCTGAAGTTACGACAGCGGAGTGGGTGAATCGCCAAGGAAATTCTACCCCCTCCCCCCCGCCGCCTCACCTCCAAAAAGAAAGACTGCATTTCGATAGCACCTTTCACAACCTCAGGGCGTCCCAAAGCGCTTTACAACCAATGAAGTGCTTTTGGAGTGTAGTCACTGTTGTAATGTGGGAAACGCCGCAGCCAATTTGCGCACAGCAAGCTCCCAATGTGATAATGACCAGACAATCTGTTTTAGTGATGTTGGTTGAGGGATAATTATTGGCCAGGACACCGGGGATAAACCCTCTGCTCTTCTTCAAAATAGCACCATGGGATCTTTTGCGTCCACCTGAGAGAGCAGATGGGGCCTCGGTTTAATGTCTCATCTGAAGGACGGCCCCTCCGACAGTGCAGCACTCCCTCAGCACTGCACTGGAGGGTCAGCCTGGATTACTCTGGAGTGGGACTTCGAGCCCATGGCCTTCTGACGCAAGAGGCAAGAGTGCTACCCACTGAGCCACGACTGACAAGGACACCCGGTCAGCCAATACCTAGTTCTAGCGGTTGCTTGAGCGAGGACAAGGCTGGAGCTGTACTGTGAGCAGACCCGCCCGCTCAACCCGAGTCAGCAAATGGCGTGCGGCACAAGGAGACTCAGAGAAAGGAAGAAAATAACGGAACCTAAGTAGGGAACATAAATAAATAAAAAGATTTTGATCAAAAGCTCACACCAGTTCACACCAGAGCTTGGAAACGAATTTAGCTGTGACAGTGCCATTCAACCCCCTCGAATGTGTTTCAGTATTGTAATTCCATCTTAAATAGCTGTTATTCTATCTGTAACACATGGGCTGTTGGCAGTTTCACACAGTGATTAAATAATGCAGCACCAATTTAGCTTATCTTCCACTCTTTCACCAGCTGATAAGGTTTTGGATGAGGGTGCCACTCTGGCACTGTCTTCGCTTGGCTTTCAGTTTCGTCCCATGGAAGAAATGTTCCTTTTAAAGTGACCCTGTGCAACTTGTTCAGTGGACAGCCCAGCATGGCACTGCGACGTTCAGGCCAGAAAGATCCCAGGATGGTTCCTGGTTTGGTGCTATGTTAGCTGAGTCAGTACTCACATAGAGTCTACAGCACAGAAACAGCCCATTCGGCCCAACTGGTCTGTGCCGGTGTTTATGCTCCACACGGCCCTCCTCCCACCCCTCTTCATCTCACCCCATCAACATATCCTTCTATTCCTTTCTCCCTCGTGTCTTTATCTAGCTTCCCCTTAAATGTATATATTGCTATTCGCCTCAACTACTCCCTGTGGTGGCAAGTTCCACATTCTCACCACTCTCTGGGTAAAGAAGTTTCTTCTGAATTCCCTATTGCATTTATTAGTGACTGTCTTATATTTATGAAATATTTCTATATATACAGTTGTGCACAGTTTTGGTCTCCTTACCTAAGGAAGGATATACTTGCCATTGAGGGAGTGCAACGAAGGTTCACCAGACTGATTCCTGGGATGGGGGGGATTGCCCTATGAGGAGAGATTGAGTAGACTAGGCCTATATTCTCTAGTGTTTAGAAGAATGAGAGGTGATCTCATTGAAACATACAAAATTCTTACAGGGCTTGACAGGGTAGATGCAGGGAGGATGTTTCCCCCCGGGCTGGGGAGTCTAGAACCAGGGGTCACAGTCTCAGGATAAGGGGTCGGCCATTTAGGACTGAGATGAGGAGAAATTTCTTCACTCAGAGGGTGGTGAATCTTTGGAATTCTCTGCCCCAGAGGGCTGTAGAGGCTCAGTCGTTGAGTATATTCAAGACAGAGATCGATAGATTTTTGGATATTAAGGGAATCAAGGGATATGGGGATCGGGCGGGAAAGTGGAGTTGAGGTCGAAGATCAGCCATGATCTCATTGAATGGTGGAGCAGGCTCGAGGGGCCAAATGGCCTACTCCTGCTCCTAATTCTTATGTTCTTATGTTCTTATACCTCCCTGCATGTTTGTGCACCTCGGTTTCTTCATTGGTGGTCGACTCTACAGCTTAAGTTGCAGTAAACTTATGTCCCACTGCATTCACAGTGTAACAACTTGATTTTCATTTGTGGCGTACAACATCCGTTCCACATACCCGATAATGATGGTGGGAGGCCCAATTGATTTTGGTGATCGGGATCAACGTTCCCTCTAAGCTGCGCACATGTGCAGCCACGCAATCATCTGCAAGGTCCTGCGCAGGCCGCCCACCGGCTTTTACATTGTAAATTGCGCTCGGGCGCAGAAATTTAAAGGGGCCACGCATTAAAAGAGACAAACTGCGCAGAACAAAGCACAGCTCACAGGGAACATTGACCTGTATTCATCGGGCAACCTCTAGGCAGCTCACCGTTTGGGAGAGCAGGAAATCTGGTGGGCATGGAGTTTACATTGCTGGTGCATGGACAGCGAGTTGTTGAACGGCAGACACAATGGGGATGGCCGAGGCACCCCGATTTTAGGACACTGCGGCGGAGATGCTCACTGAACAAGTCAGGGCCAGGAAAGAGGTCCTGCTTCATTCAGATGGCAGACAGGTGCCACAGTACAAAAAGGCAGCAACCATGGAGAGAGGTGGCTGGGCAGATCAATGTCAGCCGCAGCATTCCCAGGACCTGGCTGCAGTGCCAGAAAATGTTTAATGACCTTACCAGGCCTGCCAAGGTAAGACTCCTCGTCACATCTCTCTATTCTGAATACAGCTCTTGCAAACCGCATTTTCTCCCCAGCATGACCAATCCTTCCTTCTGCCTCGGCACAACCATCTCCTCCAATCACGAAGGGACCTTCACGCCTCCTGCTTACACACAACACCGACTGCTGCCCTTAAGACCGGCACACACATTGTTCTGCTTTTATTTTGTGCGGACTTCGATTCATTCTCACATTTCTCTTAAATTCTTTGATACTTCACGCTGCACACACTTTCGTTTGTCCAGCGACTTCCTCCATTTGCATACTCTTTGCGGTCACCCACTGCAGGATGTCTGGGCTTTTTCTCCTCCTTAACTCTTCCCACATAACTCGCTAGCTCGCTCACACCTGCGTACAGTATGCCATCCTGATGGTTCATCATGCCATGGCTCAGTGGGCAGCACCCTCGCCTTGAAGTCAGAAGGTTGTAGGTTCAAGTCCCACTCAAGGGACTTGAGCAAAAAAATCTAGGCTAACACTCCAGTGCTGCACTGTCGGAGGTGCTGTCTTTTGGATGAGACAGTAAACCGAGGCCCCGCCTGCTCTCTCAGGTGGATGCAAAAGATCCCATGGCACTATTTTCAAAGCAGAGTTCTCCCCAGTGTCCTGACCAATATTTATCCCTCAATCAACATAATAAAAACAGATATGTATGCAGAAGTTTCTCCTCATCTCAGTCCTAAATAGCCGACCCCTTATTCTGAGACTGTGACTCCTGGTTCTAGACTCCCCGGCCAGGGGAAACATCGACCCTGTTAAGCCCTGTAAAAATTTATTTTTCAATGAGATCACCTCTCATTCTTCTAAACTAGAGAATATAGGCCGAGTCTACTCACTCTCTCCTCACAGGACAATCCCCCCATCCCAGGAATCAGTCTGGTGAACCTTCATATGCTCACAGGTTTGTAGAGCTGTTGAGTTGGGAGTGGCTTAGCCAGTCACGTGATGTTCACAAGACCCAATAAAACCCCAGTCAGTTGGGTCTAGGTCATCCACGATGAGGTATCCAGTTGTGAGTCTGGTGGATGAACTGGTAACGTTTATTGTGATTGCTAAACCTTTGTTAATAAACCAACTAGTTCTTAATAGCAATGTGTTGCTATGGATTCTTAAGCGACGAACCCTTGAAGCAAATACATTACAGAGAGGGATGCAGAATTTAGGAGCGCAGCCTACCGAAAAAAAAATTTTCTGCGCGGTAACAATGGCTGAATGCTTCTTCCAGGGTCGGAGAGTGTAGAGGAGTCCACTACCAACTGGTGTGAAGTTCCGGCACATGGCATCAACTCTCTGCAGTCAACATGGAGAGTGTGGTCAGCTCAATGGGTGCAGCAGCTGGGCCCTCCTTATTGGAGTCTGTGGCACCAGTACTAGCATCTTTCAGGGACACTCATACTGGGGCCATGCAGGCTCCAAGCCTCATCATCGCCCCCCCCCCCCACCGTCTTGAACAGACTAGGATATATACTTTTTAATATTCGCTCCTCGGATGTGGGCGTCACTGGCAAGGCTGGCATTTATAACCCATCCCTCATTGCGCTTGAGAAGTTGGTGGTGAACCACTATATGCTTTTTTTTATAGCGATTTGGTACAACTGAGTGGACATTTCAGTCAACCACATTACTGTGGGTCTGGAGTCACATATAGGCCAGACCGGGTAAGGACGGCAGATTTCCTTCCTTAAAGGATATTAGTGAACCAGTTGGGTTTTTACGACAATCCGGTAGTTTCACGGTCACAATTACTGACACATAGAGCCCAAGTTTCCACATGATTTGCGCCTGATTTTTAGGAGCAACTGGTGGAGAACGGACTATCTGAGAAATCGCAATTCTCCACATTTTTTTTTCTGCCGTTCTAGTCAGGTAGAACAGTTCCACTTTGGAACAGAATTTTTTCTTCAAAAGGGGGCGTGTCCGGCCACTGACGCCTGATTTCAAAGTTTCCACAGTGAAAACGTTCTCCAAACTAACTTAGGATGGAGCAAGTGAAGATTTTTGTAGAACTGAAAAAACCTGTTCTACACATTAAAAAATCAGGCGCAGGTTACAAATTAGGCGTCCAGAACGAGGTGGGGGGGGGGGGAGGGAACTCATTAAATTCTACAATAAATCCTTAGTTATACTTCTACAAATATTATACAAATAAATCCAACCTGAATAAAAATTTATAAGCAAAGAAAAGATTAAATAAACCATCTTCCCACCTGTGTGAAAGTGCTTCAGGCAGGGAGAATGCTGCAGTCAGCCTCACAAAACGAGGCAGCCATTCCCGAACGCGGGGGGGGGGGAGGGAGAAAGCCGATCCAGACGGCCAGCGGGTGGGCGGGGACCGACCAACTGAACGCGGGGTGGGGGGGGGGGAGGGAGAAAGCCGATCCAGACGGCCAGCGGGTGGGCGGGGACCGACCGACTGAATGCGGGGGGGGGGGGGGAGAGAGAAAGCCGATCCAGACGGCCAGCGGGTGGGCGGGGACCAACCAACTGAACGCGGGGGGGGGGGGGAGGGAGAAAGCCGATCCAGACGGCCAGCGGGTGGGCGGGGACCAACCAACTGAACGCGGGGTGGGGGGGGGGGGAGGAAGCTGTTCCAGACGGCGGGGAGGGACCCAACCGACCGACCGAACGCAGGGGGGGGGGAAGCCGTTCCAGACGGCGGGCAAGCGAGCGACCGAACGCGGGGGGGTGGGGGGGGGGCGGCGGGGGGGAGCCGTTCCGGGCGGGCGAGCAGGGGGAGGGGGGGGAGTGCGGGCCCGACCGACCGACCGACCGAACGCAGCGGGGGGGGGGGAGGGGGGGGGGGGAGGCGGGGGGAGGGGGGGGAGTGCGGGCCCGACCGACCGACCGACCGAACGCAGCGGGGGGGGGGGAGGCGGGGGGAGGGGGGGGAGTGCGGGCCCGACCGACCGACCGACCGAACGCAGCGGGGGGGGGGGAGGCGGGGGGAGGGGGGGGAGTGCGGGCCCGACCGACCGACCGACCGAACGCAGCGGGGGGGGGGGAGGCGGGGGGAGGGGGGGGAGTGCGGGCCCGACCGACCGACCGACCGACCGACCGAACGCAGCGGGGGGGGGAGTGCGGGCCCGACCGACCGACCGACCGAACGCAGCGGGGGGGGGGGAGGCGGGGGGAGGGGGGGGAGTGCGGGCCCGACCGACCGACCGACCGACCGACCGAACGCAGCGGGGGGGGGGGAGGCGGGGGGAGGGGGGGGAGTGCGGGCCCGACCGACCGACCGACCGAACGCAGCGGGGGGGGGGGAGGCGGGGGGAGGGGGGGGAGTGCGGGCCCGACCGACCGACCGACCGAACGCAGCGGGGGGGGGGGAGGCGGGGGGAGGGGGGGGAGTGCGGGCCCGACCGACCGACCGAACGCAGCGGGGGGGGGAGGCGGGGGGAGGGGGGGGAGTGCGGGCCCGACCGACCGACCGACCGACCGACCGAACGCAGCGGGGGGGGGAGGCGGGGGGAGGGGGGGGAGTGCGGGCCCGACCGACCGACCGAACGCAGCGGGGGGGGGGGAGGCGGGGGGAGGGGGGGGAGTGCGGGCCCGACCGACCGACCGACCGACCGACCGAACGCAGCGGGGGGGGGGAGGCGGGAGGAGGGGGGGAGTGCGGGCCCGACGGAACGCAGCGGGGGGGGGTGGGGGGGGGGGGGGAGAGGAAGCCGTTCCAGATGGTGGGCGGGAAGGAGACAGAAGGCTTGCAGGAAGCCTCAGAAATTGAGGAGCCATTTCCCAACGGCAAAAGGGGGAGGTCGTCGGGAAACGGCTGCCTCAACTTTCTGAGGCTTCCTGCAGCCTTCTCCGTGCTGATGTGCTGATGGCAATGTGCTTTCATTAAAAAATGTCCAAAAACTAAACAGCTACAAAGAACTACAAAAATGGCCGAGTGCCAATGTTTCCTTCACACTGCGCGTGCGCGAACGCTCCAACGCGCACGCGCAGCGTTGCCGGCAGGAAAAAAACGAATTTAAATAGTACCCGCCCCCTCCCACTTACAAAATCGTCGCGAGTGTAGGCTCCGCCCCCCTGGGCGCCGCGCCAAACAGACAAGGAGCTGCAGGGCTCTCCAGAATCGCGCCTTTTTTTTCCGGCGCCGTTTTAGGCCCAGCTCGGAGGGGCGCCCGTTTTTTATCGTGTGGAAACTTGGGCCCTAAGAGCTGGATTTTCGTTTGGAGGCTTCTTCGGGCGCTAACGGCGGCGGGTCGGTGAATTTTGCGCCGGGAAACAGTTTGCGTCGGCAGCCAAAACATTCGGTTGCTGGGCCCTGAGTGTGGGGCGGAGCGCTAAGGGAGCCGTTCCACACCTCTCTGAGGGCGCTAGGCCGGGTGAGCAACTCAAAGTCCCCGGCTCAAGAGCCGGCTTCGGACCGCCCTGAGAGAGGCCTCCCTGGGGAAAAGAATCGCCACAAAAAATATTCTCAATAGATTGATCACCCCAAATAACGATAAATCGCAAAAAGAAAACCAAAAGAACAATCGCACTGATCTCGTGCAGTCATTCCTTCCCTCGCTGCAGTGGGACAGCTCCGACCTCGCGCTTTCTCTGGCGGGTTGGCTACGGGACGCTACGGGGTCCGCGCAGAACAAATTTCGAGGTCGGGACGATACCGGAGACATTGCACACCGGCACGATGCTCCCGGGCGATACTGCTCAGCACCGCCGCAAAACCGCCACCAAATTTTCCGGCAGTGTGCTGAAAGCCTGCCGCCCATTTTCAGACCCATTACTGCCCTTCCAAAGACGCAATCTAACCCGAGCTTTTTATTCCAGATTTATTTAATTAACTAAATTTAAATTCCCCAGCTACCATGGTGGGATTTGAACTCACATCTCCTGATCATTATTCTAGGTCTCTGGATTACTAGACCAGTAACACACCCACTATGCTACCGCTCCCACCACTGTGCTAGTGTTCCATTGCATCATGGATGTCCCCCAGCCTGGTCTCCGGCAGAGTGCTCAGTCGCGACCCCACAGCTGGGACAGACATGCAAGAGGAGTGGTACATCCTGCCCTCTCTCAGGATGACAGCACATCTCGTCGTCCCCTTACCCGATACAGACAACTAATGTGGCTGGCTTAGTGGGGTCACAAGCCAACGGCACTTCACCTTGTCGCACTGGCCAAACTAGAGAAGTTCCTGGGAATGTAAACTCTTCACTCACTGCACCCTCCCCCCACATATGCACATGCCGACGGTTCCGTTACTCTGGTTGACCCACCCATATTCAGCTTCTGTATGAAAGACTTCTGCATTTATATAGCGACTTTAACGTAGCAAAACGTCCCACGGTGCGCTTGTCAGACAAAAATCGACACCGAAGCAAAGAAGGCGATATTAGGAGGGGTGACTAAAAGCTTCATACAAGAGCTGGGTTTTAAGGAGGGTCTGAAAGGAGGTGGAGAGGCTTTTAGCAGGGAATTCCAGAGTGAAAGGTCTAGACCATTGGGCGTCAATGGCAAGGCGGAAAGAGGGCAGGATGCCCAATGTTGTGGATGGAGAAAGAGTCAGACTGAACACTGTGAGCTCAAAGTAAAGTGTGACCTTAGTCTTTTATTGCAGGTCTCCAGAGTGCCTCTCCAACCTGTGAAGCCTCCTTAAATACCTGTGCTCCCAAGGGATTATGGGATCCCTTGGGACTCCAGGGGATGAGCCCTCTGGTGGCTGTACAGAGTAAATACAAGTCCACATATATAACAACACTCCCCCGCAAAGTCAATAGTGTAACTATGTACAATGTGAGTCGATCTGGGGCCCTTCTTGCCCTGGTTGATCGTCTCGGTGTGAAAGCTGGTGTTGTTGAATCATTTGTTGGGCCCTCGCTGGGCTGCTGGGCAACTGGCCTTGCTGGGCTGCCTGGTGTGTTGGGCCCTGCTGGGCTGCTGTGGATGATGGGTTCTGCTTCGTGGTCAACCGTGGTGCCGGTTGCCACTGGTGTGTATGTTGGGGGATCAAAAAAGGTAGGGTCCAAGGTGGGTTGCTCAGGATAGTCCGTGAATCTGAGTTTGATTTGGTCCAAGTGTTTCCGGTGAATGAGTCCATTTGAAAGTTTGACCCGAAACACCCTGCTCCCCTCTTTGGCCACGACAGTGCCAGGAAGCCACTTGGGACCTTGTCCATAATTTAATACAAATAGAGGATCATTGATTTCGATCTCGGGTGACACATTTGCACTATCATGGTATGCACTTTGTTGAAGCCGCCTGCTCGCTACCTGTTTATGTAGATCAGGGTGAACTAACGAGAGCCTTGTCTTAAGTGCCCTTTTCATGAGCAGTTCAGCGGGAGGGACCCCGGTGAGCGAGTGGGGTCTCGTGCGGTAGCTAAGCAGGACTCGGGATAGGCGAGTCTGCAGTGAGCCTTCAGTTACCCTCTTCAAGCCTTGCTTGATGGTTTGCACTGTTCTCTCTGCCTGACCATTGGATGCTGGTTTAAATGGGGCAGATGTGACATGTTTGATCCCATTATGGGTCATGAATTCTTTGAACTCAGCACTGGTAAAAAATGGCCCGTTGTCGCTCACCAGGACATCGGGTAAGCTGTGTGTGACAAACATGGCCCGCAGGCTTTCAGTAGTGGCAGTGGACGTGTTAGCTGACATTATCTCACATTCAATCCACTTGGAGTACGTGTTTACAACCACAAGGAACATTTTACCCAAGAATGGGCCTGCATAGTTTGGAGGGCCAAGACCATAAAATTAGCGGCGCCTCCCTGGGTACATTGCTTAACTGCGAGCATGTATTACATCTGTGAACGCAGGACTCTCAGTCCGCATCGATACCGGGCCACCGCACGTGGGATCTGGCTATCGCTTTCATCATTACGATGGGTGCTGTGGAGGTCATTGATGAAAGTGTCTCTGCCCTTCTTGGGGACCAATACTCGATTGTTCCACAGAAGGCAGTCTGCCTGTATAGACGTTTCATCTTTGCGCCGCTGGAACGGCTTTATCTCTTCCTGCATTTCCACTGGAACACCGGACTAGCTCCCGTGAAGCACACAGTTTTTGACGAGAGATAATAAGGGGTCCTGGCATGTCCAGGTTGTGATCTGCCGGGCAGTGACAGGTGATTGCTCACTCTCAAATGCTTCCATAACCATGGCTAGATCTGCGGGCTGCGCCATTTCCACCCCCGTGGTGGGCAATGGCAGCCTACTGAGAGCATCGGCGCAGTTTTCTGTGCCTGGCCTGTGGCGGATGGCGTAGTTGTATGCGGACAACGTGAGCACCCATCTCTGGATGCGAGCTGATGCGTTGGTATTTATCCCTTTACTCTCGGAGAACAGGGATATAAGTGGCTCATGGTCAGTTTCCAATTCGAATTTTAGCCCAAACAGGTATTGGTGCATTTTCTTTACCCCATAGACACACGCTAACGCTTCTTTTTCAATCATGCTGTAGGCTCTCTCAGCCTTAGACAGACTCCTGGATGCATAAGCAGCCGGTTGCAGTTTCCAGAAATCATTACCTTGTTGCAATACACACCCGACGCTATATGACGATGCATCACATGCTAGTACCAAACGCTTCCATGGATCATACAACACAAGCAATTTGTTTGAGCAGAACAATTTTCTCGCTTTTACAAAGGCATTTTCTTGGCTTTTGCCCCAAACCCATTCTCCCCCTTTTCGTCGTAAGACATGCAGTGATTCTAACAGTGTGCTGAGACCCGGTAAGAAGTTACCAAAGTAGTTAAGGAGTCCCAGAAACGACCGCAGCTCTGTCACATTCTGTGCCTCGGTGCGTTCTCGATTGCCTCCGTCTTCGCGTTGGTGGGCCTGATGCTGTCCGCCGCAATCTTCCTTCCCAAGAACTCCACTTCAGGCGCCAGGAAAACGCACTTCGAGCATTTTAACCTGAGCCCCACACGGTTGAGTCAACTAAGAACCTCCTCCAGGTTCTGCAGATGCTCGACTGTGTTCCGACCTGTGACCAAGATGTCGTCCTGGAAGACCACGGTGTGCGGGACCGACTTCAGTAAACTTTCCATGTTTCTCTGGAATATCGCCGCCGCTGATCGGATTCCAAACGGGCATCTGTTATAAACAAAAAGACCTTTGTACGTGTTGATGCAGGTGAGGGCCTTCGATGATTCCTCCAGTTCCTGCGTCATGTAGGCTGAAGTCAGATCCAGCTTCATGAACGTCTTTCCTCCCGCCAGCGTTGCAAAGAGGTCGTCGGCCTTTGATCGTAGGTATTGGTCCTGCAGGGAGAAACGATTGATAGTTACTTTGTAATCGCCACAGATTCTGACGGTGCCGTCTCCCTTGAGGACTGGGACAATTGGACTGGCCCACTCGCTGAACTCGATCGGTGAAATGATGCCCTCTCTTTGCAGCCGATCTCGCTCGATCTCTAACCTTTCTCTCATCATGAACAGTACTGCTCTCGCCTTGTGATGGATGGGTCGCGCTCCCGGAATTAGTTGGATCTGCACTTTTGCTGCTTGGAATTTCCCGGTGCCTGGTTCGAACAGCGAAGGAAATTTGTTTAAGACCTGGGCACACGAAGTGTCGTCAGCGGGCGATAGCGCTCGGACGTCGTCCCAGTTCCAGCGTATCTTTCCCAGCCAGCTCCTGCTGAGCAGCGTGGGACCATCGCCCGGTACCACTCAGAGTGGTAGCTTGTGCACCACTCCATCGTAGGAGACCTTTACGGTAGCACTGCCGATTACAGGAATCAGTTCTTTCATGTAAGTTCTTAGTTTCGTGCGAACTGGATTAAGACTGGCCTTGAGGCCTTGTTGCACCACAACCTTTCAAAAGTCTTTTTGCCCATAATGGACTGGCTCGCACCTGTGTCCAGCTCCATTGACACCGACCGGGAGTCCATTTAGTTGAACATTCAGCATTATCGGAGGACAATTCGTGGTGAATGTGTGCACCCCATGTACCTCTGCCTCCTCGGTCTGAGGCTCTGGTTCGTCGTGATCCTCCGTGGATCTGTCCTCCTCTGCAACATGGTAGTTTGCAGGTTTGACAGGCTTTGCAGCTCGCCTGCACACTCGTTGGGGATGTCCCATTGTTCCACAGCCCTTGCAAACGTACTCTTTGAATCAGCATGAATGGAAACGATGATCACCCCCGCAGCGCCAACAAGGTGTTAATGGCCTTGCATTCATCACCCTTGATGGTGGACTCTGAGATATCTGCGAACGTGCAGCTGCAGGTATGTGTGACCTGCCCTGTATGTTACAATTCGAAAACAAAATCACTTTGTTCACAGTACTTGTAGCAGCACTTGTGTGCTGAGAGATTTGCTTCGTATTGTCACTGGTGGCAATGAACGCCTGGGCTATCGCTATGGCCTTACTCAAGGTTGGGGTCTCTACAGTCAAACGTTTGCGAAGTATGGTTTCGTGGCCAATGCCAAGTACGAAAAAGTCTCTGAGCATGTGCTCCAAATGTCCTTCAAATTCGCAATGTCCTGCAAGGCGCCTTAGCTCGGCGACCTAACTCCCCACTTCCTGGCCTAAGACCTTTTGTAGATATAGAACTGGTACCTCGCCATCAGAACGCTTTCCTTCGGGTTCAGATGCTCCCGGACCAGTGTGCACAAATCGTCATAAGATTTCTCCGTGGGTTTCGCTGGAGTGAGCAGATTCTTCATGAGGCCATACGTTGGTGCCCCACAGATGGTGAGGAGGATCGCCCTTCGTTTGGCAGCGCTCTCTTCCCCATCTAGCTCGTTGGCCACGAAGTATTGGTCGAGTCGCCCCACAAAAGTTTCCCAATCAACTCCCTCCAAGAATTTCTCCAGGATGCGCACTGTTCTCTGCATCTTTGGGTTCGCCAGTTGTTGTGTATGGAGAAAGAGTCAGACTGAACACTGTGAGCTCAAAGTAAAGTGTGACCGTAGTCTTTTATTGCAGGTCTCCAGGGTGCCTCTCCAACCTGTGAAGCCTCCTTAAATACCTGTGCTCCCAAGGGATTATGGGATCCCTTGGGACTCCGGGGGATGAGCCCTCTGGTGGCTGTACAGAGTAAATACAAGTCCACATATATAACACCCAAGAGGCTGGATTTGGAGGAATTAAGAGTGTTGTAGGGATCGGGAGGGACGAGGCCCTGACGGGTTTTAAAAATGAAGAAAATAATTTTAAATTGGAGGTGTTGGAGGACCAGGAGCCAATTTAGATCAGCAAACACAAGATGATGGGTGAGTGGGAATAAGATACTGGCAGCAGAATCTCGGATGAGCCATGGCTGGAACCATGGATGAGGGTTTTGACAGAAGGTCAAGGCAGGGGTGGAGGCGGGTGATGTTATGAAGATGGAAGTAGATGGTGAGACTCTGGGATCAGAAGCTCAGCTCAGGGTGAAGCAGGGTGCTAAAGTTGCAAAGAGTCTGGTTCAACCTGAGACAGTAGCCAGGGAGCGGGGGGGGAGGGTGGAATTGGTCACTCGGAAATGGCGGTGGTGGATTCCTGTGTCCCCAGTGTTTAACAGGAGACAATTGTGGCTCACCCAGGACTAGATGTTGGACAAGCAGTCTGACAATACAATGGTATTGGAGGGATCGAGAGAGATAGCAGAGAAAGATCGAGCTGGGTGTCGTCAGCGTACGTGTGGAACGTGACACCGTGTCCCCGATATTGGTGATCTTACCGCCCACTGCCGCCTGCTGCCGCCGACTGCCGCCGAGTTTTGCCTCCGGTCTCCCCTCTGTGCCCAGTTTCCACTTGGGCTGCAGCGGGCGGGAGCGGAGTACCACCAGGAACCGTCCTCTGGCGGACAAGTAGCGCAAGTGTCCTCCCGCCCGCCGAGATGCCAGATTGGCGCGGGCGGGAATCGGCGGGAGTCGGCGCCAGCGGGGTGAAGGACCGCCGCGTGGATGTTGATCCAACCCCGACGGTAAGTCCGAAGACCTGCAAGAAAAGGTTCGTGAACATCTTTAAAATTCTTTTTTTACAGCGACTTACCTGGATGTGGTCCCCTGAAGGTGTTCCGGTGTTTTTTTTTTGGTTATGTTTTTTACTTTTCAGAGTTCCCCCCTCTCCCTCGGCCTGTATCAATCCTCAGCGGCACTTGGGCGGCAAGCTCATTTGCCGACGAGATTGAGAGCTCCTGCCCGCTGCCGCCCAGATTGATGTCGTAAGCCGTTATTTTGCCGCCGGGCGGTACTTCCACCTCTTTTAGAGGAATCTTCCTGGCAAAGTACCGCCCGGTCTCTCGGCGGCCATCGGCGGTCCTTTGGGCGGCATTTGGGCGGGCCTTAGCCTTCACCAATTTCGGGCCCTATGCCTTCGGGTGATGTCGCCGAGAGGCAGCATGTAGATAAGAAATAGGAGGAGGGCCAAGGATAGATCTTTGGGGGACTCCAGAGGTAACAGTGCAGGGGCAGGAAGAGAAGATGGCCTGGCTCTGATTGGATAGATAAGAGTGGAATCTAGTGAGGACAGTCCCACTGAGCTGGACAGTGGAGAAGAGGCGTTGGAGGAAGATGGTTTGGTCAACTGTATCAAAGACCACAGACAGGTCGAGAAGGACGAGGAGGGATAGTTTACCACAGTCACAGTCACATAGGATGTCATTTGTGACTTTGATTGGGGCCGTTTCAATGCTGTGTCGAGGGTGGAAACCTGATTGGAGGAATTATAGCATGGAGTTGCGGGAAAGTTGGACATGGATTTGAGAGGCAACAACACGTTCAAGAACGTTTGAGAGGAGAAGAAGTTTGGAGATGGGGTGGTGGTTTAGAAGGACACAGGGATCAAGAGTAATTATTTTGAGTTAATGATGCTGGTTTTGAATGGGAGGGGGGGTAGTACCTGATGAGAGAGAACCATTTACAATGTCAGCTAGCATGGGAGCCAGGAAAGGAAGTTAGGTGGTCAACATTTTAGCGGGAATGGGGTTAAGGGAGCAGGAGATGGGTTTCATGGACAATGCACTGACAGAATGGTGTAAAAGCAATGTGTCATACAAGAGACATTATTACTTTGGCATCCAGTGGCAGATATTTGAGGTTTTGCAACTATACAATATAGTAGTCGAGTCCTGTGCTTTGCATATAATTAAACTATCATGCAGTTACTGCATTACCAAATTTTAGTCTGTATATCTTGCACAATGACAAGCCTTGCATCTACTTTTGCTATTATGGTTATTTAGTACAAGCAAGAATGAACAAAGAAATATGTCAGCTTGACTTTTTAAGAATGACTGTACGTTGATAATCAGTGTAACATGAAAGAGAATGAAACAAATTAGCAGCTTTCAAAGTATAGACGCATCTCGATAAGCAATTAGCAGATTATCACGAAGAGGCAGCATGTGGACAAGGAATAGGAGAGCAAGGTGAATCTTTGGAGATTACCTGAGGGAACTGTGGAGGGCGGGAGAAGATGTGCAGGCTATGTTAGGACAGATATTCAATGGCATTACCATCGCTGAATCCCCCATCATTATTATCCTGGGGGTCACCATTGACCAGAAACTTAACTGGGCCAGCCACATAAATACTGTGTCAACAAGAGCAGGTCAGAGGCTGGGTATTCTGTGGTGAGTGTCTCACCTCCTGACTCCCCCAAAGCCGTTCCACCATCTACAAGACACAAGTCAGGAGTGTGATGGAACACTCTCCACTTGCCTGGATGAGTGCAGCTCCAACAACACTCAAGAAGCTCGACACCATCCAGGACAAAGCAGCCGCTTGATTGGCATCCCATCCACCACCTTCAACATTCACTCCCTCCACCACCGGCGCCCCCTGGCTGCAGTGTGCACCATCTACAAGATGCACTGCAGCAACTCACCAAGGCTTCTTCGGCAGCACCTCCCAAACCCGCGACCTCTACCACCTGGAAGGAAAAGAGCAGCAGGCGCATGGGAACACCACCACCTCCACGTTCCCCTCCAAGTCACACACCATCGTGAATTGGAAATATATTGGCCGTTCCTTCATCGTTGCTGGGTCACAATCCTGGAGCTCCCTCCTGAACAGCACTGTGGGAGCACCTTGGTGAGAGGGGAGCGACCTGTCAAAAGCCCAGCGGGAGATCGAGAGCCAGCGGCAGTTGGTGAGAGGGGAGCGACCTGTCAAAAGCCCAGCGGGAGATCGAGAGCCAGCGGCAGTTGGTGAGAGGGGAGCGACCTATAAAAGGCCCAGTGGGAGATCGAGAGCCAGCGGCAGTTGGTGAGAGGGGAGCGACCTATAAAAGGCCCAGCGGGAGATCGAGAGCCAGCGGCAGTTGGTGAGACGCGGGAGCGACCTATAAAAGGCCCAGCGGGAGATCGAGAGCCAGCAGCAGTTGGTGAGAGGGGAGCGGCCTATAAAAGGCCCAGCGGGAGATCGAGAGCCAGCGGCAGTTGGTGAGAGGGGAGCAGCCTATAAAAAGCCCAGCGGGAGATCGAGAGCCAGCAGCAGTTGGTGAGAGGGGAGCGGCCTATAAAAGGCCCAGCGGGAGATCGAGAGCCAGCGGCAGTTGGTGAGAGGGGAGCGGCCTATAAAAGGCCCAGCGGGAGATCGAGAGCCAGCAGCAGTTGGTGAGAGGGGAGCGACCTATAAAAGGCCCAGCGGGAGATCGAGAGCCAGCAGCAGTTGGTGAGAGGGGAGCAGCCTATAAAAGGCCCAGCAGGAGATCGAGAGCCAGCAGCAGTTGGTGAGAGGGGAGCGGCCTATAAAAGGCCCAGCGGGAGATCGAGAGCCAGCGGCAGTGGGTGAGAGGGGAGCAGCCTATAAAAGGCCCAGCGGGAGATCGAGAGCCAGCGGCAGTTGGTGAGAGGGGAGCAGCCTATAAAAGGCCCAGCGGGAGATCGAGAGCCAGCGGCAGTTGGTGAGAGGGGAGCGACCTATAAAAGGCCCAGCGGGAGATCGAGAGCCAGCGGCAGTTGGTGAGAGGGGAGCGACCTATAAAAGGCCCAGCGGGAGATCGAGAGCCAGCAGCAGTGGGTGAGAGGGGAGCAGCCTATAAAAGGCCCAGCGGGAGATCGAGAGCCAGCGTACCGGTGCAGCTACAGGGGGAGAGAAAGCAAAATAGAAGTAGAAAGTAATCAAAAAGTGACGTCACAGCCAATGTGGTAAGTGATTGGCTGGTGATTGGTGAGTAGCTTTTCTTTTCTTTTTTATATCAGTAAGTGAACTGCAACATTGTTATTACCAATTTAAGGGTATCTAAGGTTAAGACATGGCAGGAGAGCTCGGCCATGTGATATGCTCCTCCTGTACCATGTGGGAACTCGGGGACACTTCCGGTGTCCCTGGGCGCTACGTGTGTGGGAAGTGTATCCGCCTCGAGCTCTTGACGGTCCGCGTTGCGGAATTGGAGCTGAGGGTGGATTCACTCTGGAGCATCCACGATGCTGAGAATGACGTGAGTATCACGTATAGTGAGTTGGTCTTACCGCAGGAGAAGGGTCCACAGCCAGATAGGGAATGGAAGACCAGCAGGAAGAGCAGTGCAAGAAAGATAGTGCAGGGGTCCCCTGTGGTCATCCCCCTGCAAAACAGATACACTGCTTTGAGTACTGTTGGGGAGGATGACTCATCAGGGGAGGGCAGCAGCAGCCAAGTTCATGGCACCGTAGGTGGCTCTGCTGCAAAGGAGGGCAGGAAAAAGAGTGGGAGCGCGATAGTGATAGGGGATTCGATGGTGAGGGGAATAGATAGGCGTTTCTGCGGACGCAACCGAGACTCCAGGATGGTATGTTGCCTCCCTGGTGCAAGGGTCAAGGATGTCTCGGAGCGGGTGCAGGACATTCTGAAATGGGAGGGAGAACAGCCAGTTGTCGTGGTGCACATTGGTACCAACGACATAGGTAAAAAAAGGGATGAGGTCCTACGAAAAGAATTTAAGGAGCTAGGAGCTAAATTAAAAAGTAGGACCTCAAAAGTAGTAATCTCGGGATTGCTACCAGTGCCACGTGCTAGTCAGAGTAGGAATCGCAGGATAGCGCAGATGAATACATGGCTTGAGCAGTGGTGCAGCAGGGAGGGATTCAAATTCTTGGGGCATTGGAACCGGTTCTGGGGGAGGTGGGACCAGTACAAACCGGACGGTCTGCACCTGGGCAGGTCCGGAACCAATGTCCGAGGGGGAGTGTTTGCTAGTGCTGTTGGGGAGGAGTTAAACTAATATTGCAGGGGGATGGGAACCTATACAGGGAGACAGAGGGAGACAAAAATGAGGCAAAAGCAAAAGACAGAAAGGAGATGAGGAAAAGTGGAGGGCAGAGAAACCCAAGGCAAAGAACAAAAAGGGCCACTGTACAGCAAAATTCTAGAAGGACAAAGGGTGTTAAAAATGCAAGCCTGAAGGCTTTGTGTCTTAATGCAAGGAGTATCCGCAATAAGGTGGATGAATTAACTGTGCAAATAGATGTTAACAAATATGATGTGATTGGGATTACGGAGACGTGGCTCCAGGATGATCAGGGCTGGGAACTCAACATCCAGGGGTATTCAACATTCAGGAAGGATAGAATAAAAGGAAAAGGAGGTGGGGTAGCATTGCTGGTTAAAGAGGAGATTAATGCAATAGTTAGGAAAGACATTAGCTTGGATGATGTGGAATCTATATGGGTAGAGCTGCAGAACACTAAAGGGCAAAAATCGTTAGTGGGAGTTGTGTACAGACCTCCAAACAGTAGTAGTGATGTTGGGGAGGGCATCAAACAGGAAATTAGGAGTGCATGCAATAAAGGTGCAGCAGTTATAATGGGTGACTTTAATATGCACATAGATTGGGCTAGCCAAACTGGAAGCAATACGGTGGAGGAGGATTTCCTGGAATGCATAAGAGATGGTTTTCTAGACCAATATGTCGAGGAACCAACTAGGGGGGAGGCCATCTTAGACTGGGTGTTGTGTAATGAGAGAGGATTAATTAGCAATCTCATTGTGCGAGGCCCCTTGGGGAAGAGTGACCATAATATGGTGGAATTCTGCATTAGGGTGGAGAATGAAACAGTTAATTCAGAGACCATGGTCCAGAACTTAAAGAAGGGTAACTTTGAAGGTATGAGGCATGAATTGGCTAAGATAGATTGGCTAATGATACTTAAGGGGTTGACTGTGGGTGGGCAATGGCAGACATTTAGAGACCGCATGGATGAATTACAACAATTGTACATTCCTGTCTGGCGTAAAAATAAAAAAGGGAAGGTGGCTCAACCGTGGCTATCTAGGGAAATCAGGGATAGTATTAAAGCCAAGGAAATGGCATACAAATTGGCCAGAAATAGCAGCGAACCTGGGGACTGGGAGAAATTTAGAACTCAGCAGAGGAGGACAAAGGGTTTGATTAGGGCAGGGAAAATGGAGTACGAGAAGAAGCTTGCAGGGAACATTAAGGCGGATTGCAAAAGTTTCTATAGGTATGTAAAGAGAAAAAGGTTAGTAAAGACAAACGTAGGTCCCCTGCAGTCAGAATCAGGGGAAGTCATAACGGGGAACAAAGAAATGGCAGACCAATTGAACAAGTACTTTGGTTCAGTATTCACTAAGGAGGACACAAACAACCTTCCGGATATAAAAGTGGTCAGAGGGTCTATTAAGGAGGAGGAACTGAGGGAAATCTTTATTAGTCGGGAAATTGTGTTGGGGAAATTGATGGGATTGAAGGCCGATAAATCCCCAGGGCCTGATGGACTGCATCCCAGAGTACTTAAGGAGGTGGCCTTGGAAATAGCGGATGCATTGACAGTCATTTTCCAACATTCCATTGACTCTGGATCAGTTCCTATCGAGTGGAGGGTAGCCAATGTAACCCCACTTTTTAAAAAAGGAGGGAGAGAGAAAGCAGGGAATTATAGAATGGTCAGCCTGACCTCAGTAGTGGGTAAAATGATGGAATCAATTATTAAGGATGTCATAGCAGCGCATTTGGAAAATGGTGACATGATAGGTCCAAGTCAGCATGGATTTGTGAAAGGGAGATCATGCTTGACAAATCTTCTGGAATTTTTTGAGGATGTTTCCAATAAAGTGGACAAAGGAGTACCAGTTGATGTGGTATATTTGGACTTTCAGAAGGCTTTCGACAAGGTCCCACACAGGAGATTAATGTGCAAAGTTAAAGCACATGGGATTGGGGGTAGTGTGCTGACGTGGATTGAGAACTGGTTGTCAGACAGGAAGCAAAGAGTAGGAGTAAATGGGTACTTTTCGGAATGGCAGGCAGTGACTAGTGGGGTACCGCAGGGTTCTGTGCTGGGGCCCCAGCTGTTTACATTGTACATTAATGATTTAGATGAGGGGATTAAATGTAGTATCTCCAAATTTGCGGATGACACTAAGTTGGGTGGCAGTGTGAGCTGCGAGGAGGATGCTATGAGGCTACAGAGTGACTTGGATAGGTTAGGTGAGTGGGCAAATGCGTGGCAGATGAAGTATAATGTGGATAAATGTGAGGTTATCCACTTTGGTGGTAAAAACAGAGAGACAGACTATTATCTGAATGGTGACAGATTAGGAAAAGGGGAGGTGCAACGAGACCTGGGTGTCATGGTACATCAGTCATTGAAGGTTGGCATGCAGGTACAGCAGGCGGTTAAGAAAGCAAATGGCATGTTGGCCTTCATAGCGAGGGGATTTGAGTACAGGGGCAGGGAGGTGTTGCTACAGTTGTACAGGGCCTTGGTGAGGCCACACCTGGAGTATTGTGTACAGTTTTAGTCTCCTAACTTGAGGAAGGACATTCTTGCTATTGAGGGAGTGCAGCGAAGATTCACCAGACTGATTCCCGGGATGGTTGGACTGACCTATCAAGAAAGACTGGATCAACTGGGCTTGTATTCACTGGAGTTCAGAAGAGTGAGAGGGGACCTCATAGAAACGTTTAAAATTCTGACGGGTTTGGACAGGTTGGATGCAGGAAGAATGTTCCCAATGTTGGGGAAGTCCACAACCAGGGGTCACAGTCTAAGGATAAGGGGTAAGCCATTTAGGACCGAGATAAGGAGAAACTTCTTCACCCAGAGAGTGGTGAACCTGTGGAATTCTCTACCACAGGAAGTAGTTGAGGCCAATTCACTAAATATATTCAAAAGGGAGTTAGATGAAGTCCTTACTACTCGGGGGATCAAGGGGTATGGCGTGAAAGCAGGAAGTGGGTACTGAAGTTTCATGTTCAGCCATGAACTCATTGAATGGCGG